>NC_087214.1:21578235-21594412 GCF_015104395.2 Macrobrachium nipponense
CAACATCAACTAGTTTCTTTCAAAGCTCACGTTGAGGAATAAATTAATAGAAAGGAAGCTGTATTCATTACATACTTCAGCGAAGAAAACAATTGAAAAAAAAAACAATTAATAAGAGCCTAATCTCCTACTGAAGAGAACCCTATTTTATTTCCTAAGACAATAAAAAATCCTATAATTCGCTTTCTTGAAAGCTGAGATAAACTTTTGAGATCTTTCCGAAGACTTCCTTCTCCCGAGATTAAAAAGATATTCGAAGTTGGAACGACGCTGCTCTCGCTCGGGCGATGAAATGTGGCTCATGATCGTCTCTTCTCTGCCTCCTTTTCTATCTTCTGGACTTCTTTTTTATATGGAACTTTCATTTTTATGGAGGGATATTACTGGAAGCAATTCGATGGTTAGAGCGTTACGAAAGGTTTGCTAATGTCTTGATAAAAAGCAGCGTAGTGTCTGCCTTGAGTGTGGGAGGATTCACATAATTATGAAATTCTACATATATTTTTTCATTACAAATTAGCTTCTATGCTTTAATATATTTTCGTTCTAAAACGAAGGCTACAGATATGAATGTTAAATAAAATCACACCTGTAAACTGGAAAAAGAAAAAAATTAATATTGTTTCTCATAGAGAGAAGAAGAGAGAGAGAGAGAGAGAGAGAGAGAGAGAGAGAGAGAGAGAGAGAGGAGATAAACTATCTATATATTGTTTCAACAAACACTAACTAGAACATAAAACATAAACATTTGGGCAAAAGCAAAACAATGAAATATTCCAAGTTTCGTCGGATTACAACCCACGAATGTTAAACAGGAATTCAGAATGAGGAAAGCATTAAACCCAAGATCCAGAATATTATTTCCAAGTTGAGTGACATTAACCAAAAAAATTAATAAAAAATAAAATATAAGCTTATTTATCACATAATCAGGTAGACTCATCTATGTCAATTAATGCAACTGCTACAAGGGCAAAAATGAATCACTGAATATCCAAAAATGCTTGGTAAAAACAAACAAACAAAAACTGCTGGAATGTAATATGCTCTGGACATTCCTCAGCAAATATTCCAGTGTTTAAATACTTGGTTCATGGCAAAAATGAGTTCAAAGCTGAATTTAAAGATAAACCACACAAGTAGAAGACGTCTCTAATGAAATTCGCTTCTTGTAAAATAATGTTATTGATTATTATAGATCAGGATAAACACGGTTATATGGGAGTATAATACGGAAGTCTATAACAATTTCGTATGTAATTACTACAGAGGATTTAGCTACCGTACAAAATGTAAATCGTTCATTATTTCCGGCAACTAAATACGATGTCAAGTCAGCTTTCCCTTCACGAAGCAAATCCTGCCCAAAGGCAGCGGTCATTTCCTGATGGGAGTAAAGGTAAGGCATTTCCACACTCGAATGCACCAACAGGTTCTTCCAGGGAATTCCAGACACAATCCAGCAAATCCCGTTCTTCCATTCCAGGCCCATGTTCCAGGCGACAGAGCGTGATGGAGCCTGGATCCAGCCCTAATTTCAGGGCAGGTTTAAGTCGTGGATGGACTATTTCTCGTTTAAACAATAAAACTAAAGCCAGGTTACGTTAGTTAGGTTAGACTAGGTTTCATCTATTCGGGAGGGTAACTCGACGGGATATTACATGTAGGTCAATTAACGTCTTACAAATACTTATTCCTTCATTGCCGATGGGAAAGGAATTAGTTCGTTTTCGAAGCAATATTTTCTCTTGACTCTCATACTAAAAAAAAAAAAAAAAAAAAAAAAAAAAAAAATCATATTAACTGTATTACTATGGAATATTACTAAATCTAACCGTTGATTTACTTAGTTTTGAAAATTGACGGAGATAAAATGTGGACAAAAATAATCAAAACAAAACAAACAAGTTCATATCGGATTCACTAGACTCAAAGCTTAAATATCAAAATCGGCCTAAAATCTGAATAGTAGGCGTTTAATCCCCGAGCCCAGGAAAGGAGTGAATATGAATACAGGCAGTCCCCAGGTTACAACGGTCTCGGCTTACGACGTTCCGAGGTTACGACGCTTTTCATTATATTCATCAGAAATTATTTCCAGGGTTACGACGCATGTTCCAGGGTTACGACGCATGTTCCAGGGTTACGACGCATGTTCTAGGGTTACGACGCATGTTCCAGAGTTACGACGCCTGCAAATGCTGATCTGGCAGATGAAATATAACAACCACAAAAATGCAAAAATAATCAATATTTAAAAGTTTTTTTTTATGAAAAATGCAATAAGAATGCAGTTTACATAGTTTTGAATGCACCTAAAGCATTAAAAGTAAGGTTTTCTTAGGATTTTTGACAATGTAACAGCTTACGACGATTTTCGGCTTACGACGCGTCTCAAGAACGGAACCCCCGTTGTAACCCGGGGACTGCCTGTATATAATATTTCCATCTCTTGAAACTATTCCCGAAAACGATACAAAATCGTGTGGAGAATCCAGTACTAGTCCTATCAGAAGTCGCGTGCCAATTCCCCACAACAGAATAACGAGCAGCGAAGAAAACCCAGTTATGATCGGGATACAATACGTTCCAATAATGTTGCCATTGGCGTTTTGTCAGCTGTTTCATTCCGACGTCGTAGAGGATTCGTTTTACGCTTCGTGGGAGGAGGAGGAGGATGAGGAGGAGGAGGAGGAGGAGAAGTAAGAGGCGTGGGAGAAACAAGAGAGAGAAATGGAAACGGAGCTTTAATACCAACTGCTGGGTGGTGACGACATTTGAACCATTCCGCTAATCGAAACCGACCCTTTGAAAGACACTTCTCATTATTCGGATGTTTATTGTTGTGTCTGCTTCTTCGGTTTATATTTTGCTTTATAATCAATATTTTTCAACGTATCGCCCTCAAACGCTCTTATAAACACATTTCTAATGGCCAAAAGAGATCTTGAAACCACACACTCTAGACTTATACACACCCTTCAAAATCCCTAGACTGATCCAAGATGGCTTAGACTGTCCTTTATTTTCAGGCAACGGGATCAGAGGCTAAATGAATACACTGATTCCTAAGCTCCTCAAAGTCCCTTTCAGCCTAGGAGGGATTTCGGGGATACATTCGAAGGACGCATTCCAGCTCCCACTCCAGGGAAGGTCGCTTCGTCTCAGCAGAAACTTCGTTGATTTCGACTTCAATCTTCGGTGGGATAAAAATTCCCTAATGGTTCCTTAATGTAAAAGGTCAAATAATCGAAATGATAAAAAATGTTATTTGTGGGATGAAAACAAGATTTATATGCAATACTGACAGTAAAACCGCAATAAATCATACTATAATGGGCATAATGTCTGTCTGTCTGTCTCATTCAATCACGGCCAAACGGCTGGTCAGATGGGCATGAACTTGGCAGGGTTAAGGTGGGACCCTAAGATGGTTTGTAATGGGGTTTCATCCAACCTAGCCCCCCTCCTTTGTAGGGGTGGGGGTGAGAAGGGATTCCTTGAAAAGGAGCTGTTTTCTGGCCGTGATACGAGGCTAGTTATTCCCATAGACTTAGTTGCTCTACCAATTTTCATACATAAGTTCTGTACAACTTCCCCGGAGACAGTCGCGAATATTTCAGCTCGGACACAATAGAAGATGAAAATTATCATCAATATCCGCAAGATTTTTTGAATAACTTAAATCCATCGGGACTGCCAGTGCACACAATAACGAAGAGGTACTGCCCGGTAATGTTGCTTCGGAATTTCGATCCTGCCAATGGACATTGCAACGGAACGAGGTAACCATTATGGAGGCTAAACTCCCACGTCATCGTAACAGTGATAGCAACGGGTGGGCCCTCCACCGGCAAATATCTGGTCATCCCCTGGATTCCTCTGATGCCTTAGGGGCTTAGGACAACCAGTTTCCGTTGCAGTTACGGCGCAGGCAGTTTCCCATCACTGGCTTCTCATTCACTGCAAACAAGTCGCAGGGCCAGACTTTGGATCGTGTTGGTGTGTTTCTGCCGTCACCCATGTCCACGCATGGCCAACAGTATGTGGCGATGAGCAGAGCAACTTTTGACTCTGCCAACTTGAAATTAAGTTGTGGACAAACTGATAATATTGTGTACAAAGAGGTTCTGTAGTAGGTGTATAAAAATCGCCCTTATTTTAATATTGCTGAAACAAATAGTACATAAATAAATTTCACTTCTGCACCCGTATTTTATCACCATCGTAGATGGTTAAGTTTGCTAGTAATAATAATAATAATAATAATAATAATAATAATAATAATAATAATAAGAAGAAGAAGAAGAAGAAGAGAGAAGAAGAAGAAGAAGAAGAAGAAGAAGAAGAAGAAGAAAGAAGACATAAACAAGAGACAAATATGGGTTCAAACTAGAACCAAACTGAGTCAGCAGCAACGACGTTTGTAAATACAAAATGTTTGCTCTGATTCAAGCACCTGAAATACTACAGAGACATAAATATAACATTAAACATTTCGAGAACGCTCATTAGTATTCAGAATGTCATCATATAATATTAAACTTTTGGAGAAATAATCATTAGTACAAATAAAATCCCAGCCATCTCAAGAACGGAGCCATTTCAGAAAAAAATAAATACAAACCCCATTTAATGATCAGAATCCGAAGCTGTCAACTGAATTCTGAGACAACGTAATCACATTCAAGTTACGGGAAGGAGTAACACGAGGATTGATTGCTGGTCTTCAGGGGATCAGGACACTAAATGGCTCACCCCCAAAAAATGATCGTTTCTGATGGTTCAGTTTGAAATGAAATTGGACGGAATATGAGAGGAGTTTTTGGGTCACGACAACAAATTCTGCTTTGGAAAAACGCTTATTACTAACTTATGAATTAAAACTGGCATCACTACGCCAAACAATATTAATGGTGATGACGTCGTAGAGGCAAATATGCAAAAACTATTCTTGAAATATTCTTCTTCAGGCAAAGAACATCCAGAGGAATAGTCACCGAGGTATTGTAAAATTGGGGCAAATATACTAAAAAATGTTCTTACAATATTCTTTACTCAAATGGGAATCCAGGAGAATATTCGTTATGCTCTCGTAATAAATGTTGAAATAAATAATAATAAGAATAATAATAATAATAATAATTAATAATAATAATAATAACTAATAACTAATAATAATAATAATGAAGTGAAATAAAAATTATTTTTTAACAGGCTTAATTTATTTAAACAAATTCACTCTCTCTCTCTCTCTCTCTCTCATCTCTCTCTCTCTCTCTCTCTCTCAGAACACTGACCTTTGCAGTCTTTTGTTCTGTAAGCTCTATCAGATCATAAATACCCATCACAGTTGACCTTTAAAAACCTCCTGCCTAAAAATAGCGACACTAAACCTGAAAAATAGATGGGATATTCCTCTAAAATACAAAATGGAGCATTCAGTATATGATGCCTTTGTGCAACTGGGACCGATGCACAACTGAGTCCTCAGATCCGACGAACGAGAACTTTTTAAGCACCAAGCACCATGCAATGTGCCTTGCTAATGTACTGGATACCAACAACGCCCAGATACACCTGCGTGGAATATCAGAGTTGTATCAAGTACTGTGAGTTTTAAATTGCAAAATTCATTTCGTCATAACTGACGACACGAGTTCCCAGGAGCAACTACGTCTCAGCCGGGTCTTGCAACTTGCCACAGAGATTGGATGCGAGCGGGAATGTATTTTTGTTTTGGAATCCCGGTAGGCCCTAGAGTCTAAGTAAAAGAAATGAAACGTAAATTGTGGAAATAACAGCAACAACGGTTTACTGATCTCAGAATATTTCTTTATACAATCATTCACTTCAAATTACAGCTTTCTAAAGATCTCACCCAGACTTAATTACAATATAAAAATGAAAAAAAAAAAAAAAAAAAAACAAAAAAAAAAAAAAACTTACTCAACAAAAACAATTTCACTTTCGCTAACAATTTGCGCATAAAAAAACAGTAGACTTTCTTCCTCGGCTTCTTAGCTTAAAGGCAGGTCCACACGCTCCGTTTTGCACAACAATTTGTCTGCGCAGTCTTAAGACGGAATGAAAACCTTACAATTTTATTGCGTCTACACGGTACCATGATGTTTGCACGAGTTTCGCTCAGTTTTGTGTAACATCGTCATGGAGGAGGTACTCCTTTTGTCAATTTTGACGTTGTGTGTGTGTGTGTGTGTGTGTGTGTGTGTGTGCGTGTGCGTGTACGGTCTGTTTAATTTTCTCACAGACAATTTCAGACGTAAAGACAAAAAGTCTTAGGCCACAGAAATCAATAAGAGGAAATTCAACAACTCTTCTGTTGTTATTATTATTATTGTTTATTGTTATTGTTATTAGCAATGGTTGATTGTAATTGATCTGTATTATTAATTGCGTATAATTTGGTTTTTTTAATCGTACTTTATCTACCATAAAAATGCATGGGAAACTTTCGTACAATGCAATAAATTCTGTGAGGAACTCTCGAGAACATTGCCTAAGGTTTGCCATTGTCGCTTGTTGAATTAAAACTGAGGCACAAAATGAAACGAAAGACGGTGCTACCGTCTACACGTACCGACTTGTCTGCACAGTTCATGGATATCTATGCTCTCCTAGCTCAGTCATCGCTGCAACTGTACCGTCTTGCGCTGGAGTCAAACTGTGCTGTTTTCCTGTCCACACGCAACGTTTTTATCTTGAATCTGTCAGACAAAAGTTGTGCAAAACGTAGCGTGAGGACCAGCCTTTAGACCCAATGGTCCTACTATGTATTTCAGGAAATCTGGGTCACCGTTTGTTGCAAATAACTTTCAAACCAATCGATTGATTGACATAGTACTTTGAAACAGTTTCTCACACCCTCCCCTAATCTTTGAGAAAAAAAAATGTCCAAACACAGATTTTAAAGGCACCTTACTATTCTCAAATTTGGGGACTTGGCCAAATCCAGCCAGGCAAGATTAACGAATTCATTTGGAGACGCACTCTCGGGTACTTATCCCTCCTATCACCCACCCTTCCTCCTCCTCATTCTTTGGTTAAACCTCACTTCCCCGTCTGTCTTTTCATTCATTCCCCACTCCTCTCTCTCTTTCTCTCTGTTTTCGCAATATCTGTTATGAAATGAAACGTTTTCAGGCACATATTAGCATTGCCGTTTTTTACTGAGCAATGTAGGATGGTGGAATGAGCTAACGACCTATAAGGTTATTATACAGAACTTCGGGGTTTCCGAAATCTTTGTAGTTGAGGAATGAAATGTCGGGTTAAACGACGTTGCCGTCACTTATGTCTCTAGTAATAACTACAGAGAAGGCTGTCTCGTCGTTGTTCAGAGTCGAGGCCTCCATGTTGAAATGTCCCCGTGGATGCAGAAATCCCATCAAATACAAGAGTCAAGTGCCTGATAAAAGCTGAATTTGCAGAGTGAATTTATTACTGTGGCGGGATCACAAGCTCAAAAAACAAGCGAGCAAAATCCCCCCCACCCCCCACAAACCTAATCAATCCAACTGCCAAACTCACCCTCAGTCACACTTTCCTCTTCACACTGCGGAATACACGCAAGACAAGTTGAACCTATACCTACAACAGAACAAAAAAAAACACAAGCAAACGTACTCACCAACACCAGATATTCAGAGCTATGCTGTGCTGTCCGCTGGTCGAAGTCGCTGAGACACTAACAACATCAACAAAGACAAACAACCCATAACAACAACCCCACAACCAAGGAGCACACACAACTCAACAACAAACAACCAAGTTACAACCACAACTTCAACACAACAACAACAAACAAGGAATCCACCAACACAAATCAACAAACACAACAACAAACAAGGAATACAACTACAACAACAAAGACCACTGGACAACCAACCACCAACACAAAACCAACACGCACACACCCACTAACAATACCAAGGAATCACAACAGACTCACCAACAACATCTCAACAACACAACACCACCAGAAACCACAACAGCTCCCCAACAACAACCCTCAACTATAACAACTCACAAATAACTCGGCAGAAACTCACAAGCACAACAAACCTAACAGCACAAGCACAACTCCAAAGCAAATAACAACACCAAACAACAAATCAATAACACACAAAACTTAACCGACTTCAATTGCCTTCATATATATATATCTTAAATAATAATATACATATATATATATATATATATATATATATTATATATATATATATATATATATATATATATATATAGATATATATATATATATATATCAATAAAAATAAAAATAAAACATGATTTTTCGCAGTATTTACCTGAGCGAGATTTCATTTCCATTCTCTCACATTTCACGGAAGGTTCCCAACGCCAGTAATTACAGTACTATGCTTTCGGCGCTTTTCAATTACAGGAACTCCCTGCTCTCTCTTTTTCTACAGTTGGTACAAATTAATCTTTTTCTCATTTAAAAAGTAAAAGCGCAGAGTTCGAATACAAAACTACAAAGCAGCATTTGGATTTCGTTCTGCTTCCTGCGTTACTTTTTCCTCTGCGGTTCAATTTCACGCTTAAACTCCAGTTATCAAAAAGGATACAGAATTTAAAGCCATGACAGCGAGAAGAGAGAGAGAGAGAGAGTAGAGAGGAGAGAGAGAGAGAGAGAGAGAGAATCACCTTGCTTTCTGACTCAGTAACAGCACTAAATTGCAAAACATATTTCACGTGAATGCTGTGAATCCAAATTAACCACATTTGAAACCTTCGAATGCTTAAAATTCACTGGGATACTGAACATTGTTAGCAGTTTACAAAAATAAAGCAATGAACTGATTAACAAAATTTAACAAACAAAATACACAAGTTAAACCAAACAGTTAGTTTCTAAAAACATTAACTTACAAGATGCCGTGTGATTAAAAAATAAAGTGTTACCACAAAAGTTAACAGAAAAACTATTTTTTAATATGATCAACTTTTAACTGAAACTGAGTTACGAGGGGGTTTTGTTGGGTCTGAGGTTTTCAAGGTTTTTAAAATATATTCTCTCTCTCTCTCTCTCTCTCTCTCTCTCTCTCTCTCTCTCTCTCTCTCTCTCTCTCTCATTCGGGAAACGAATGACGGATTTCTTACACACCTATTTTCCCATTCCAGTTCTCGGATCCAGATTTTCAAAATTACTCATTTTCTTTCTCTCTCTTCAGGTGCTGAACTTCAGCTCAAATGAATGTCATTTATTAAAGAAGGAATTCTCTCTCTCTCTCTCTCTCTCTCTCTCTCTCACACACACACACACACACACACACACACACACACACACACACACACACACAAACTTAAGAAAAGAGGCTATAATAATCTGCCAAGGAAGATTCTTATAACAAAACCATCTAGTGTCACACGATCACGTTTCCAGATATCTATCAATATTAATTCACCCGAGTGTCTAATGTAACATTTATTATCGAAGAAATTCCTTCCTAAATTCATTATTCCTCTCTCTCTCTCTCTCGGGACTTGGAAGAAAAAACCCTATTAAATATCAAGCAAAACCCCAAACTATTATACTCATATGCGAAGAAGATGAATAAAAGAATAGAAATAGGCCCTCTGAGAATAGAAGGGAGATTAACGAATGAAAAAAGGAAATTTGCAATATACTGCAGAACGATATAAGAGAGAATTCACCCCTAGAATAGATAATGAAGATATAGAAGTAAGGGACGAAAATAGTGAATATTTAGCTGACATAGAAATTAATGAAGCTGATATTGTGCAGGCAATTAATGAAATTAAAAATGGAGCTGCTGCAGGGCCTGATGGAGTCCCTGCTATTTTGTTAAAGAAAGTAGTTCATTCTATCGCAAAGCCACTTGCAATATTATTAAGACAAAGTGTAGATACAGGCAAGATTTATGATGAGCACAAATTAGCATATATCACCCCTACTTTCAAAAGTGGATCAAGACTAGAGGCAAGTAATTATAGGCCTGTGAGTCTAACATCACATATTATGAAAGTGTATGAAAGGGTAATGAAGAAAAATATTATGAAACATTTAATAAAAAATAATTTGTTTAATATAGGACAACACGGTTTCGTACCCGGAAAAAGTACACAAACCCAACTGTTAGTCCACCGTGAGAACATATTTAAAAATATGAAAAGCGGAAATGAAACAGATGTGGTTTATCTAGACTTTGCAAAAGCTTTTGACAAAGTAGACCATAATATATTAGCGAAGAAAATTAGAAACACAATATCGTAGATAAAGTAGGAAGATGGTTAAAAGAATTTTTACACAAACAGAAAACAGATAGTTATTGCAAACGATGAGAAATCGGATGAAACCAAGTAATATCCGTGTGCCACAAGGTACGGTGTTAGCTGCAATACTGTTTGTTATTATGATTGAAGACATAGACGGTAATGTTAAGGATTCGGTAGTGAGTAGTTTCGCTGATGACACAAGAATAAGTAGAGAAATTACTTGTGATGAAGATAGGAACGCTCTACAAAGAGACCTTAACAAGTATATGATTGGGGCAGAGGTAAATAGGATGGTATTTAACTCTGATAAATTTGAATCAATAAATTATGGAGACAGAGAGGAAAGCTATATGCATATATGGGACCTAATATGAGACAATCACAAATAAGGAAGCAGTTAAAGACCTTGGTGTGATGATGAATAGGAACATGTTATGCAATGATCAAATAGCAATTCTGTTGGCAAAAATGTAAAGCAAAATGGGGAATGTTGTTACGGCACTTCAAACAAGAAAGCTGAACACATGATTATGCTTTATAAAACATATGTTCGTAGTCCACTTGAATATTGCAATATGATATGGTACCCACACTATCAAAAGGATATTGCACAAATAGAGTGTACAAAGGTCCTTTACAGCTAGAATAGAAGAAGTTAAGGATCTTGACTACTGGGAAAGTCTAGAAAGGAGAAGAGAACGCTACATGATAATTCAGGCATGGAAACAGATAGAAGGAATTGCCGAAAACATCATGGAGCTAAAAATATCAGAAAGAGCAAGCAGAGGTAGATTAATAGTGCCCAAAACTATACCAGGAAAAATAAGGAAAGCACACAGGACATTAATCCACTACCACCACCAGCATCGATAATGGCAGCGGTCTATTCAATGCGTTGCCAGCTAATCTGAGGAATATCAGGAGTGAGCGTAGATGTGTTAAGAATAAGCTCGACAAATATCTAAACTGCATCCCAGACCATCCAAGCTTGGAAGATGCAAAATATACCGGAAGATGTACTAGCAACACTATGGTAGACATTAGAGGTGCCTCACACTGAGGGACCTGGGGCAACCCGAACGAACTGTAAGGTAAGGTAAGGTAAGGCTCTCTCTCTCACACACACACACACAAACTTAAGAAAAGAGGCTATAATAATCTGCCAAGGAAGATTCTTATAACAAACCATCTAGTGTCACACGAACACGTTTCCAGATATCTATCAATGTTAATTCACCCGAGTGTCTAATGTAACATTTATTATCGAAGAAATTCCTTCCTAAATTCATTATTCCACTCGTGCAAAAAGCCAGAAAGTCTCACAGCCCAATAAATTACATTAATTTCCAATAATTTATTGGCTCCAGAAGTCGTGGAGGAGAGTTAGAAACGAGATCTTTTGATCATTTTTCTCTCGCTGGCAAAATCAGATCAAGAAACCACCCCTTCATTTCGTAATACCCAAAACAAGAAGACTTTAATTAAGGCTTCCAGCTGTTTCCTTTCTCTCTGTTTATCCTGAGGCTGCAATGCGCGCGCGCGCGTACACACACACACATACACACACTACGTATTTTGATTCGGAAAGTTAAAACTGCTTCTGAGTTCCTAGAGAGAGAGAGAGAGAGAGAGAGAGAAGAGAGAGAGAGAGAGCATTTCTAATGAAGTTATTTCTTATTACAATGTATTATTATTTCGTTTATCCGAGACAGAATGTGTCCTTGCCACAAGTCAAAACACACTTAGACAGTTAATTAAAAATTAAGCTCATAATTGTATTAAAAAAACCAGACGAGGAAGAACAAGTATATATTTTGTTCTAATTTAATACTAAATCTTCACACTACAGGTTCTGAGAAACCTTCTATTTTAGATCTTTGAAACAATTTGTGTCATCTTCCCAGAACGCGCGATCGAGGCCCCGAGGAAATTAGGGCGGATAGAATAGAACTGGATAGAATCTAGGCTCAAGGCCAAGCGCTGGGACTTATGAGGTTATTCAGCGTTGGAAGGGAATTTGACAGTAAAAGGTATGAAAGGTGTAACAGGAGGAAAATCTTTTGCAGTTGCACTACGGAACAACTGTGAGGAGAGGGCTGAGGAGTGTGAGATGGAAGAAAGAGAATATAAATGGAGGTAACGTAAAAGGAATGAAAGGGGTGTTGCAGCCAGGGGCCAAAGGCCCCCTGCAAAGAACCCTAAGTGATGCATTACCGCCCTAAGGGAAAAATATGAGGGTGATGTAGGGCCCAGTTCGTGTTCCCAAATTCTCCTGGAATCAACGTAGGAGGCCGCAGTATCGACATCTTGAAGAGACGGAGGAGGAGTGGGCGGGAAATTTTACGATCCTATAAATTCATAAAAGAAACAACCCTTTTCCTTCGAAGATGTTTTCCCAGTAACTGGGATTTCATCACCCGTCTCAAACTGTTACCGGCTTGGGTAACGATGTAAGCAAAACTCTCTCTCTCTCTCTCTCTCTCTCTCTCTCTCTCTCTCCAGTGAAGGTTTTGGAGTAGGCATAAAGCCGTACACTATTAATAATAAAAAAATAGCAACGTTTTGCGCATGAACCATATGGGGTCTGTTGCAATGGGAAATATAACCATAATGAGAGAGCGAGAGAAATTTGTGTGAGAGTGAGCCAGAGATACAGAAAGACAGGCATACAGAGAGAGAGAGAGAGAGAGAGAGAGAGAGAGAGAGAGAGAGAGAGAGGTGGTATGAATGTTATGAACGCAAGTTTTCTGAAAGATGTTTAATTAATCCTTTCAGCTGCAAAGTTTGGAGAGAGAAAACTGTCATATTTGACTTTCCCAAATATCTGAAAGACTTTCTGAAGAGGAATTAGCGCTTTTTTTTCGTTAAGATTTCTCAGGGCGTAATTATTAGGAAAGAAAAAAACAAGCAAATTAATAAATAAATATATTAAAATGTTCGTTAATTATTACAATCGAAGGAGAATTGTTTTAAGGAAGGAATGCACTGCATCTTCGCTGGAACTTTCCAGGTTCCAACTGCAAACCTCCTGTGAAGGGAGACTCTTCTTCCAGTCATCCGATACCTGTCAGATTCAGGTATATTTATGGGAGGTGGAACAGACCATTCCTCGCCATCATAGCCAAGTGGGTCATCGCTTTATACCTTTGAGGCTAAGATAATACAGCTCAAAGGGTCCAATTTAGTTCTGAAAACAGCAACAAACTCAAAAATAACGCCAAACCCTCCCTATTTCCCACTCTAAGTTGAAACCAACCTTGCTATATTCCCCAGTTATCGAAACAATGAACATTGTGTTCTGGGAACAAAGAACAGCATGCTCTTACATGGTGTTCTCCAATTCTTCACTGTTCTTTAACTCTCCAAATACTCAGGATTATGCCAAAATCCCCAAAAGTGTAGCCCCAGAGGCCCACCCTTTGCAAAATATCTCGAGCCCGGCAGAAATCCACATTCCTCTGCAAACGTCTTTTCCCCCCACCCAAGTGGTGTGTCAATGGTTGCAGCTGCCGGCCTTCGTGGCTGTATGTAAAGCGTTTTTCGGGTCTCGCCCCAAAGTATATTTTTTTTTGCCCTTCGCGGCGTCACAACCACTCACAAAAATACACACGGGAGAGTGTATTTTCGCAATTTTACTCAATTTGAAGTTGTCCCTTCTCAGAAGGCGGAGACTTGGTTGAAAAATAAATGTATATTTATACGTTACGGTTCGTTTGTGTTAGACATTTGCTGGATAAAACTTCCATAAGTAAATTGATTGTAATTCTTAAATTTGATTAAGTAATACTTACTACGCTTTACTTTCTTCTAGATAAGATTTTGTAACTTGGATTCAAGAGCGGGTAAAGCAATTGACAAAATCCCCCCCCCAAAAAAAAATGAAAACTCAAAAATACCTCAAAATTAAGGGAAATGATTCATATTTTAACGAAGACCAGACATAAAGCTCTACCCCAAGATTATCAAAAACAAACAGGCAGAAGAAGAAGAAGAAGACAAGATGGTAAACAGTGGAAGGAAGCACAGCGAGGCATCTTTCGTTTAACAAATTATTCCACCCCACAAACTTATAATTTATGTAAGGGTCCAGTTCCATTACCATCCGCCTGACTTTTAACACCAAAATAAAATGGAGGAAAGACTGAAATTGCCTGTTAGAGAGCTAACTCGAGGAGGACATGGTTGATTGATTTTGAATGAATGAGGTCCTTGTTAATACTAAGGGTCAAATAAAAATAACCTTGAGATGAACGAAGGATTTTGTGATGTGATAAGATTTCAAAAATTAAGAAAATGCTATGGATGAAAAATACCTGAGATTAATGAGGGAATTTAGAAATATTGTAAAAATCCAGCGAAGAACCATTTCTCTCCTCTCTCTCTCTCTCTCTCTCTCTCTCTCTCTCTCTCTCTCTCTCTCTCTCGTCGAGAATAAATGAACGACCTCCTGAACATAATTTATCGCTTCATTTGAGGGATCTCGGTTCCTTCCATTCCCAATTCGTTCCGGACTATTTCTCTTTCCCTAATTCCATTTTTTATTATTGTTTCCTTCTTCCCTTGAGCGATATATCACTAAGAAATATGAGAGAGAGAGAGAGAGAGAGAGAGAGAGAGAGAGAGAGAGAGAATGGATGCCTTGAACCGCTGCAAACAGTCCATGGGAGGAGGTAACCTGCCAGGTAGGGGAATTTGGGCACTGCAGCCAAGACCTCGGGAGAGATTTTATTTATAAGGAGGGAGTCCCACAATTTCTTGACTGTGAGGTCACTGGGATTATGTCTGTGCCGTTGCTTAATTGCCTATTGACTCTCAATTCCTCTTCTGAAGAACACAAGTGTTTCAATAGTTTTGTTACGTTTTTATTTTATTTCTTTTCTCTTGCATTAAATGCCCGAGATCTTTCTTGAGGCTTAAATAAGGAAAGCATCAAAACAAAGGCTTTTTCTTCTTCTTCTTTCTTTCCTTTCTTCTTCTTCTTCTTCTTCTTCAACCTCTTCTTCTCGAACTTTGGTTAGACTTGACTCCTCCTTCTCCTCTCTCCTCAAGTCTTCCCAACTTTTCTTTCCTTTCGAGGGAGAAAAGTTTTATCTTCTACTATGGGAAGGCAGCGTGGCGCTTTCTCTCTCATTTAGCGTTTAATTCCCCCTCCTCTCTCTCTCTCTCTCTCTCTCTCTCTCTCTCTCTCTCTCTCTCTCTCGTTTACTGGATTTCTTAGTCTAATGTTCACACGACCCCTAACAAAGGAACTTATTTATTATAACCTCAGCACCTACTGTAAAGCGCTAGCAGTCTACAGAACTACACACGGAGAGAGATCATTTCAAAAGCTGAATCCAGATCGTCCATGTAAGATAACTATTGATTTAGTTTAAGAAGCCACAAGACTTTTACCCTAAAAACCGTATTGTTTAAAACAGAGGTTTTAATACGTTAAACACTGTTTGCCTGGGGGGTTTTATCGAAAAACCTTAATATTGAAAAAGGCTCTGACTTTAAAATATTACACACTGTTTAAGTTGAGGCTCCTTTAGAGCTCTTCACGGGCTATTTCACCTCATAAAGATTTGAAGATTTTTCTCTTCAACCTCCATTACCGTGTCTTCGGTTAACTGCCTCGACTCATATAATGGGGGGGGGGCTGGGGGGGGGGGGGGGCGTCGATATGTAAAATCATTAATGCAAACAAAGATTTATATCTGGTTACAACCTGCAAATGATTCCTTATTCACTCTAGACAAAAAAATAATAATAATCATTACTTCATTTGTTAAGCCTCTTTTTTCCTCCACTTACTATAAAAATGACAGAGAGAGAGAGAGAGAGAGAGAGAGAGAGAGAGAGAGAGAGAGAGAGAGAGAGAGAGACGAGGATACGCTAAATTCTTTTTACTTTG
>NC_087214.1:21594912-21607412 GCF_015104395.2 Macrobrachium nipponense
GGACAGAAACAGGTCTGTAATTACCAGGGTCGTCCTTGTCTCCTTCCTTGTGAAGAGGGTTTACGAGGGGTCGTTTCCAATAGAGGGTATTTCCCAGTTACAATCGATGTATTTATAATAACTGTGATATAATATGCAATAACTATAAGGAATCTTTTAGAAAGCTGGTAGAATACCATCCGTCCCGTAAGCATTACTATTATTCAAGCTCTTAACTGTTAATATTATTGTTTCTACTGTAACTGGTTGAGGTCTAAACAATCTTATATTATTACCAATATTAGTGTTTGAGTGGTTCTATCATCTTCATTTTCGTACTTTTTGTAGCATTTCCTGCGTTTTTACCATAAGTTATTTTTCCTACATTAGCAAAGTATTGGTTAAATTGATCTGCTCTAGCTTTTGGGTTGTCGTATTCAATCTTTTTTATTTGATTTAGTAGATACAATATTATTCATAATTTTCCATGTTTCTTTACGAGATTTACTTTTCTTGATCTTGTCTTTGTTATAATAAGCTTTGGCAGTACGCATCTTAGAATTGGTGAGTTTTTTTCATTTCCTTATACTCATTGTTTAGATTTTCATCCTGTCTATTTTGTTTAAGCCTTTCTTGCATTTTGTCCCTTTCAATCATTCTGTTTTTGAGATAATCGTCTATCCAAGGCGCACTTGGGTCTCCTTATTTCCCCTCGTGGTTATTGGGGCACATTTATCTAAAGCACTATTATAAACTTCATTGAAAATTCCTGTTTGAATATCTGTGTCATCAGTATGCATGATTGTATCTAGAATTAGTTTTTTGGTCTAGCAATGTAATTGCACAATAAATCTGCAGAATAATATTTTAAACACCTAGAGGTTACCGTGACTGGTTACGTTTTGGCTTCTTAATATCTATGATAAATGAAATGTGTTCATGATCAGCTACAATACTTGGGTTTACCTCCATGTTAATAACACTTTCCTGCTTGTTAGTTATTAAAACGTCTAGTAGTGTGGATGAGATGGGGCTAACTCTAGTAGGTTTATTAATCATTTGATTTAGTTTGGTGACTCTTATGATATTATGCAATCTTTGCTGAACCTACCATCAAATCTCATTAGATCACCTACTACATAAATCGATTTATTCTTTAAAGAAACCTCTCTCAGACATTCCAAAATATAGTTAAAAGTATCATTTGAAGCATGCGGATGTCTATACAAGCAACCAATGATAACAGAAGGTAGCTTACGAGATTGTACAGAGAGCCAAACCTCTCTACCCCATCTACTCTTTGAACCTTAAGATTACAAATGTTAACAGAAAGATTATTTTTCACATAAATACAACAACCTCCACCTCTTCCTTTGTCACATCTAAATATTGTATAAATAGGAAATTCAACGAGTGAATCGACAACATTAGGGGTTAACCAAGTCTCAGTAAACATAATATATCAATATTTCTATTTAGGAGCATTAATTCAATTTCACATATCTTACTAAGGAGAGACTGTACATTCAAATATTCTACACACAAAAGATCGTTTTTTGGAGTCACATGATTAGCTATCCAGTACCAATGTCCGGGACGAGCACTTCTTGTGTGATAACTGCCTCTTGATGGAAGAGGCGGGAAGTCATATTCCCACGCAGACGCTCGTGACCAGTAGTTGTCATGGGAGAGGTCATGGTAGTCTAAGGCTGAGCTGAGTGACCTCTATTTGCCGACTGCCTATTGGGTGGTCTCCAATGGTATTCCTCAGTTTGTATTGCGCGGGTGATCCTGGGGTTGGGGGTAACGTCCTATTATCATGGAGTGGTAGGAGTGGGTATTCCCTCTAAACCCCGTCCGAAATGGCCGCTTAGGTCTGCCTAAACTTTGTGTCGGCGGCTTCTTGGCGGCTTCCAATTGTCTTCTCCTAATGTGGGGCAGGAACGGTCGAGTAATTATACCGGCAGCCCACGGATGACCTCCCATCACTGTATTCTGCTTTTCTCTGGTATCTCTGCTACAAATGATTGGCCTCGGTTAGAATGTCCAAGGTGCCGTACTTTCACTTCTTGTTGTGAAAGCCCTCGGAAAATTAACTCATCAACCACATTTTCTTAGTAGATGCATTGTTGCTGACACCTCCGATGTATATTTCTACTGACCTTTGGGGTTGTACTACGATGTTGTCTTCAGAAATTTGCTCTTGACGTGTTTTCCATTTTTCTTTTCTTGACCGGTGGTATGACACTGCGTTGGTCCGTAGGGACTGCTTCCTCCTCCTCCTCCTTTCTTTCCTCCTGGCCTTCGTTCTCATCTTCACTTTCTACCTGGTGTAAACAAGTGTTGTGGATAGGGGGAAGTGTGGGGGAGGGTGTGGGTTAGGGAGTGGCTGGCTGTCCACCTGCACTGTTTCCTCCGTAAGTAAGCCAGGGTTCCTTATCAAAGGAGAAGAGAGAGAGAGGAGAGAGAGAGAGATCACCTTGCTTTCTGACTCAGTAACAGCACTAAATTGCAAAACATATTTCAGTGAAGCTGTGAATCCAAAGTAACCACATTTGAAACCTTCGAATGCTTAAAATTCACTGGATATTGAACATTGTTAGCTCTTTACAAAAATAAAGCATTGAACTGATTAACAAAAAATTTAACAAACAAAATACACAAGTTAAACAACAGTTAGTTTCTAAAAACATTAACTTACAAGATGCCTTGATTAAAAAATAATGTGTTACCACAAAAGTTAACAGAAAAACTATTTTTTAATATGATCAACTTTTAACTGAAACTGAGTTACGAGGGGGTTTTGTTGGGTCTGAGGTTTTCAGGGTTTTTTAAAATATATTCTCTCTCTCTCTCTCTCTCTCTCTCTCTCTCTCTCTCTCTCTCTCTCTCTCTCTCTCTCTCTCTCTCTCTCTCATTCGGGAAACGAATGACGGATTTCTTACACACCTATTTTCCCATTCCAGTTCTCGATCCAGATTTTTCAAAATTACTCATTTTCTTCTCTCTCTTCAGGTGCTGAACTTCAGCTCAAATGAATGTCATTTATTAAAGAAGGTTCTCTCTCTCTCTCTCTCTCTCTCTCTCTCTCTCTCTCTCTCACACACACACACACACACACACACACACACACAAACTTAAGAAAAGAGGCTATAATAATCTGCCAAGGAAGATTCTTATAACAAAACCATCTAGTGTCACACGATCACGTTTCCAGATATCTATCAATGTTAATTCACCCGAGTGTCTAATGTAACATTTATTATCGAAGAAATTCCTTCTAAATTCATTATTCCTCTCTCTCTCTCTCTCGGGACTTGGAAGAAAAAACCCTATTAAATATCAAGCAAAACCCCAAACTATTATACTCATATGCGAAGAAGATGAATAAAAGAATAGAAATAGGCCCTCTGAGAATTGAAGGGAGATTAACGAATGAAAAAAAGGAAATTTGCAATATACTGGCAGAACGATATAAGAGAGAATTCACCTCTAGAATAGATATGAAGATATAGAAGTAAGGGACGAAAATAGTGAATATTTAGCTGACATAGAAATTAATGAAGCTGATATTGTGCAGGCAATTAATGAAATTAAAAATGGAGCTGCTGCAGGGCCTGATGGAGTCCCTGCTATTTTGTTAAAGAAAGTAGTTAATTCTATCGCAAAGCCACTTGCAATATTATTAAGACAAAGTGTAGATAGGCAGGCAAGATTTATGATGACCACAAATTAGCATATATCACCCCTACTTTCAAAAGTGGATCAAGACTAGAGGCAAGTAATATAGACCTGTGAATCTAACATCACATATTATGAAGTGTATGAAAGGGTAATGAAGAAAAATATTATGAAACATTTAATAAAAAATAATTTGTTTAATATGGACAACACGGTTTCGTACCGGAAAAGTACACAAACCCAACTGTTAGTCCACCGTGAGAACATATTCAAAAATATGAAAAGCGGAAATGAAACAGAGTGGTTTATCTAGACTTTGCAAAAGCTTTTTGACAAAGTAGACCATAATATATTAGCGAAGAAATTAGAAAACACAATATCGTAGATAAAGTAGGAAGATGGTTAAAAGAATTTTTACACAACAGAAAAACAGATAGTTATTGCAAACGATGAGAAATCGGATGAAACCAAGGTAATATCCGTGTGCCACAAGCTACGGTGTTAGCTGCAATACTGTTTGTTATTATGATTGAAGACATAGACGGTAATGTTAAGGATTCGGTAGTGAGTAGTTCGCTGTTGACACAAGAATAAGTAGAGAAATTACTTGTGATGAAGATAGGAACGCTCTACAAGAGACCCCTAACAAAGTATAGATTGGGCAGAGGTAAATAGGATGGTATTTAACTCTGTATTAAATTTGAATCAATAAATTATGGAGACAGAGAAGGAAAGCTATATGCATATAGGGGAGACCTAATAATGAGACAATCACAAATAAGGAAGCAGTTAAAGACCTTGGTGTGATGATGAATAGGAACATGTTATGCAATGATCAAATAGCAATTCTTTTGGCAAAATGTAAAGCAAAAATGGGAATGTTGTTACGGCACTTCAAAACAAGAAAAGAAAAGCTGAACACATGATTATGCTTTATAAAACATATGTTCGTAGTCCCACTTGAATATTGCAATATGATATGGTACCCACACTATCAAAAGGATATTGCACAAATAGAGTGTACAAAGGTCCTTTACAGCTAGAATAGAAGAAGTTAAGGATCTTGACTACTGGGAAAGTCTAGAAAGAGAAGAAGAACGCTACATGATAATTCAGGCATGGAAACAGATAGAAGGAATTGCCGAAACATCATGGCGCTAAAAATATCAGAAAGAGCAAGCAGAGGTAGATTAATAGTGCCCAAAACTATACCAGGAAAAATAAGGAAAGCACACAGGACATTAATCCACTACGCACCAGCATCGATAATGCAGCGTCTATTCAATGCGTTGCCAGCTCATCTGAGGAATATATCAGGAGTGAGCGTAGATGTGTTTAAGAATAAGCTCGACAAATATCTAAACTGCATCCCAGACCATCCAAGATTGGAAGATGCAAAATATACCGGAAGATGTACTAGCAACACTCTGGTAGACATTAGAGGTGCCTCACACTGAGGGACCTGGGCAACCCGAAACGAACTGTAAGGTAAGGTAAGGTAAGGCTCTCTCTCTCACACACACACATTAAACTTAAGAAAAGAGGCTATAATAATCTGCCAAGGAAGATTCTTATAACAAACCATCTAGTGTCACACAACACGTTTCCAGATATCTATCAATGTTAATTCACCCGAGTGTCAAATGTAACATTTATTATCGAGAAATTCCTTCCTAAATTCATTATTCCACTCGTGCAAAAAGCCAGAAAGTCTCACTGCCCAATAAATTACATTAATTTCCAATAATTTATTGGCTCCAGAAGTCGTGGAGGAGAGTTAGAAACGAGATCTTTTGATCATTTTTCTCTCGCTGGCAAAATCAGATCAAGAAACCCCTTCATTTCGTAATACCCAAAACAAGAAGACTTTAATTAAGGCTTCCAGCTGTTTCCTTTCTCTCTGTTTATCCTGAGGCTGCAATGCGCGCGCGCACGCGTACACACACATACACACACTAGGTATTTTGATTCGGAAAGTTAAAACTGCTTCTAGTTCCTAGAGAGAGAGAGAGAGAGAGAGAGAGAGAGAGAGAGAGAGAGCATTTCTAATGCAGTCATTCTTATGAAAATGTATTATTATTTCGTTTATCCGAGACAGAATGTGTCCTTGCCACAAGTCAAAACACACTTAGACAGTTAATTAAAAATTAAGCTCATAATTGTATTAAAAAAACCAGACGAGAGAAAAAGGTATATATTTTGTTCTAATTTAATTCTAAATCTTCTTCCACACTACAGGTTCTGAGAAACCTTCTATTTAGATCTTTGAAACAATTTGTGGCATCTTCCCAGAACGCGCGATCGAGGCCCGGAGGAAATTAGGGCGGATAGAATAGAACTGGATAGAATCTAGGCTCAAGGCCAAGCGCTGGACTTATGAGGTTATTCAGCGTTGGAAGGGAATTTGACAGTAAAAGGTATGAAAGGTGTAACAGGAGGAAAATCTTTTGCAGTTGCACTACGGAACAACTGTGAGGAGAGGGCTGAGGAGTGTGAGATGGAAGAAAGAGAATATAAATGGAGGTAACGTAAAAGGAATGAAAGGGGTTGCAGCCAGGGGCCAAAGGCCCCCTGCAAAGAACCCTAAGTGATGCATTACCGCCCTAAGGGAAAAATATGAGGGTGATGTAGGGCCCAGTTCGTGTTCCCAAATTCTCCTGGAATCAACGTAGGAGGCCGCAGTATCGACATCTTGAAGAGACGGAGGAGGAGTGGGCGGGAAATTTTACGATCCTATAAATTCATAAAAGAAACAACCCTTTTCCTTCGAAGATGTTTTCCCAGTAACTGGATTTCATCACCCGTCTCAAACTGTTACCGGCTTGGGTACGATGTAAGCAAAACTCTCTCTCTCTCTCTCTCTCTCTCTCTCCTCCAGTGAAGGTTTTGGAGTAGGCTATAAAGCCGTACACTATTAATAATAAAAAAATAGCAACGTTTTGCGCATGAACCATATGGGGTCTGTTGCAATGGGAAATATAACCATAATGAGAGAGCGAGAGAAATTTGTGTGAGAGTGAGCCAGAGATACAGAAAGACAGGCATACCGAGAGAGAGAGAGAGAGAGAGAGAGAGAGAGAGAGAGAGAGAGAGAGGTGGTATGAATGTTATGAACGCAAGTTTTCTGAAAGATGTTTAATTAATCCTTTCAGCTGCAAAGTTTGGAGAGAGAAAACTGTCATATTTGACTTTCCCAAATATCTGAAAGACTTTCTGAAGAGGAATTAGCGCTTTTTTTTCGTTAAGATTTCTCAGGGCTAATTATTAGGAAAGAAAAAAACAAGCAAATTAATAAATATATATAAAATGTTCGTTAATTTATTACAATCGAAGGAGAATTGTTTTTAAGGAAGGAATGCACTGCATCTTCGCTGGAACTTTCCAGGTTCCAACTGCAAACCTCCTGTGAAGGGAGACTCTTCTTCCAGTCATCCGATACCTGCAGATTCAGGTATACGGGAGGTGGAACAGACCATTCCTCGCCATCATAGCCAAGTGGGTCATCGCTTTATACCTTTGAGGCTAAGATAATACAGCTCAAAGGGTCCAATTTAGTTCTGAAAACGCAACAACAAACTCAAAAATAACGCCAAACCCTCCTATTTCCCACTCTAAGTTGAAACCAACCTTGCTATATTCCCCAGTTATCGAAACAATGAAACATTGTGTTCGGGAACAAAGAACAACATGCTCTTACATGGTGTTCTCCAATTCTTCACTGTTCTTTAACTCTCCAAATACTCAGGATTATGCCAAAATCCCCAAAAGTGTAGCCCCAGAGGCCCACCCTTTGCAAAATATCTCGAGCCCGGCAGAAATCCACATTCCTCTGCAAACGTCTTTTCCCCCCACCAGTGGTGTGGTCAATGGTTGCAGCTGCCGGCCTTCGTGGCTGTATGTAAAGCGTTTCGGGTCTCGCCAAAGTATATTTTTGCCCTTCGCGGCGTCACAACCACTCACAAAAATACACACGGGAGAGTGTATTTTCGCAATTTTACTCAATTTGAAGTTGTCCCTTCTCAGAAGGCGGAGACTTGGTTGAAAAATAAATGTATATTTATACGTTACGGTTCGTTTGTGTTAGACATTTGCTGGATAAAACTTCCATAAGTAAATTGATTGTAATTCTTAAATTTGATTAAGTAATACTTACTACGCTTTACTTTCTTCTAGATAGGATTTTGTAACTTGGATTCAAGAGCGGGTAAAGCAATTGACAAAACCAAAAAAAAAATCCAAAAAAAAAAAAAAAAAAATGAAAACTCAAAAATACCTCAAAATTAAGGGAAATGATTCATATTTTAACGAAGACCAGACATAAAGCTCTACCCCAAGATTATCAAAAACAAACAGGCAGAAGAAGAAGAAGAAGACAAGATGGTAAACAGCGGAAGGAAGACACAGCGAGGCATCTTTCGTTTAACAAATATTCCACCACAAACTCTAATTTAGGTAAGGGTCCATTTACGTCCTCCTGACTTTTAACTCCAAAATAAATGAGGAAAGACTGAAATTGCTGTTGAAAGCTAACTCGAGGAGACATGTTGATAGATTTAATGAATGAGGTCTTGTTAATACTAAGGGTAAAAATATACCTTGAGATGAACGAAGGATTTTGTGATGTGATAAGATTTCAAAAATTAAGAAAATGCTATGGATGAAAAATACCTTGAGATTAATGAGGGAATTTAGAATATTGGTAAAAATACAGCGAAGAACCATTTCTCTCTCTCTCTCTCTCTCTCTCTCTCTCTCTCTCTCTCTCTCTCTCTCTCTCTCTCGTCGAGAATAAATGAACGACCTCCTGAACATAATTTATCGCTTCATTTGAGGGATCTCGGTTTTTTCCATTCCCAATTCGTTCCGCGGACTATTTCTCTTTCCTAATTCCATTTTTTATTATTGTTTCCTTCTTCCCTTGAGCGATAAATCACTAAGAAATATGAGAGAGAGAGAGAGAGAGAGAGAGAGAGAGAGAGAGAGAGAGAGAGAGAGAAACTGGATGCCTTGAACCGCTGCAAACAGTCCATGGGAGGAGGTAACCTGCCAGGTAGGGGAATTTGGGCACTGCAGCCAAGACCTCGGGAGAGATTTTATTTATAAGGAGGGAGTCCCACAATTTCTTGACTGTGAGGTCACTGGGATTATGTCTGCCGTTGCTTAATTGCCTATTGACTCTCAATTCCTCTTCTGAAGAACACAAGTGTTTCAATATGTTTTGTTACGTTTTTATTTTATTTCTTTTCTCTTGCATTAAATGGCCGAGATCTTTCTTGAGGTTAAATAAGGAAAGCATCAAAACAAAGACTTTTCTTCTTTTTCTTTTTCAACCTCTTCTTCTCGAAACTTGGTTAGACTTGACTCCTCCTTCTCCTCTCTCCTCAAAGTCTTTCCCAACTTTTTCTTTCCTTTCGAGGGATAAAGTTTTAGCTTCTACCATGGGAAGGCAGCGTGGCGCTTTCTCTCTCATTTAGCGTTTAATTCCCCCTCTCTCTCTCTCTCTCTCTCTCTCTCTCTCTCTCTCTCTCCTCTCTCTCTCTCTCTCTCTCTCTCTCTCGTTTGTTTACTGGTATTTCTTAGTCTAATGTTCACACGACCCCTAACCAAAGGAACTTATTATTATAACCTCAGCCTACTGTAAAGCGCTAGCAGTCTACAGAACTACACACGGAGAGAGATCATTTCAAAAGCTGCATCCAAGATCGTCCATGTAAGATAACTATTGATTTAGTTTAAGAAGCCACAAGACTTTTACCCTAAAACCGTATTGTTTAAAAACAGAGGTTTTTAATACGTTAAACACTGTTTGCCTGGGGGGTTTTATCGAAAAACCTTAATATTGAAAAAGGCTCACTGACTTTAAAATATTACACACTGTTTAAGTTGAGGCTCCTTTAGAGCTCTTCACGGGCTATTTCACCTCAATAAAGATTTGAAGATTTTTCTCTTCAACCTCCATTACCGTTGTCTTCGGTTAACTGCCTCGACTCATATAATGGGGGCTGGGGGGGGGGGGCCGTCGATATGTAAAATCATTAATGCAAACAAAGATTTATATCTGGTTACAACCTGCCAAATGATTCCTTTTTCACTCTAGACAAAAAAATAATAATAATCATTACTTCATTTGTTAAGCCTCTTTTTCCTCCCACTTACTATAAAAATGACAGGAGACGAGAGAGAGAGAGAGAGAGAGAGAGAGAGAGACGAGGAGAGAGAGAGAGAGAGAGAGAGACTACGCTAAATTCTTTTTACTTTGATAAAAGAAAAAAAAATCCAATAATTGTTACAATCGTTACAGTCAAAATCCGTTCGAAAATATTGTCATTACCAAACTCGATGATTATCGTTTCCCCTCCTGAATGTAACGACAGATAACGTTTATCTATTTTAGTCTTCATACATTCTCATAAAATCCACTGTCTATACCCCCTATAACCAAGCAAAATTCGAATGAATCCCTCTCTAACTCTTCCTGAAGCCTCTAATGAATCTCTAACTCTTCCTGAAACCTCTAATGAATCCCTCTCTAACTCTTCCTGAAGCCTCAAATGAATCCCTCTCTAACTCTTCCTGAAGCCTCAAATGAATCTCTAACTCTTCCTGAGGCTCGAATGAATCCCTCTCTAACTCTTCCTGAAGCCTCAAATGAATCCCTCTCTAACTCTTCCTGAGCCCGGAATGAATCCCTCTCTAACTCTTCCTGAAGCCCGGAATGAATCCCGCTCTAACTCTTTCCTGAAGCCTCAAATAAATCTCTAACTCTTCCTGAAGCCTCGAATGAATCCCTCTCTAACTCTTCCTGAAGCCTCAAATGAATCTCTAACTTTTCCTGAAGCCTCAAATGAATCCCTCTCTAACTCTTCCTGAAGCCTCGAATGAATCCCTCTCTACTCTTCCTAAAGCCTCAAATGAAACCCCCTCTAACAATCTTCCTGAAGCCCGGAATGAATCCATCTCCAACTCTTCTGAAGCCTCGAATGAATCCCTCTCTAACTCTTCCTGAAGCCTCGAATGAATCCATCTCCAACTCTTCCTGAAGCCTCAAATGAATCTCTAACTCTTCCTGAAGCCTAGAATGAATCCATCTCCAACTCTTCCTGAAGCCTAGAATAAATCCCTCTCTAACTCTAACTGAAGCCTCGAATGAATCCCTCTCTAACTCTTCATGAGCCTCGAAGGAATCTCTAATTCTTCGTGAAGCCTGGAAGGTATCTAACTCTTCCTGAGGCATCGAATGAATCCCTCTCTAACTCTTCATGAAGCCCCGAATGAATCCCTCTCTAAGCTCATCCTGAAGCCTCGAATGACTCGAATGAATCTCTAAATCATCCTGAAGCCTAGAATGAATTCCTCTCCAACTCTTCCTGAAGCCTCGAATGAATCCCTCTAACTCTTCCTGAAGCCTCAAATGAATCTCTAACTCTTCCTGAAGCCTCAAATGAATCCCTCTCTAACTCTTCCTGAAGCCTCAAATGAATCCCTCTCTAACTCTTCCTAAAGCCTCAAATGAATCCCTCTCTAACTCTTCCTGAAGCCTCGAATGAATCCATCTCCAACTCTTCCTGAAGCCTAGAAAAAATCCCTCTCTAACTCTTCCTGAAGCCTCGAATGAATCCCTCTCTAACTCTTCATGAAGCCTCGAAGGAATCTCTAATTCTTCCTGAAGCCTGGAAGAATCTAACTCTTCCTGAGGCATCGAATGAATCCCTCTCTAACTCTTCATGAAGCCTCGAATGAATCCCTCTCAACTCTTCTGAAGCCTAGAATGAATCCTCTCTAACTCTTCCTGAAGCCTCGAATGAATCCCTCTCTAAATCATCCTGAAGCCTAGAATGAATTCCTCTCTAACTCTTCCTGAAGCCTCGAATGAAATCC
The DNA here is from genome assembly GCF_015104395.2 of Macrobrachium nipponense. Lineage (NCBI taxonomy): Eukaryota > Metazoa > Arthropoda > Malacostraca > Decapoda > Palaemonidae > Macrobrachium > Macrobrachium nipponense. The sequence continues at coordinate 21,606,451 of NC_087214.1, forward strand.
CTCTAACTCTTCCTGAAGCCTCGAATGAATCTCTAACTCTTCCTGAAGCCTCAATGAATCCCTCTCTAACTCTTCCTGAAGCCTCAAATGAATCCCTCTCTACTCTTCCTAAAGCCTCAAATGAATCCCTCTCTAACTCTTCCTGAAGCCTCGAATGAATCCCTCTCAATCTTCCTGAAGCCTATAATCCCTCTCAATTTTCTGAAGCCTCGAATGAATCTCTCTCTAACTCTCCTGAAGCCTCAAATGAATTGCCTCTCAACTCTTCCTAAGCCTCAATGAATCCCTCTAACTCTTCCTGAAGCCTCGAAATGAATTCCTCTCTAACTCTCCTGAAGCCTCGAATGAACCCTCTAACTCTTCCTGTAATGCCCTCAAACTGAACCTCTTTAACTCTTCCTGAAGCCTCAAATGAATCTTTTAACTCTTACCTGAAGCCTCAAATGAATCTTTTAACTCTTCCTGAACGCCGTCAATGAATCTAATCTTCTCCTGAAGCCTCAATGAATCTTTAAAACTCTTCCTGAAGCCTCAAATGAATCTTTAACTCTTCCTGAAGCCTCAAATGAATCTGAAGTTCTATCCTTGAAGCCTCAAAATGAATCTTTAACTCTACCTGAAGCCTCAAATGAATCTTTAACTCTTCCTGAAGCCTCAAATGAATCTTTAACTCTTCCTGAAGCCTCAAATGAATCTTTAACTCTTCCTGAAGCCTCAAATGAATCTTTAAACTCTTCCTGAAGCTCAATTTCCTGAAGCCTCAATGAATCTTTAACTCTTCCTGAAGCCTCGAATGAATCTTTGAACTCTACCTGAAGCCTCAAATGAATCTTTAACTTCTACCTGAAGCCTCAAATGAATCTTTAACTCTACCTGAAGCCTCAAATGCAATCTTTAACTCTTCCTGAAGCCTCAAATGAATCTTTAACTCTTCCTGAAGCCTCAAATGAATCTTTAACTCT
>NC_087214.1:21612412-21647412 GCF_015104395.2 Macrobrachium nipponense
AGGGAACACATGAAAATGTTGGCAAAGGTGGGGCCGAGGGGAGACCCCATCGCCATCCCATCGATCTGTTTAAAAAGCGGTGGTTACTAAAAACAAAGGCCGTGTACAGCACGGCTAATTCTAAAAAAAAGTGTTTTAAAAGATTCATAATTAAAATTACAATATATAAAGTCAGGTGTAGGGAACAATTTGGTTAAAATAAGATCAATGGTCTCCCTCACAGGAACGTTAGTAAAGAGGGATTCTACATCTAAAACTGACCATATACAAATCTGAGTCTTGTGAGAGGATCTTAGTTTTAAAATCTTCGGAGTTTCTTAGGGTATATTCATTCCGGGTCAACGGCTCCAATAAAGGTACCAGAAACTTAGCAAGCTTGTAGTTGGGCGTATTGTAGGAGGCTAGGATAGGGCGGAGGGGAACCCCTTGTTTGTGGATCTTAGGCAGGCCGTACAAGATACCAAAGGAGGACCCGCTGGAAAAAAGATCATCATAAGTTTTCTCATTTATTATTCCTTCAGTTTTGAGAGACCGTACAAATCTATTGATCCTGTCCTTCTATCCGGTAAATTTCTTGATAGTTGGGTTGTCCAATTTTAGTGAATGCTTTGGTGGGATCATCGAGTATCGTGTTCATTTTATTTAAATAGTCAGTTTTATCTAAAATAACTACCCCTCTTCCCTTGTCAGGTCTAACAATTATGATGTCTCACGTTTTGATATATTCTTGGGTAGTTCGTATCCTTCTTCCTGAAAAAGGGAGCCCAGTTAGTTTTTAATTTGGCAAACGTATTATGAGAGACTACCATTAGTTCATTTTGTAGGCGTAAGATATCTTTACATAGATCGAGCTTCTTTTTAATACGTTGGGAATAGTATTTCCAGCGGTAGAAAGAATTGACAAAAATTGGGTTTATAATTAGGCAAGCAGAAGTCTAACCCGAATGAGAGGAGAAATTTTTCCCTTTTAGAAAGTACATATTGTGAGAAATTAAAAACGGTATCATAGTTGATTATGGAATTTGGGAAGCAAGACACCTAAATTGGCCAATTTTTTGGCATGTTCTGTTTTGTATGCCATTTAAAAAACTCTGAATACTTTGGTTAAAAAGACGGATAAAATGAACCTATCAATGATGGAAAGAGAGTCGAGTACCTCAGACCTAATGAGTGAATAATATTTGCACAATCTATCGTGTTCCCTCTGTTTACAACCAATTTCATAACTAAGAAGGTATTTTTTAGTGGTATCGTCGTAAAAGGAAGAATGGTATAAAGATGTCTTGTACACTTTAATCTGACAAAATTCGGAACGATGTTGTTAATTGCACAGTACCGGAGAAATCCAAATCCAGAGTTGTTTTTCTTTTCTTCTACATACTTTCTCCAACTGTCGCACTTCCGTAGGTGGTCTCGTCCATAGCGTGATATAATTAACTGTTGAAATGTGGTCTGTCCGCCAGATCGAAGTTTGAAGATGAATAGGAAAGCATAAAAAAGGTGCTTCACATCCATAGCGTAGTAGAGCGAAGATGTCACAGATGGAGCGCCAGTCATAATCCACACATCAAAGGGTACTATAGTAGGCAGGAGAAGGGCGCTTTGATGTAAAAGAAGATTAAATCCCACAACAAATTTTCATAAATAAATGAGCGGTATTTTGATTCTTTCTTTCTTTAACCTGCAAAATCCTTTTTTAATCGGATCAGATCTCTCTCTCTCTCTCTCTCTCTCTCTCTCTCTCTCTCTCTCTCTCTCTCATTTTCCGAGATATTCCATTCCCTTTTTTTAAGAAATTCACAATTCCGTGAAAACAAATTGTTTAAAAAAATATCCACAATTATATATATATTTCATGTAAAAATATATAACAAAGACTTTCGAACACCTGAACGTGTTCCTCCTCAGTGAACGTTAAAATGTAATGAAGAGGATAGTTTCCTCCGAAGAGCATCTTAAAAATTGGCGGGGCGCAAAAAATAACAGTCTATCATCAAAGTGCTTGTTCGTGTATTAGGTAATCCCGAACTCAACAGGCAGTTGTTGGAACCAACCTCCTCGATCTCCGAACCTGGGAAGTTGCTCCGCTTGCACTGCATAGGTGCCATAGTCGGAAACATCCACAGGGACGTCGGCTATTTGGAGAGAGAGAGAGGGGAAGAGGCAGACAAGCATCAGGGTTCACATGGTCAACGCCAGTTTTAAAATTAAAATCTTTCAAGTATTGCTGGCAATGGAACTGTTTATAAAAGGTCTTTCATTAATAAACGACTTATTATCTCAAAAAGATATTCCCATGTTTATAGCGGCGCCTTCAACTAATCTTCTCACGTGAGATCGTCGCTTTTAAAAATAATTTGTGCACCATCCCAATTCATTCTGTGGTCTAAATCCAAAACTATGAGCCATCAAAACGCTTACCTGTGCATGAAGACCATAGGCTCTTCTGTGTTCCCTTAATCTTATCTCTAATCCCCTACCACTTTCCCCGTAGTAACAACCACCGCAATCATGACATGGAACCTTGTAAACTCCGTTATTTCTCTTGGTACTGTTCTTGTTTTTGTAGGTATGATGAATAATTTCTATGTCCTTTTGGTGCTTATTTATATAATCACCAATCTAAAAAATCTTTTAGCTCGGCTAATGGCGTCAGTAATAAAATGTTCTGGGTACTTTAAGGACCTAAAAGTGTCTACAACATGTTTGAGTTCTCCGTCCAGAAATGCGGGTCGCATATACGAAAGGCCCTTAAAACAAACTCATCCACGAGCTGGCATAAGGCCCTCAGGATCTAAAAACAAAAGTCCAGATATATTTTCAGGTTCATTACTCGTTAGTCGACTGTTGAGGGTCACAGATGGGGGAGGGGGAAGGAGGTGAGATACGATTAAAAAGAAAATGAAAAAAACTTGTTTATTTCAGATGTGGCAAGACCCGTTTCTTTGGGACGAAGACCCTAGACTATAAATGACAGATCATTTCACGGATTTGTTGATTTACTTGTTCACGTGACGTTCTTTCGTGTATATATAAATATATAAACATTTATTGTAATTGTAAACGATAACATTGTTCGTAAGTTCTGAAATACAGCAAAATATATTTGCGCCTTAATACTAAAACGAATCTTGATTCAGACGTTGACATTCTTTTGACTGAAAAGCGAATGAGACTTGGTGGGGGAGGAGGAGTGGTGTGGTGGTTTGGTTTTCTGACTGCAAGCAGCCATAAAGTCTCTCTTTCTCTCTCTCTCTCTGTGTGTGTATCAGTCTCCTTGTCTCTTTCTCTTTCTCTCCCTCTTTGTTTCTTAGTGACACTCTCTCTCACTCTGTCTCATTGTGAACGCCGCCCTCTCTCTCTCTCATAGTCTCTTTCTCTTTCGCTCTCACTCTCTCAGTGTCTCTCTCACTGTCTCTTAGTGACTCTCTCTCTCTCTCTCTCTCTCTCTCTCTCTCTCCTCGGATGGACTAACTAGTCTTTCAGACATCCTAATCCTTAACTTGCACTGCACTCCGTCCCTTAGTGACACTCTCTCTCTCTCTCGTTGCATGCAGAAAGGCCTATAAGAAGCTTCTGTCTTTAATGATGTTTTTACTACTAAGGATGAGATGGATATGAAACCAATGAGTCATGATGACTCTGAAGCCATAATATGAATTCTAAAACCTCCACTATGTTGTATTGAGAGAGAGAGAGAGAGAGAGAGGCGCAAAGTAGAACTGTGCATTCATTCTCACTGTGAATCACCGATGCCTGAACTTATACTTATCTTCTCCGTTTCCGATGCTTACCCCCCACCCTCCCGCTCTCTCTCTCTCTCTCTCTCTCTCTCTCTCTCTCTCTCTCTCTCTCTCTCTCTCTCTTCTTCTTCTTCTTCTTCTTCTTCTTCTCTTCTTCTTCTTCTTCTTCTTCTTCTTCTTCTTCTTCTTCTCATAACTCCAGAGTATCATTATATTCTTGATTGCGGATTCTGTAGTACCTGAATGCCGCCCACCAGTCCACCCTCCAATAAATGGACATACAGCATCTGCTGTTACAGATGCTGTTAAACGCTTGTTAAAAGGTGCTGTTAAAAGATGCTGTTAAAAACGCTTGTTAAAAATGCTGTTAAAAACGCTGTTAAAAGATGCTGTTAAAACGCTGTTAGAAGGTGCTGTCAAAAGATGCTGTTAAAAACGTTGTTTGAATGTGCTGTTAGATGTTGTTAAAACGCTGTTTGAAGGTGCTGTTAAAAGTTGCTGTTAAAAGCGCTGTTTGAATGTGCTGTTAGATGCTGTTAAAACGCTGTTTGAAGGTGCTGTTAAAAACGCTGTTTGAATGTGCTTTTAGATGCTGTTAAAAACGGTGTTTGAAGGTGCTGTTAAAAAACTCTTGGAAGTGCTGTTAGAAGATGCTGTTAAAAATGCACGTCGAAGCGCTGTTCAAACGCTGTTTGAGAGTGCTGTTAAAACGCTGTTTGAAAGTGCTGTTAAAAAACGCTGTTAAAGTAAAGAAAATGTCGGGGGTAGGGTGAAGGTGGGGGGGGGGGGGGGGGTATGGGCGTTGATCAACATTCAACCTATTTGAAGGTGTTGCTGACTACATTTATAAAATGAATAAATAAATGACTATAATTCGATGAAACTGCATCCTAATCTCTCTCTCTCTCTCTCTCTCTCTCTCTCTCTCTCTCTCTCTCTCTCTCTCCCTCTCATATGGTAATGTATTAACAGTGATCAGAGACTGATGAAAGTATCCAAAATGTATGGTTGTAAACATTATATATATATATATATATATATATATATATATATATATATATATATATATATAGTATATATATATATTATATATATATATATATATATATATATATATATATATAGATAAGAGTATGGCTAGCAGAAAACTTCGGCATTTTTTTTTTCGTTTAATTAAAGATCCGACTTTCTAAAAGCGACAATGCCCATTCATATCTATATATATATATTATATACTATATATATATAGATACTATATCTATATAGATATATATGTATTATAGATATATTTAAGATATATATATATAAGTATTATATTATAGATGATATATATATATATAATATAATAGTATATAAATATATATAATATATATAATAGATATATCTAAATATATATATATATATATATATTATATATATAATTATTTAAATCCATAGATATATATATAATATATATAATATATTATATATATATTAAATAATAAATTAAGTATAATATATATATTATTAATATAGATATCTTATAGATGAATCGTATATATAAAATATATATCTATAATATAAATATATAAATATTATGGCTATCATAACTTCGCATTTTTTTTTCGTTTAATTAAAGATCTGATTTCTAAAAGCCGACATGCCATTCATTATCTAATTATAATATTATAGATCTTATATGATATATATATATCTAATATATATATATATAGATATAAGAGGTCTCGATAAATATGATATAGATATATATCTATAGATATTCTATATATAGATAAATATATCTTAATTATATATATTATATATATATTATCTATATATTACTATATATATAAATTATCTTATTATATAATTCTATACTATATATATATGTATATAGATAAAATATATATATATATATATTATCTATAATTATATATATTAATATATATATCTTATATATATATTATATAATATATTATCTAATATATATATATATATATTTTATATATATATATTATCTATAATAATATATTTGTATCTAGATTCTGATATATATATTATAATATATCTATTTATATATAATAATATATATATATAATCTATATATATATATATATCTATATATAACTATATAATATAGATATATATAATATATAATATATATATATATATTTATATATCGATAATATACATAGATAATATAATTATATATATATATAATATATATCTATATATAATTATTATTTACATTTTAGATTATCTATATATTATATCTATATCTATATATGTGATTAATATACCTATCTATGTATATATCTAGATAAATAGATATATATATATCTATATCTATATTTATCTATATATATAATAATATATATATAATATTTATCTATAATATATATATATCATATAGATATTACTTTATCTCTATATCTAGTCTCAAATATATACTTATACTAAATATATATAGCTATATTTATCTAATATATTAAACTAGATATATATATATATATATATCTTCTTATATATATTATATAATCTTTATCTATATATATATATAAAATATATATATATTAAATATATATATATATAATAATAATATATCTAATATATATCGATTATTATATATTTTCGTTATTATATACTATATATATATATATATAGATATATAGATAAATATATTCTATATAATATAATATATCTTATATCCTTATATAATATATCTATATCTATATCTATTTAATCTTATATCTATATCTATATATATTATATATATATATATATATCTATATATATATATTAATATTATAATATATATTCTATCTATATCTTATCTATATCCTATATCTTATATATTATATATATTTATTATTATAATATATTATCTATAATATTATTATATATATATATATGTAATATCTATATATATATCTATATTCTATATATATATCTATATATATATAATCTATTATATAATATTATATAATATATATATATATATGTAATATCTAATATTATATGTAAATTCTATATATATATCTATACTCTATACATATATATATATATATATATATATCTATATATATATCATTATATATGTGTGTGTGTGTGTATATATAATGTATATATATTTATGCGTGTGTGTGTGTGTGTGTGTGAACTAAAGAATTTTACGCTTCCCTCATCAAATAAGCTTAAAATCCCCTTTTTCTTTCATTCTTAATTCTTTAAAATCAATTTCTTTTGTGCTATAATCATCTGTGACTGAAATATCAAAATTTCCAGGTGACTTTTCGGTTCCTTTCCCAACGGAGACATCATTTATTGACTCACTTTTCAAGTCGTCTCCATTTGCAGGGTTTCTGCTGAAGCCGTCGAAGTCTTCAGGAGGAGCCTTCAGTCGCTCCAAGTCCTTCTGAAAGGAGGCTCCGCCAGGAATCTAAAAAAAAAAAAAAAAAAAAACGCATCGAAGCCGAAATAAGGTTCTGCGGAACCCCTGGAGCTCCAGTGGCATTTTCCAATACTGACGTTTTGATCGGGTGGAAAGAAAGGCAACCATGTTTGCTCTTGGTAAATTTAACTTTATTGTGAAAAACGCATTGGCTCTGATCCCTACCGGATCAGTGGTACAAACTATTATAAATGGATTCCGAAACCTCGGAATATTTATTGGTAATAACGCAGCAGCTCTTGTTCTGGGAGGGCTTCTTGGCCGCGCACATCAGTGCATTGTAGGCCACAGAGCTCTCCAGATTGCTCAAGATGCTGCTGCAACTGCCCGGATTGACGCCGAAGAAGACCTGTTCTACACCACCGAAATGATCTGTCTCTTGAAGGAGAACTGGATGGACGCTCAGGAGGAGAACCTTTTCCTTCTGGATGAAATCGAGGACGTTAATTTAAACGAAGCGGCTCTGATCTCCACGAACCAAGATTTGCTGGACCAGTTGATGGAAGAGAAGCATAACGTTGAAAAGCTTCGTAAAGATCGCGACTCTGCTGAAGAGGAGAATGAAACCTTGAAGAAGAAGCTTGCAGAGTTGGAGGAGTCATTACTCCAGAATGGAAAAGAAATAGAAAATCTACAAGAGCATCTCGCAGGTAAAGAGAGAGAATGCGAGAAAAACCGAGAAAAAAGTGTTAGAACTGCAGAAAACAGGCAGAGGACAACGATTTCTATGTGGGTACTAGAGGAGAAGGTAAAGGCCCACGAAGTCGAAAGAAAGAGATTGCGAGTCTCACAGCGAGAACCTGTCTCTGTTCTCACAAGAAATCGTGAGCTAGAGAAAAATTACGGCCATGAGACGCAGGAGAAACGAGGTGTGCAGAAGGTTCATATCAATGAAGCCAGAGTTCAGTCGATTCCAGAAAGGTATAAAACTGAAAAGCATAAGGATAATGCTTTGGTTGAAGAAACCAAGACGAAAGGAAACATTCTTTACAAGCTTGGACGGCTGGAAGAAGCGAGTGAATGTTTCCTCAGACTACTGGATATGGCCGACGACCAAGCAGACTACAGGCTCAGACTGGGATTGTGTCTCTTGTTGCTTGGAAGACACAGTGAAGCTATGGTCCAGCTGAAGGAATTAGATGGTCGAAATGATTTGGTTGCAGCTGCCAAAGCCCTGCAAAGGATGCAACGTTATGGGTGCCCTTACTACATCCTAGGAATTGCAGAGACAGCTGATTTGAAGGAAATAGACTGGGCATACAGGAAGCGGGCGCTCAAGTTCGACCCTCATAGGTGCCAAGGGTCTCAAAAAGAGCAACAGCGTAGGAAGGAAATCATGCAGAAGGTGAACTTTGCCAACGATCTCCTGCATGATTCTAAAGAAAGAGGAGAATACGACGCTGTCAGGGAGTTCATCAAGGCCCTGGCAGCTGAAGTTTTCCAAGATCCTCCAGAGACAAAGAGGAAGAAGAAGAAGAAATCTGGAAGGACAACAAAGAGGACGAACACCAAAGGAAACTAGGAAGAAACAACACGAGAAACAGCCCCTGATTGACAAAAATTGTGAAGGACTTTAACTTGTCACCAGTTGGTGATGTTGCATCGTGTTCCAGAGGAGCTGTGATCTTCTCGGCCCATTCGATAGCTTGACTGCAGGATGGGTGATCACTGCTGCTCCCCCCAGCAGCAACCAGCGACGGGAGGTCCCCCCACCTCCCACACACCCATCCTGCAATCAACACCATCAACTGGGCCAGGAAGATCACAATGCCTCTGGAACATGACGCAGCATCATCAACTTGTGACCAGTCAGAATCCTTCACTTGGGCTGTTTCTTTATAGCTGTGAAGACAAGTCTTGTGATCGTCCTTTCCATCAGGCATCCTCGGCGATTCTCTCGTCTCACTGACGGAAGAAGGAGGACAAGCTCTCAGGATGAGAGCTAACAGCTGTTTGGAGGCCGGAGGACAAGCTCTCAGGATGAGAGCCAACAGCTGTTCGGAGGGCCACAGAACACCCACCCCCTCTCCTGCCAAATGATACCCTCTGGAATAGGGGTCGATACCAAATCACCTATGAGTGGAAAGCAACCTCTGGTGTGGCGTCAAAACGCTAAGTTAATGCCTTCTACTTCATATGTGAATTGGGTTATGTATTGCATGTTAAATCCCATCTTTTGCATATACTGTTGTGGCAACCTCTGGCGTGGTGTAAGAACCCGTAAGTTCAATGCCTTCTATATATGCAAAATATGGGTTATGCAATGCATAATGGCTCCAGTACTTGCATATACTACTGTGGCAACCTCTGGCGTGGCGTAAAAACCCGTAAGTTCAATGCCTTCTATGTATTGCAAAATATGGGTTTATGCAATGCATAATGGCCTTCAGTACTGCATATACTACTGTGGCAACCTCTGGCGTGGCGTAAAAACCCGTAAGTTCAATGCCTTCTATATATGCAAAATATGGGTTATGCAATGCATAATGGCTCCAGTACTTGCATATACTACTGTGGCAACCTCTGGCGTGGCGTAAAAACCCGTAAGTTCAATGCCTTCTATGTATGCAAAATATGGGTTATGCAATGCATAATGGCTCCAGTACTTGCATATACTACTGTGGCAACCTCTGGCGTGGCGTAAAAAACCCGTAAGTTCAATGCCTTCTATGTATGCAAAATATGGGTTAGCAATGCATAATGGCTCCAGTATTTGCTATACTACTGTGGCAACCTCTGGCGTGGCGAATAAAAAACCCCGTAAGTTCAATGCCTTCTATGTATGCAAAATATTAGTTATGCAAAGCATAATGGCTCCAGTACTGCATATACTACTGTGGCAACCTCTGGCGTGGCGTAAAAACCCGTAAAAGTTCAATGCCTTCTATGTGCAAAATATGGGTTTATGCAATGCATAATGGCTCCAGTACTGCATATACTACTGTGGCAACCTCTGGCGTGGTGTAAAAACCCGTAAGTTCAATGCCTTCTATGTATGCAAAATATTGGTTATGCAATGCATAATGGCTCCAGTACTTGCATATACTACTGTGGCAACCTCTGGCGTGGCGTAAAAACCCGTAAGTTCAATGCCTTCTATGTATGCAAAATATTGGTTATGCAATGCATAATGGCTCCAGTACTTGCATATACTACTGTGGCAACCTCTGGGCGTGGCCGTAAAAACCGTAAGTTCAATGCCTTCTATGTATGCAAAATATTGGTTATGCAATGCATAATGGCTCCAGTACTTGCATATACTACTGTGGCAACCTCTGGCGTGGCGTAAAACCCGTAAGTTCAATGCCTTCTATGTATGCAAAATATGGGTTATGCAATGCATAATGGCTCCAGTACTTGCATATACTACTGTGGCAACCTCTGGCGTGGCGTAAAAACCCGTAAGTTCAATGCCTTCTATATATGCAAAATATGCGTTATGCAATGCATAATGGCTCCAGTACTTGCATTTACCACTGTGGCAACCTCTGGCGTGGCGTAAAAACCCGTAAGTTCAATGCCTTCTATATATGCAAAATATGGGTTATGCAATGCATAATGGCTCCAGTACTTGCATATACTACTGTGGCAACCTCTGGCGTGGCGTAAAAACCCGTAAGTTCAATGCCTTCTATATATGCAAAATATGGGTTATGCAATGCATAATGGCTCCAGTACTTGCATATACTACTGTGGCAACCTCTGGCGTGGCGTAAAAACCCGTAAGTTCAATGCCTTCTATATATGCAAAATATGGGTTATGCAATGCATAATGGCTCCAGTACTTGCATATACTACTGTGGCAACCTCTGGCGTGGCGTAAAAACCCGTAAGTTCAATGCCTTCTATGTATGCAAAATATTGGTTATGCAATGCATAATGCTCCAGTACTTGCATTATAATACTGTGGCAACCTCTGGCGTGGCGTAAAAACCCGTAAGTTCAATGCCTTCTATGTATGCAAAATATTGGTTATGCAATGCATAATGGCTCCAGTACTTGCATATACTACTGTGGCAACCTCTGGCGTGGCGTAAAAACCCGTAAGTTCAATGCCTTCTATGTATGCAAAATATTGGTTATGCAATGCATAATGGCTCCAGTACTTGCATATACTACTGTGGCAACCTCTGGCGTGGCGTAAAAACCTGTAAGTTCAATGCCTTCTATATATGCAAAATATGCGTTATGCAATGCATAATGGCTCCAGTACTTGCATTTACCACTGTGGCAACCTCTGGCGTGCGTAAAACCCGTAAGTTCCAAATGCCTTTTATATATGCAAAAATATTGTTTTTATGCAATGCATAATGGCTCCAGTACTTGCATATGACTACTGTAGCACCCTGGGCGTGGGCGTAAAAACCCGTAAGTTCAATGGGGGGCCCTTCTATATATGCAAAATATGGTTTTTTATGCATTGCATAATGGCTTCCAGACTGTAGCAACCTCTGGCGTGGCGTAAAAAACCCGTAAGTTCAATGCTTCTATATAATGCAAAATATGGGTTTATGCAATGCATAATGGCTCCAGTACTTGCATATACTACTGTGGCACCTTTGGCTTGGCGTAAAACCTGTAAGTTCAATGCCTTCTATATATGCAAAAATATGTTTATGCAAATGCATAATGGCTCCAGTACTTGCATTTTACACGTGCAACCTCTGGCGTGGCGTAAAAAAAAACCCTAATTCAATGGCTTCTATAAGATGCAAATAATTGGTTATGCAATGCCTAATGGCTCCATTACTTGCTATACTACGGTGGCAACCTCTGGCGTGGCCGTAAAAACCCGTAATTCCAAATGCTTCTAATATATGCAAAATATGGGTTATGCTGCATAAATGGCTCCCAGTACTTGCAAATACTACTACACCCTCTGGCCGTGGCTAAAAAACCCGTAAGTTCAATGCCTTTCTATGTATGCAAAAATAATTGGGTTATGCAATGCTAATGCTCCCAGCACTTGCATATAACTAACTTGCAACCCTCTGGCGTGGCGTAAAAAAAACCCGTAGTTTCAATGCCTTCTAAAATATATGCAAAAATATGGGTTTATGCAATGCATAATTCTTCCCAGTCTTGCATATCTACTGTAGCAAACCTCTGCGTGGGCTAAAAACCCTAAGTTCAATGCCTTCATATAGGCAAAATATGGGCGTGCAATGGCTTATGCTCCAAGGACTTGCATATACTCTGTGGCAACCTCTGCCGTGGCGTAAAAACCCGTAAGTTTCAATGCCTTTCCTTAATATATGCAAAAATTTGCGTTATGCAATGCATAATGGCCAGCACTTGCCATATACTACTGTGGCAACCTCTGCGTGGCGTTAAAAAACCCGTAAGTTCAATGCCTTCTATATATGCAAAAATATGGGTTATGAAATGCATATTGCTCCAGTACTTGCATATACTACTGTAGCAACCTCTGGCGTGGCGTAAAAACCGTGAGTTCAATGCCTTCATATATGCAAAAATTATGGTTATGCAATGCATAAATGGCTCCAGTACTGCAATACTACTTGTGGCAACCTCTGGCGTGGCGTAAAAAACCCGGAAGTTCAATGCCCTCTATATATGCAAACATATGCGTTAGCAATGATAATGGCTCCAGTACTTGCAATATACCAATGTGGCAACCTCGGCCGTGGCGTTAAAAACCCGTAAGTTCAATAGCCTTTCTATGATGCAAAAATTGGTTAGGCAATGCATAATGCTCCAGTACTTGCATATATCCCACTGTGGCCCAAACCTCCTTGCGGGTTGGCGTAAAACCCGTACAGTTTCAAACCAAAAATGCCTTCCTATGTCTGCAAAAATAATTGGTTTATTGCCCATGCAATTAAAAATTGGCTCCAGTACTTGCATAATTCCTACTTGTGGCAACCTCTGGCGTGGCGTAAAAACCCAAAGTTCAATGCCTCAGGCAATATGTGCAAAATACTGGATCCCAGTGTGGCATGGGGGAAGATTCCATCTCTCTTGGCTAGCTGGTGCAGCAGAGAAATGGGGAAGGGTCCATCCCTGGCTAAAATAAACCCCCATTTCTATGACGCTACATTGGCGAGGATGCCCCAGGGGTGAGATCGCTTGCGATCGCTAAAGGCCCATACTTATATGTATGTATGTATGTATGTGTATGTATATATATATATATATATATATATATATATATATATATATATATATATATATATATATATATATATATATATATTATATATATACATATAATGTGATATTATATATAAATAAAATATACATACATATTTTATATATACATATATATATACACAAAGTGTATTCACGTACAATTACACAGCTAGGCAGTCGTTTTTAGTTCACACTTACGCACACATACATACATATATAGCAAAGTTAAACACTGTATCCGTGCTCTAATATGTTGTAGGAAGCCCACTAAAATTCGGAAAAAATTGAAAGTTTTTTATTTAAGCTTTCGGAGAGTACATTCTCTCCCTCTTTCAGAAAGAGGGAGAGAATGTACTCTCCGAAAGCTTAAATAAAAAACTTTCAATTTTTTCTGAATTTTAGTGGGCTTCCTACAACATACATACATACATACATACATACATACACACACACACACACACACGACTCACTCAGAAAGACAGACAGACATATAACCACCACCACGCACCCAAGTACAGCAATGCTTTGACGCACATCACCCACCGCTGCTCTTCAGCAAAACGGAACAGAAAGAATGAGGAGGAGCCTCCTTTTAATAGTAGTGGAAGTGCGGTAGCTTTAATCAAACATTGTCTATAAAACAAGCTTTCACTAGGAATTTTATGTCATCTGCAACAGGTCTAGGATTTGTTTAAAAAATAGTTTCAGGTGTACCGCCGAGATACTAGAGCGAGTGTTTAGCATTATCTATAATGAAAAAAACAATAAAAATCATCTGGTGTATATATATCTTATATTTATATATATAGATTATATATATATATTTTCTAATATATTATATCTATTTATAAAGTTTATATATATTATGTATCGTTTAACGTAATTTTTCAGTTTTTAGTCAACCTTGTGATTTTGTTAACATTTAATATTAAGACATTTAGTATTTAAGTAAGTATTTTTAAGGAAATTTGTTATTGTATATATTACGAAAGTTAAGTTTTAGTGTGGTGATTTTGCTCCTCCTCCCCGCTCGTTAAAAATTTTTGAATTACCCTTTTAACACTCGTATCTTTTGTTTACGTTTGGGTACGTGACTGGAGCCCTCGGTGAAGGAGGTGAGAAGAGACAAAAGCGAGTGTTTGGGCAGACAGTTCGGGCTATCTACAGAGGCTGTCCCTTTTTTTGCTCTGCAGCTGCCGCTCTTAATATATTTTATCGACGCTTTTGGGAGTACTTTGAGCCGCCCTTCGCAGGTACACATCTGGCCACCTGCGTGTTGTGTACGCTGTACTTTGAGTGCTGTCCTTCGCAGGTACGCTTCTGGCCACTGCGGTGTTGCGTCCTGCTTGTATATCAGGTGATTTGTGCCACCTGCGGACTTATCTCACTGCCTTGGTTATTTGCAGCTGTGGGGGCCTTGATGCCCGTCAGAAGTCAAGTAGGGAGACAGATCCCAGGTAAGCGTTACTTTTTGTATGGTCGTGCAGGACCTCTCGACTCCTCCTTCCGGTGGTGCTTCTGTACTCCCCTGTCAGCAGAGTTCTGAAATTATTTGGATCACGGCCTACTGTAAGGCAAGACCTTTATTATTAGTCCTGGATCACGGACTCCCCTTGAGTGTGAGGAGATATTTTTTTTTTGTTGTTGTTATTATTATTTATATATATAGTTCTCTTATAATGAACTGTTGAGACAGTTGGATTTGCCCTTTTGTTTGTTTGATTATAATTATAAATTCTTATGATGTTAACAGCCTCGTGGCTTTTATATTTGTTTATATATATGATATTGTTAAGATACAATAAAGTTTTATACATACTTACCTGGCAGATATATACTTAGCTATAGACTCCGTCGTCCCGACAGAATTCAAAACAACTCGCGGCACACGCTACCGGTAGGTCAGGTGATCTACCATTCCCGCCGCTGGGTGGCGGAATCCCAACCATTCCCGTTTTCTGAGCCAGATTTTCTCTTACACCTGTCTCCTGATGGGGAGGCTGGGTTGGGCCCTTATGTATATATCTGCCAGGTAAGTAGTATAAAACTTTATTGTATCTTAACAATATCATTTTTATACATGCGACTTACCCGGCAGATATATACTTAGCTGATTGACACCCTTGGTGGAGGGCAAGAGACAGCTATATATATATAAACAAAATTCAATAACGGGAAACAACAATTGTTGTAGGATATCAATCCTTGGTTCTTACCTGTTTGGGCTGAAGACTTCATGATTACTGTCATTTAGTCTGCCTGCCTCAAGAGCTTCAGTGAGGTAAACCACCTATGACCGAACAGCCCTTCTGGATCATGTCAATGGGGGCTAGCCCGCTTACGCGACAGAACCTGCATGGATCGTACCAATGGGGCTTACCGCTTACATGGCAGAGCCTGACCTGTATCTTATCAATGGGGGCTAGCCCTCTTACATGACAGAGCTTTAGGCTTTACATAATGCACAACGAGGAGACCAAAAGTTAATCCCGACCACCTGACCTCTCTAACCATGTTAAATCTAAGAACTGAAAAGGGTTCTTCCTATACCCTCTTTCAGTCAACCATAAAAACCAACACCATAATGTTAAAAATTACATAACCTAACTAATTAGGATTAACCTCAGCTCCTCCTCCCAGCACTAAATCCGCGGACACATATGCTCCCAGTGAAAAGCACTTCTCATAAGTAACTCTCATCCTTTAGATAGTGAGAGGCGAACACTGAGTTACACTTCCAATACGTGGATTCAATTAGATTTGAAGGGACCACGTTTTATGAAAAGCCATTGAGGTTGCTATGGCCCTCACTTCGTGTGCTTTTACCCTGAGGAGTTTAAATTGTTCTTCACCACATTTAAGATGCGCTTCCTTAATAACGTCTTTTATGAAAAACGTAAGGGCGTTTTTCGATATTGGTCTTGTAGGATCTTTGACCGAACACCAAAGACTTCCTGCGTACTCCCAAAAGAGACTTTCTTTGTAGATAAAATTTTAGCGCTCTTACTGGACAAAGGGTCTTTTCCTTTTCTTCCCCCGTAAGAAGAGAGTGCCTTCACTTCGAAGCTTCTAGGCCACGGTTTTGATGGGTTTTCGTTCTTGGCTTGGCTAAGAAGAGAGGCTTAAAAGAGCAAATTGCAGCCTCCTTCTTAAACCCCACTCTGCCCTCTAACGCTTGAAGTTCACTCACCCTTTTTGCCGTGGCTAAGGCGAACAGGAATAGAGATTTCCTCGTCAAATCCCTAAAAGAACAATTATTGGAAGGTACGAATCTTTCAGACATCAAGTAATGCAGCACTATATCCAAGTTCCAACTGGGATTTTTATTAATCTGACTTTTTGAGGTCTCGAAAGACCAATGAAAAGGTCATGTAGATCCTTATTGTCCCGACACCTCCAGACCCCTATGCCTAAACACCGAGGCCAGCATACTTCTATACCCCTTGATCGTAGATACCGCTAGGCCACACTTTCTTCTCAGGTAAAGAAGAAAATTTGCAATGTCGGTTATAGAGGTACTGGAAGAGGATAGCTCATGCGTCCTGCACCATCTTAAACTAAACACTTCCCACTTCGACTGGTACACCCGTAATGTGGATGGTCTCCTGGCTCTTGCGATTGCTTTTGAAGCTTCGCGAGAAAACCCACCCTCGCTCTAACGAGTCCTTCGATAGTCTGAAGGCAGTCAGACTTAGAGAGAGGGGAGGTTTTTGTGATACCTGTCGAAGTGGGGTTGTTGAGAAGATCGCTCCTTAGTGGGAGCGATCTGGGAAGATCCACTATCCACTCCAGCAACTCTGTCACCCAATCTAGGGCTGGCCAAAAAGGGGCGATCAAAGTTAATTTCGTTCCCTCTGAGGAGGCAAACTTTCTTATTACTTCCCCTACCAGTTTGAAGGGGGGAAAAGCGTACCCGTCTATTCCCTTTCCAGACCATGAGGAGACCGTCTATCGCTATTGCTCTTGGATCCGCGATGGGGGGAGCAATAATTCTCCAACCTCTTGTTCCAGTTTGGTTACGAACAAGTCCACGTTCGGCCTTCCCCATAACCCCCATAACTGATCGCACACTTGAGGGTGGAGAGTCCATTCGGTGGGGAGCACTTGGTCTCTTCTGCTTAGCAGATCCGCTCGAACATTTCTCTCTCCCTGAATAAATCTCGTTAGAAGAGAGATCTGCTTCTCTTGCGCCCAAAGCAACAACTCCCTCGCTGTCTCGTAAAGGGAGAATGAATGAGTTCCCCCTTGCTTCCTGATATATGCTAGGGCTGTCGTGTTGTCTGAATTGACCTGAATGATCGATCCTAATATCTGTTCTTGAAAGTGCAAGAGAGCTAGGTGAATGGTTTCTTTCAGTTCCTTTTTGTTTATGTGCCAGGACACCTGCGCTCCTTCCCAGGTTCCCGACACTTCTTGCGAATCCACGTCGCTCCCCACCCTACGTCCGATGCGTCTGCAAACAACGCTCGGAGAGGGCTCTTTATATGCAAGGATATTCCTTGACCGAGTTTCTTCGGGTCTAACCACCACCGAAGATCTTGTTTGACCTTGTCCGTTATCCTGAATGACTCTTCGAGTTCCTGAGAACTTTGATCCCAGTTCTCCTTCAGATAATACTGAAGTGGGTCTTAGGTGCAGTCTCCCTAGGGAAACGAACTGTTCCAACGAGGAAATGGTTCCCAGCAAACTCATCCATTCCCTCGCGGAAAAACAATGTTCTTTCCCTAGAAATCCCGAACAACTTTTGTAAGGCAGCGTTCTATTCTCTCTGTTGACGGAGACGCTAGAAAAGCCCCGAGAATCCATCCGAATCCCAGATAAACTATGTTCTGCTGGGGATCCAACTGGGACTTCTCGAGGTTGACTAGGAGTCCCAATGACTGCGTCATCTTTAATGTTATCGAAAGGTCCTCCAGACACTGTTGCTTCGACTTTGCTCGTATTAGCCAGTCGTCCAAATACATCGAAATTCTGATCCCCTCTAAATGTAGCCAATGAGCCACATTCCTTAGGATACCGTGAAGACTTGCGGGGCCGTCGAAAGTCCGAAGCAAAGCGCTCGAAATTGAAACACTCTTCCCTGTGACATAATCTTAGGTATTTCCTTGATGCCGGATGAATTGGCACATGGAAATATGCATCTTGAAGGTCCAGGGATACCATCCAGTCCCCTGGACGAAGAGCAGAAAGTACAGAGGAAGAGGTCTCCATCGAGAACTTCTTCTTGATCACAAAGACGTTCAGCGCACTTACGTCCAGAACCGGCCTCCACCCGCCCGAGGCTTTTGGTACCAGGAATGACGGTTGTAGAAACCTGGTGAATGGAGATCTTGAACCGGTTCTATTGCCCTTTTCTGCAACATAAGTTCTACTGCTTGCAGGAGAGCTTGACTCTTGACAGGATCGTTGTATCCGCTGTAACTCCCTTGGAGTTCTTGTTAAGGGAGGATATTCCCTGAAGGGGATGAGGTATCCTCTCTCGAGGATCGAGAGGGTTCCAGCTGTCCGCCCCTCTCGCCCAGACTCTGGCAAATTTCGACAGTCTGGCGCCTACTGCTATCTGGAGGACTTCTTCTTCATTTTGCCTTCCCGCAGGTCTCCTGGAAGGTCTTCCTCTGGTATCCGGTCTTCTACCTCTAAAAGGGGTTCTTGATGAGGAAGAGGCTCCTCGAAAGGGCTGCTGAAGAGGTGCTTTATCCTTCTTTGAAAAGGAACCGCCGGCTTGAACCTCTTTGCTGACTGTGTCAGTAAATCCTGTGTGGCTTTTCCAGCTAAAGATTTTGCGACATCCCTCACCGTGTCCTGTGGGAAAAGGTGGTTCGAAAGCGGCGAATATAGCAAGGCCGACCTCTGTAGAGGAGATACTGACTTGGACAGGAAACAAGGGACCCATACACTGCTCTCTTTTTCAAAACTCCCGATCCAAAAAGAGCAGCCACTTCCACCGAAACGTCCATCACCGCTCTGTCCAGACACGATAACACACTCGATAATTCTTCCATCGTGACAAATTCGGGAAAAAAAACAACTCTTGGGCTGTCTTCGCAAGGGCTCCCAAAGCCCAGTCCATAAAATTAAATACTTCGAAGCGTCCTATAAAGAGTCCCTTTAGTAGATGGTCCAGTTCACACATCCCCCAAGTAGCTTTTGCTGATAGTAGAGCGCGCCTCCTAGAGGAATCTACTAAGGAAGCGTAATCTGCGTCTGCCGATGATGGCAGTCCTAAGCCCATAGGTTCCTGGGTATCGTACCATCTTCCAGGTTACCCGTCAACTTTGAAGGGGGGCATGAAAAAACAGTCTTGCCCGCCTCTCTTTTATTCTTAAGCCATTCTCCAAATCCTTTGAACGCTTTTTTCATACTAAGGGCTGGACGCATTTTTACAAATGAGGATGCCTTTGGAGACTTCGTGCTCGATAGCAAAGATCCTGGGTGAGGGCGGATCCGCTGGTTGCAGCTTATCTCCGAACTCCTGCAACAACAACAAGGACAATCTCTTATAATCAGAGACTACCACATCCACAGGTAATTCTTCATCCGAGACTTCTTCTAATTCTCCGGCTGCCGGGGATCCTTTCGGAGAAGAGCGGTTCTTAGTTGTCGAGGGACTTCTGTCAAACGAAGAAGAACGTCGTCCGTGTGACAAATCCTTGCTACTACAAGGCGCAATAGAGCTCTTAAACGCACGAGATCTTCTCTCAGGCACCTGTTTCCTACCAGGTGAAGGGCTCCTACTCTCCGAAGAACTCATAAACGTGCGAAGGGGTCTTACTCTGACCTAAGCTCGTACAAGGCGCCTGGCGCCTACTCGACTCCTGACGCCTGCTCGACTCCTGGCGTCTGATAGACTCCTGGCGCTACCCGACTCCTGACGCCTGCTCGACTCCTGAAGCCTGCTTGATTCCTGGCGCCTGCTTGACTCCTGGCGCTTGTCGTGACTCCTTGTAGGCTCTTGACGCCTCTCACAAGACTCCTGGCGTCTGTTAGGCTCCATACGCCTGTAATATTCTTGGCGCCTACTAGTTCTGTTTTCTTTCTACAAGCTCCTGCTTCTTAGGCTCTTGACGCCTATCCTGATCCTCAGAAGAGGAGTCCGACTCCTGACTTCTCCTAAGAGACGTAGCTGACCGCTTGCTCTGCGAGCGGCTACCGCTGGGAACTTTCTTCTCCTTATAGATAGGAGAGGATCGTTTAAAGGGAGAACGAGAGAGTCTCTCCGGAGACGAGCGCCTGCTAGAGTGAGGAACTTCTCTCTACCAGGAGAAGATAATTTTGATCTCTTCACTGGAAGGGAGGAGTCTTTCCTTCGAGACGAATCCTTATGGAGAGCGCCTACCAAGGAGGATATTTGCTCCTGTAGATTAAGCAGGAAAAGCTTTGTCGGATCTTGAGGCGCTGGAGACGGTCTTCTCGCCCTCTTACTAGTCGAAGGAAAATCCTCTGGAAATCGCTCTGGGCTTGAATCAAAAGCGTCTCCTTTCGGCGCTACCCACGATCTCTTCAGAGGACGAGACTTCGAAGCAGAGCTCCATCCACGCCTGGACGAGGAGGAGTCCGACGCAGCAAAAACACTCTTCCAGGATGCCTTTTCTACGGCTATCCAAGGCAGCCTGGGTCGATACTTCAGGTCTGCCGAAGGGACGCCTGATCGTTGGGGATGCTCCACATCCTCCCTGCGGCTTTTGACATTCCTCCTCCCCTGGTCCTGGGAGTTTGGAAGCGGTCTAGGCCTAGGAGCAATGCGGAGCCGATCAGACGCCCCCCTCCACTGCACTGGGTCACTGTATTCACTGGCACTCTTACCTTGTGTTACCATGGCTTTAAGCTGCTCCTGAAGCTCCCTGATCGAGGATCTCATTTTTTCCATTTCTGAAGATGAATCCTTAGATTCAACACAGGGAGAAGGGGTGGGGCTGAGGTTATGGAGAGAACATCATCTAGTTTGTTAATCTCTGATTCAGGCTCAAAAGAACAAGATCTACTCGAGCTTCTAGCTGACGCTTTCCTAGCTCTATCCTTCTCTCTTTTCTTAATATAAGAAGCTAAATCCTTCCATCCTTGCTCCGAAAGCCCTTCACATTCAGCACAAGTTCTATCAACCGCACATTCAGAACCTCTACATTTACTACAAAGCGTATGAGGATCTACCTCTGCTTTAAACAACCTAGTTCTGCATTCTTCCCTTGCACAAACCTAAACTTAGGTGTTACTTTAACTTCATCCATCTTAATAGAAAAAACCCAAAACCCAATCCAAGTCCTAATCCAGTCCAAAATAAGCGTATGCCAATCCCGAGAATAAACAAGAGTACTTCACCAAATGAGTCCAACCAATTCTCGGCAAAAGAGCAGAATTCCAATCAGGAGAGACCAAACAACAGTTGTTGCCGGCTCAGCGACAGAGAAAATCTGGCTCAGAAAACGGGAATGGTTGGGATTCCGCCACCCAGCGGCGGAATGGTAGATCACCTGACCTACCGGTAGCGTGTGCCGCGAGTTTTGAATTCTGTCGGACGACGGAGTCTATAGCTAAGTATATATCTGCCGGGTTAAGTCGCATGTATAAAAACTAAGTTTAGATTAAATAAAACATAGGTAGGAGATTAAGTGTTTTCTCACTATTACTCTGCGCCTCCTTCCCATCCTATTTAGTTATAGGTAATGGTTATTTTATTCATTTTGATCTGGCCCAGCTATATTGCATATTTGTTGTATTTGCATTCATGTGTTTCTCTCTATCTCTGTTTAGGGATTAGTTTTTAGTAGTTAGGAATCCCAAGGGATTATTGAAGGACTAGAATTGTCCTTGGCAGTCACAAGGTTGACTTTGATTATTTTTGTTTGTTAATAAATATTGTTGAGTTTTCCTGAGTGTTTTCGTCTCCATTGACCATCTTTTACTGGATACTCTGTAACACACTGAGTGTACATCCTTTAGTGCAGACAAACCTGCACCACGGCCCAACAAGGGTCGTAACAATATATATATATATATACATAAATATATATATAAATATATATATATATATATATATGTGTGTGTGTGTGTGTGTATGTATATGAATAATTATCACATCACCGTGATTCATATAAATCATTCGAGCTACAAATGTCCTTTAATATCTGATTCGCTCTACCTCGGAATTGATATTTTCATATATATATATATATATATATATATATATATATATATATATATATATATATATATATATATATATATATATATATATATATGAGAGAGAGAGAGAGAGACGCGCTCCTTGCGATTCAGTTACCGTGGGGCCTAGGGCAAAAACGAATTCTGACCAAAAATGCAATTAACACACGGAACATTGAAAGGCGGTAAATAAGTAAGAAAAAAAAAATTGTCGAAACAGACGAAAAAAAATGAAGGAGAAAAGGAGAAAGAGCGAACCGACGACCCTTTCCGACATAACGTGAAAAGGACGTGACGTTTCTTTCAGAAATCCTCGAATCTCGAGCAAAAAAAAAAAAAAAAAACAACAAAAATGTCAAACGGTATTTTTCTAATGCCCCAACAAACGATGGTTCGCTAATGTCGAATGAACTCCCGTAGGCCCCCCCCCCCCCCCCCCCAAATAAAAAAAAACTAGAAAAGGATTCCTTTCAAAGATGGGGTTACCGTCTTCTTTTTTCTTTTTCTTTTTTAATTAGTAACACAGATTTACTTGGTAACGGCAACGTTTCTACAGCAAATAAAAAAAGGAAAAAAGAAAAAAATAGAGATTTTTATGACGAAAATGGAAGAAAATAAAAAGCAAAATATGTATCAATAAAAGTCATTCTCATTGAACACATTATTATTTCAGCTTTCCTTGAGGACATTCTCATTCTGATGCAAACGTCTCACACAACTGGTTTGCTGCAGCTCTTGTTAACAGCAATAACAAAGATTGAAAAAGACCCCACAAAATTACTGTGTGTAACGTGTTTACTTATAAGTATTTACATTTTATTTGACTCAACACTCGAGTACTTCCAGGCCCTATCCGTGTCCCTTTTTCAAGAGATGCGTAGGTTGTCAGTCAGTCTGGGTCAAGGCCCAATAGTGCTGGGCCTTGACCCAGGCTGACAACCTATTATAGACCGCCATCTCCTTGTATAAGGGCCACAGATATGTAGGGCCTGGAAGTATACAGTGTTGAGTCAAATAAAATGTAAATACTTATAAGTAAACACGTTATACACAGTAATTTTGTAGGTTTCTTTTTCAATCTTCAGAAGAAAACTGAAAGACGTTTTTGTTTTAATAATAACAAAAATCGTTTAAAATGACAGTTTCATTTTTCAGAGCAGAATATCTTCTCTGGCCATCTTCCATACATTTCACTTCAACAGATAGCTTCCTCTCTGCTCTTCAGAAGCTGAGCGACAAGAGTAATGTTTATTATTATTCATATGGCCCATGCCACTCAGTCAAGTGTCACAGGTCTCTTTATTTATTTTCTTATATATAAAAGTGACTGCGATGAACGTTGATGCTCACAAGCTTAAAAGACGTGACAACGTTAGTTTGATTTTTATGACCCGGCGGTAAATATCCACAGCCGATGTTTGAAGCTAATCGTGCCTGGTGGAAGCGCACAGTACTTAGCCCCTCAAGAGGTTACAGTCAAAAAACAGCATATCAGACACAAGACAGAGCGTCAGTAATAATGACAGCAAATATTACCGTCGGCTCGAAAACCATTATAATAAACAATGATCATTACCCTTATCTTTAAAAACATAATTCTATTCAATTTCAAGGCGTTGGACGAGTGGTTTTCGCGCTCGGGTACCAATCCGGTGGTCCGAAGTTCGATTCTCGGCTCGGCCAACGCAAAATCAGAGGAATTGATTTCTGGTGATAGAAATTAATTTCTCGATATAATGTGGTTCGGATCTCACAATAAGCTGTAGGTCCCGTTACTAGGTGACAAATTGGTTCCTAGCCACGTAAGAATATCTAATCTTCGGGCCAGCCCTAGGAGAGCTGTTAATCAGCTCAGTGGTCTAGTAAAACTAAGATATACTTAACAAGGCAAAACAATGGAATAATCTTGCCCCATAAAGAGAAAAAATAATACAGACTCATGTGAAATTTAAGTAATGTGACAGATCCACCACAGGTTACTACGAACTGTTAAAAAATTATAGTTGATTCCTCATCAAGGCATGATTTCATGGCGATATATCTCCATAAATACTTCTAAATTCATAATGGGGAAAAAGTAAAGAACTAGAATTAATGTTTCTTACTTGTAAAAACTAACCATTAAAGTAATGTTCCTTAAGGTCCACAATAATATACAAATGGTAGAAGTAGTAACATTTTATAAAGCTTTTACATAGTTTAATAAAATTTTAACACCGCTACCATTAATATATTATTGTGGACCTTAAAGTACATTGCTTGTGCCCTCGTAATTGAGATTTCTACCCACTAAAGTAACGCTGTACTTGAGACGTCAAAGGTTCTCAGAAAAATGGCAAACTATCAATTCACATTCTTGCCATCAAGACTCACGTGTTCAAGCGATAAGCCAAAAAGTCAGGAGGCATAAGTTCATTCTCTCTGTTACAATGAGCCCTTCTTGCATTCAAGAATTAAATGCTCCTCTACAAGAATTATCGCCATTTCTCTCACGGGTATCAGCTGTGAAAAGTACTTCTAAAATTCACTATATCGACCAATACTATTCATTTGTAAAATATGTACATCTGAAAATTTTAATTTTAAAAATTACAATAACTAAAACGACTATCATTAACCAATTATAATAACTAAAACGACTATCATTAAGAACGCCTAAACTTTGATAAGCCAAAGAATATCTCCAGTTTAATCTGCTAGCTATTTAACAATGCATAATTATACACATGAAAAAATACACAAATGAAGAGAAATTTGTTTAGGGGGAACCAACTTTAATGTAAAAAAAATGCGCATATTCATGCTCCTAGATAGGTATATGATTCCTAAATA
Organism: Macrobrachium nipponense; assembly: GCF_015104395.2. Taxonomy (NCBI): domain Eukaryota; kingdom Metazoa; phylum Arthropoda; class Malacostraca; order Decapoda; family Palaemonidae; genus Macrobrachium; species Macrobrachium nipponense. The sequence continues at coordinate 21,637,730 of NC_087214.1, forward strand.
TAAGAGCAAAAACAAATAATTCGATATGAATATAAAAGATCCAAACTTAAATACAAACGCCTCAGTGGCGTGGTTAATATGGTGTTTGCGTTCCACCTCGGTGGTCGCGGGTTCGATTCTCGGCCATTCCATTTAGGAGTGAGAGATGTGTATTTCTGGTGATAGAAGTTCACTCTCGACGTGGTTCGGAAGTCACGTAAAGCCGTTGGTCCCGTTGCTGAATAACCACTGGTTCCATACAATGTAAAAGCACCATACAAACAAACAAACTTGAATACGTCAACGTTTTTCGTCTATTTTTTTTATCGGCTGGTTAACGAAACTATAAAAACATGAAAGTATCTACGGAACAATTTGGGTAAGCATCTCACTCAACCAATTCTTTCAATATGCCCATTACGTACGACAATTTTTGAGGTATACAAATAATATGCAGCTTGATTCCAGTGAATATTTGTTTGGCTTCTCCTTACAGACTCACGCGCACACACCACATTAGTTTTCGCTCTTGAACGACCAAGGATTAAATACTTTGTCTTTCAAATGAAAAAAAAAAAAAAAATCTTAAACACAGGGAAGTCCTTGTATCCATGAAAGCTTATAACAAAGCACCTTAAACAGATGAAAGAGAAGTTAATTTACTAGATTTTCTATTATATAAACACAAGTCTCTCTCTCTCTCTCTCTCTCTCTCTCTCTCTCTCTCTCTCTCTCTCTCGCGTATATACATACATACATATATATATATATATATATATATATATATATATATATATTATATATATTATATATATATATATATATATATATATATATATATATATATGTGTGTGTGTGTGTGTGTGTGTGTGTGCGCCTCAAGAAACGGCCTTATTTATGACCTTCCTGCTTCCTACTTTAATGGTGAATAAACGCCCCTGTGAGGAGAAGAGCAATCCATCTAGCCATTCCCCTCCCACTCCACCACTCCAACTCCCCCACCCCAATCCCCCAACTACACCACTCCAGGAACCAACGACACAGCGCCCCGAGAAATTAATTATTGTCAGAACTTCGACTTCAAGGAAGTCGACATCGTGTTGCAGGAGAGTCCTGCTATGATCTCGAATTCGGTGCCATTTTGGGGTACAAGGATGACCCCTGAGGCTAGGGACTAGGGCACATGGGTCTAGTAACCCTAGGCATCAGGGAGGAAAGAGCATCGCTAGGGAATTGTTATCAATGGGCTAGAACTGGTAACTCATTCACGAATTAAAAAAGCAACATTTAATGATGCATAGTTTTGAAGTTTTTTAGTAGATTTCACTATTTTACTGTTACCTTGGTTAATTTCTCTCTCTCTCTCTCTCTCTCTCTCTCTCTCTCTCTCTCTCTCTCTCATTCGCGTTCTTTTGTGAACTTTACTTGGAATGGCTGACACTTTTACCCATTTAAAAACAATAATAATAACACAATGCTTGCGTCGAGTCTTAACACTCTGGAGCAACGCGGCAATGGATCACAATGAGTCCTGATAGATAGAGAAGTTGAGAATTATTGCATGAAACACGACAATAAATTAGTCGATTTCAGTGAAATTGCTGTTTGGGCTACTCAGATTGTAACAGAAACATCCAAATATATTTTTCTTGAGCAAACATTCGCTGGAAGCAAACAGGAATCTGTCTTCCATAGCAGAGAATGGCCACATACAAAAATATTGCATTGTCGAAGAGATAGAAGTGAACAAAAGGAGAATTACAAGTAGTTACAAGGACTAGGATGTCTCAAAGACTTGTTAGTCCATCCGAGGAGACATCGTGTGCTCATTTATCTCAAGGAGCAGGTTTTTCCTGTTCATTCACAATGTCCTAATAATTCTGTGTGTCACATGTCTTGTATATGAAGAAGTTCCCACAATGGGATGTGTTGTATCTCTTCAGTTCTAGTTTCCATCCATTATTTCTTGTCTAGTTTTCGTTTCAATGTAAATAGGTTACTGTCTATTTTGTTTAGCCTTTCAGTATTTTAAATGTTTTTTTATTATTTGTCCTTGCCATACATGTTCAGGCTCTCTAGTCGTCTTTGGTAACCTATTTGCCAGATGGATGGAATTACTTTGTCTCTTTTGCTTGTACCCCTTCTAATCTATTTATATCTTTTCTTAGTTGTTGGTGATCAAAACTGTACTGCATATTCACGATGAGGTCTAACTAATGATGTGTAGAGCTGCAGCACAGTTTCCTTGTTTCTGTATTTGAACTGCCTCTTTATGTATCCCACTAGTTTATGTGCCTTCTTTTCAGCTTTTATGCCCTTTTTTGTGGATTTTAAGTCCTTGGTTATAATGACTCCAGGTCCTCTTCTTGTTCTAACATTATTTATGTCATTCCCAAGCAGCACGTAGTTTGGTGTCGTCTGCACATCTGGCTATCCTGCTAATTAATCCTACATCAATGTCATTAATATAAATAAAAAACAAGAGAGGCCAAGGACAGAACCCTGAGGGACTCCGCTTGTCACATCTACCCAACCCGAGAGAGAGATGAGAGAGAGAGAGAGAGAGAGGATGAGAGAGAGAGAGAGAGAGAGGCCGAATAAAAAGCAGAGAAGTAATCTAGATTAAACATATCCATTACTCCTCCTTTTCATGAACTCTGGATATTTCTCCTGCCTTCGTACAGGAGGAGAAAAGTTCTCTTTCTTATCAACTGGATCTCGAAAGCGAAAACCCGGAACATTAAGTAATCGTTCTCCAAATACTGTTTCGCTTTTAGTTAATATTTTTTCTCGTTTGCCCTGTTATCAGCTGCATGGCGAATTGCAGAATTCTGAGGAATTCATAAGCAACGGAATCGTCACAAAAAGACGAGGGATGCATACAACGTTGAGAAGAACAATTTCCAAAGGAAATATTATCCCTTTTCAGGGCCTCAATAGCCGCCATTGCTAACCTTTCCATTGCAGTTTCTTAGCAAAATAATTCTTCTCGTTTCTCATCGGCTTTCCTCCTATTGTAGACTCGCTTCTCCAGATGGAAGATTATGTTTTTCATTAACTTGGGAAGATATCGCCTGGGGGGAGAGAGAGAGAGAGAGAGAGAGAGAGAGAGAGATTGAGAGAGAGAGAACTGCAGGAAAATGAGCAAACCTTTTCAATAATTAAAAAAATGCTAACATGAAGACAGACGAGAAAGTAATTTTAAAAAATGCTAACATGAAGACAGACGAGAACAGTATAAACAAATTGAAAAAAAAAAAAATCTGTTTGCTCTATTCAAATATCATCTCGCCCACCTCTCCCCTCACCTCCCCCTCCTCTAAAACCAGCCCCACTGCCAGATCAAAGATGCAGGTGTCCTCCCTTTCTCCCCACCAAGAACTCCGACTCTACGGGGGGAGAATGTCCGAAATAACTTATTGTTGAATTTTAGTTTCAGAAGTCATTCCACGCGAGGAATATATCCTCCTTTCACTCTATGGATCCCGGAGGATTCCTTTGGCTCAGAGAGTCTCCTGTAGTCTAAAATCTTTCAAATTAAAGTCTGGGATTTTGATCTTGAATGTCGAATCACGGGAAGAACTTTGAACCTCACGAAATGGCGATGGTTTACTTAGGTCATCTATTCCTGCAATATTTTAGCTTCTTCCCTGACAACTCATTTGCATCCATTAATGTCTAATCAAAAATAATCTTACTATCACCGCAAATGCAATAAAATTGTACACACTTTTTTCAGTTGGTTGACAAGAGTTTAACTTAGAAATTTAATTTTAATTTAGTTTACTTTCTTGTCCTAATTTGTTTTTTCTTTTTATTTCTAGTTACCTTTTCCAACAAAGTTGCAGCTTTACTATAATAATAATAATAATAATAATAATAAATAATAATAATAATAATAATAATAATAATAATAAACGTAGCACTTGTCCGATAAAACATCCAGAATTTTATTGCTTTTAGAAGCCTTTCTTTCAATAGATCCCCTATCACCATTAATCCCATTCAGTGTCCCCCTCCAAATTCGAAAGAAAATTCCCATTTCTATTCGTGTGAAATTCCTAAGTGTCAGAGACAAACTCAGGCTCCGACTACGCCGCCTCGGACTTGTCTCAAGAGTAAGAAGCATCCCTCATGGAATACACTCCTTTTTATTTATTTCTTCTTCTTCAAAGTTCGAGAATATATGAGAACGGCCTTTCTGAAGAAGAAGAAGAAGAAGAAGAAGAAGAAGAAGAAGAAGAAGAATTGGCGTCAATATCTGTATTTCTTGAAAGAGACAGATTAGGCTATGGATGGACACGCTGTTAAATTGGGAATAAGTTCCCACTTAACCTTTCACGGAGAGAGAGAGAGAGAGAGAGAGAGAGAGAGAGAGAGAGACATAGCATTCAAGTTCAGTTTCGCTAGTTTGCCAATGCACTTTCACTAAATACTTTCCCCAAAAAAGGAAAACTTACGAAAATGCATTCAATAGTATTCGAACCTTTTCCTATTCTTCAAAATCTCTCGCTCTCTCTCTCTCTCTCTCTCTCTCTCTCTCTTGTCTCTCTCTCTCTCTCAGATAGACCAAACTTCTCCCCAATAGATAAAGTGGAGGAATGGCCATAAAGTAAGAGTCCAACAGCATAAGCAAACCTGGGCACTCAACCAATTGCTCGGTTCCTGCAGGAAACTTTCCCAACCCGAGAAGAAGAAGATGAAGAAGAAGAGAGATCTTTAAGAGACTGGGGTTATATAAAGTCCTGCAAAGTATGAATATCCTTTCCAATGGATTCGAGCTCTCTGGTGCTCGTGTGGGAGACCACTATGCATCAGATGGACAAACCAATCGTCTGTATGAGAGCGTAGAGCGAATTGGGATGTAGGCAGCTCTTCTGTGGAAGGTATACTAAAGTAAATAAATAAATAATGGGTGGACTAATCTATAAGGAGTTCACAGACAAAAATGATATAATAAAGTCTTAAACTGAACAGTCAACTTTGATGTCAAATGTTCAAGTCATTATTGTGAAGAGGTTTAGCGTATATATATATATATATATATATATATATATATATATATATATATATATATATATATATATATACGTATATATATTATATATATATATATATATATATATTATATATATATATATATATATATATATATATATATATATATATTATATATATAATATATATACATATATATATATATATATATATATATATATATATATATATATATATATATATATATATATATATATATACGAGGGGGGACCCAAAAGTAACAGGAATTGTGTCATAGAATTTTATTCAGTTATTGATACATGTTTTACAGTCTTATCACCTTCAAAATATTCTCCATTTGAAGCAATGCACTTATCCAGACGTGTTTTCCACTGTTGAAAGCAATTCTGGAACTCTTGTGAAGTTATGGCTTTTAATGACTCCGTCGTTTTCTTCAGTGGAAGCATCCAACGCCACCACGACCCAAAAAGAAGATGTAAAACAGAGGCTTAAGGCCAAAGCACACAAGATCCAATGGTACATGAACAGGAATAAGGGATACCAACAGAACAACTATTCGGAACCAACCAGAAAAGACTATAACAGCCACTAAGAGGGGAAGACAACCACCCAGAAATTCCTGAAGCCGAACCAAGTAAGAGACTCTGGGAAAACATATGGAGCAATCCGGTATCACACAACAAACATGCAACATGGCTCCAGGAAGTCAAGGAAGAAGAAACAGGGAGAATAAAACAAAGATTCACAGAGATCACGACAGACACAGTCAGACACCAACTAAAGAAAATGCCAAACTGGAAAGCCCTAGGTCCCGATGAAGTCCATGGATACTGGCTCAAAAACTCAAGGCCCTACACCCACGAATAGCAGAACAACTCCAGCATTGTATCTCAAATCACCATGCACCCAAATGGATGACCACAGGAAGAAACTCCTTAGTACAAAAAGACAAGAGTATGGGAAATATAGCCAGTAACTACAGGCCTATCACCTGCCTACCAATAATGTGGAAGTTACTAACAGGTATCATCAGTGAAAGGCTATACAACTACCTAGAGGAGACAAACACCATCCCCCACCAACAGAAAGGCTGCGGAAGGAAGTGTAGGGGCACAAAAGACCAGCTCCTGATAGACAAAATGGTAATGAAGAACAGTAGGAGAGGAAAACCAACCTAAGCATGGCATGGATAGACTATAAGAAAGCCTTCGACATGATACCACACACATGGCTAATAGAATGCCTGAAAATATATGGAGGAGAGGAAAACACCATCAGCTTCCTCAAAAATAAAATGCACAACTGGAATACAATACTTACAAGCTCTGGAATAAGACTAGCAGAGGTTAATATCAGGAGAGGGATCTTCCAGGGCGACTCACTGTCCCCATTACTCTTCGTAGTAGCCATGATTCCCATGACAAAAGTACTACAGAAGATGGATGCCGGGTACCAACTCAAGAAAAGAGGCAACAGAATCAACCATCTGATGTTCATGGACGACATCAAGCTGTATGGTAAGAGCATCAAGGAACAGATACCCTAATCCGACTGTAAGGATTGTATCTGGGGACATCAGGATGGAGTTTGGAATAGAAAAATGCGCCTTAGTCAACATACAAAAAGGCAAAGTAACGAGAACTGAACGGATAAAGCTACCAGATGGGAGCAACATCAAACACATAGATGAGACAGGATACAAATACCTGGGAATAATGGAAGGAGGGGATATAAAACACCAAGAGATGAAGGACACGATCAGGAAAGAATATATGCAGAGACTCAAGGCGATACTCAAGTCAAAACTCAATGGAGGAAATATGGTAAAGCCATAAACACATGGGCAGTGCAGTAATCAGATACAGCGCAGGAATAGTGGAATGGACGAAGGCAGAACTCCGCAGCATAGATCAGAAAACCAGGAAACATATGACAATACACAAAGCACTATACCCAAGAGCAAATACTGACAGACTATACATAACATGAAAGGAAGGAGGGAGAGGACTACTAAGTATAGAGGACTGCGTCACATCGAAAAACGAGCACTGGGGCAATATCTGAAAAACCAGTAAGACGAGTGGCTCAAGAGTGCATGGGAAGAAGGACTAATAAAAGTAGACGAAGACCAGAAATATACAGAGACAGGAGAAAGACAGACAGCAGAGGACTGGCACAACAAACCAATGCACGGACAATACATGAGACAGACTAAAGAACTAGCCAGCGATGACAATTGGCAATGGCTACAGAGGGAGAGCTAAAGAAGGAAACTGAAGGAATGAATAACAGCGGCACAAGATCAGGCCCTAAGAACCAGATATGTCCAAAGAACGATAGACGGAAATAACATCTCTCCCATAGAAAACGATCAGGCAAAGATCCCTTCTGGGGAACTATGGTATCAGAACGGATAGGGTGATACGTGCAAACCCAGACAGACGTGACGTTGATGACAAAGTCAAGAAGAAAGTATCACTCATTGATGTCGCAATACCATGGGACACCAGAGTTGAAGAGAAAGAGAGTGGAAAAAATGGATAAAGTATCAAGATCTGAAATAGAATAAGAAGGATATGGGATATGCCAGTGGAAATCGTACCCATAATCATAGGAGCACTAGGCACGATCCCAAGATCCCTGAAAAGGAATCTAGAAAAACTAGAGGCTGAAGTAGCTCCAGGACTAATGCAGGAAGAGTGTGATCCTAGAAAACGGCCACACATAGTAAGAAAAATGATGGACTCCTAAGGAGGCAGGATGCAACCCGGAACCCCACACTATAAATACCACCCAGTCGAATTGGTGGACTGTGATAGAGCAAAAAAAAAAAAAAAAAAAAAAAAAATAATAATAAAACTAAATATACTTAGAGTTCAACCACACCCAAGGTGACCAATCTATAGTAACGAACGAACAAAAAAATCGAAGTGGTCAAAAAATCACAAGGCTTACGCGAAGCAGGTCATCATTGGTCACTCTAGGTTATCCGATGTCACTAAGTCACCGGACGTGAACCCAGGTCACTTGAGGTCACCAACATTACCCTAAGTCACCCTAGGTTATCCTAGGTCACCCAAGGACAACTTAAGTCACAGTAAGTCACCATTACAGAGCGCCGAGAGCCTAGACAATCAGAATGCCGCCTCGAACTTTGTGACGTCACCAAGTTTCCCAAATTCGAGAGAGAGACATTGCATAAATTCCTTGAATAGGGCAGCGTCTGTTCGCTGGTGTGGTAATCACATCAGCCTCTGACTTTGACCTTCATTCGTCGTCTGTGGTATTAACTGCTCCTTTTTGCTTTCAGGTTTCTACTGCTACTCCCGGTGATAGCTGCTACTTTTGCTACTTTACTGACAGTTAATAGTTCCCTTGCTACTTTTCATGGTAATTCTAGATGCTGCTTCATGATGTCTTTTTATCATATTTTTATCAATCTTTTTTATAACATATGTTTTCACTGATCTGTAATCACAAATAAAATCTTGCAATGACAAATTAATTTATTTGTCTCCATCTGAATGAGAGCAAGACACAAAGAAGGACAAGGAGAGAGAGAGAGAGAGAGAGAGAGAGAGAGAGAGAGAGAGAGAGAGAGAGAGAGAGAGAGAATCAACCAAAAATTAGCATTTCCCGAAATCATCCTCCCTTACAAATGGTATATTAATGCATTGCATAACCATTTATTTGTATTCAATATATTCATGATTTATCGAGAGGTTCCACTGGCGTTTGAAAATCGAGGCATTAAATACCACACTTCATACATTTGTAAATGGGACCAAAATGGACAATATTCGACCATTGCTGGTCCTCTTAAAGAGAGAGCGTTCGATTGTCGATTCTCTGTGACTTTTGTACTTTCAAACCTAGTGGGTTTTTGAGGCTAATGGCTTCCTTTGCTGCTCACACCAGAGGGCTACGGTCTGTTGACCTTGGTAGCGAGGGGATTTGAATCAGTAGAATCTGGTATGTTAATGGGGTCTGCAGTTTGTTGGTGGTAATCCATTCGAGAACTGACCAAAAGCATTCGTTATACGTATGTATGCATGCATATGTGTGATATATATATATATATATATATATATATATATATATATATATATATATATATATATATATATATATATATATATATATATATATACATATATATGTAAACAAACACATACACACGTGTGTAATTTTGTGATTTTTCTTCTGCCACAGCAAATGGCAAACCAAAGAAATGTCGCCAGCTAACAGCTTAGGCCATTAGCATACTTGATTAGTACGTATTGAAATAAAGAGAAAATTAGATTAGAATTCTAATCGAACATCCATACTAATTTCCAGCGTCATAGGAAACGAGGAAGGACAGAGAGAGAGAGAGAGAGAAAGAGAGAGAGAGAGAGAGAGAGAGAGAACAGTCCACCATCTCCATCTATCAACGCCAGGTTATAAATTGAAAAAGTTGCAGGACCGATATGCAGTTAAAAACAAACACGCCTCCTCGGCCCACCCCCTCCCTCCTCCCAAAGTGGGAAATACATTTCCGCTTTTGATCCAACCCGCCACCAGAGGTCACTTTCCCCCTTTATTGCTTCCGGTACGGAGTGGCGTCTACCAGTTTAAATATGTAAAAAAAAAAAAAGTAATAACAGCCTTTAATTGTTTTCACCATTTAAACTTTCCCACATGAG
>NC_087214.1:21649912-21701270 GCF_015104395.2 Macrobrachium nipponense
CTCTCTCTCTCTCTCTCTCTCATGTTTACTAAGAAGTGTGCACTGGAAAATAAAACACTTGTTTTTGGTGGTAAAAGTGACCTAAGTTTTACAGCGCCTTGACACAAACAACCTATCTCTGTTCAAGTCTTCCACATAATAAGCTTTTATACGAAATTCGACCCTAATGACCATCTTGAATGAATGATGCCTTTGACGTCGTGTCACCCAATTTGCTTTTCACTTTCCATTATCGGTCTAGGGACATAATCCACAATGGGGCTCCCAATCCTTTTACTTAGCTATATAGATTGTGGTTCCAACTGCGGCGTCATTTATCCTTCTAATATTCTTCACGTATTCTTTACCTGTTGTTGATTTTTACTCAGCTTCTACGTCTTCCCTTTCTTATGCAATAGTGTTAAAACAACTTTCTCCCAAGACAACTTAAAGCTTTCTAATTGACTTAAGAAGTATAGTTCAATCCTTCGTTTGCATCTGCTTTTCCTTAGTCCTATCACCTTATGTCAACCAACTGAGGTGAGCTCTTCCAATTTCCCTTTGGGATTACAGCCATACTTTTGCCCCTTTAAAATCATCTGAAACTTATTTCCCGGTTTGTTCCTTAGGCGACTGGAGTCCGTATACCCTACTTCCTTTCAGGCTGGGTTGGTCCACACAAGTGTTGGATTCACGTCCTGACACGACAACATGGACATTAGGCCTTACTTAGTCTGTTTGTTCGCCTCATTCGTTGGCTTCAGACCTTCACGAGAGGTCTCTCGCTTCAATGTAAATACTCTCTCTCTCTCTCTCTCTCTGGCGCTTGTTTGATATCAAACAAGATGGAGTGAGGGTCATGTTACCAGGATACGAGAAATGTATCCATTCCGAATGAGATGATGATATTCAAACCTGGGCATAACTTTGCATCCCGGCACCAGAGTAAACATTGAGCAACAACGCTGACTTCAGAATTTACTGTTCTTGAAGAAATATTCCTATTAGATGTCTTTCCATAATGAAGACCTATCCTTGAGGGAATTTTCTCAAAAGATGTCGTAACATAAAATCAAGAAAACTTCCATTAGACCTACCAACCATTCGACCGAAGGAGTACAAAATTATGCCAAATTAATTATTCAAACCTTATAACGGATGTTTTCAGTAAACTTTGTAGCATACTGGACAAAGGTTGGTAGTTTTGTTGGAAGAGGGGAGGGGGGGCGGGGTAATGGAGAGAGGCAGTCGGGAAGGATTTTACAGTTAATGGTCCTCTTAGCAAAGATTGCCCCAAATTACAAGACCTCAGCTTGCCAGATGCATATCGCAAGCTCAAAGACAATTTAAACAATAAGAAACAAATATATATATTTTATTCTCCAGGAATCTGAATAGTAATTATGACAGATGTTTCCATCTTTTTTTTTAAATGAAAAAAACATGAGTTTCGCAGTGTCCTACCTGAGCGAGATTTAATGTTCATTCTCCCACATTTCTCAGTAATTACAGTACCATTATGCTCTCGGCCTTTTTCAATTGCAGAACTCCCAACAAAATTAATCTTTTTCTCATTAAAAAAAAAAAAAGCAAATAGGTCGAATAAAAAACTAAAACAAGCAACATTTCATTTTTGTTCTGCTTTCTGTGTCAGTTTTTCCTCTGCCCCGGTACCAATTGTCATCCACAAACTCAAGTTATAAAAACATACAGAATTTAAAAAACCCATGAACAATGGAGAGACTCAACGAAGTTCAGTGATTTCAAAGCAAAAATTGAAAACCCAAAATGTGTAAAAAATTCATGGGGTTATTCAATATTGTTAACAGCTTGATTATAAAAAGAAAGTATTTAACTGAATAACAAATCAACCACCCATATCACAAATCAAATTATACAAAAATAAGTTTAGTTTCTATAAATATCAACTTACACGCTGCTTTGATTAAAAGCTAAAGTTTTATTACAAAAGTTAACAATAATTTCTTTTAATATGATAAACTTATAATTGAATCGAAGTTACGAGGAAGCTTAGTTGAGTGATGTTTTCAAGTTTTTTTTAGACAGTCTCTCTCTCTCTCTCTCTCTCTCTCTCTCTCTCTCTCTCTCTCTCTCTTTCTTGAGGTGATAAACTTCAGCTCAAATAAGTCATTTAATTAAGGAGGAATTCTCTCTCTCCTCTCTCTCTCTCTCTCTCTCTCTCTCTCTCTCTCTCTCTCCTACGCGCACACACTTACACTAAAAAAAAAAAAAAAAAAAAAAAAAAAAAAAAAAAAGGGCTTCAATAATCTCACTAGGGATGGTTCTCATACAAACCCATCTAAGTGTCCCACGAACACGTGCCAGATATCTATCTATGTTAATTCACCCGAGAGTCTAATATAACATTTATTAATTAAGAAATTCCTTCCTATATTCATTATTCCACAAATGCAAAAAGCCAAAGTCACACTACCAATAAATTACCTTCATTTCAAATAATTTATCGACTCCAGAAGTCCTGCAGGAAGTTTAGAGAAACGAAATCTTTTGATCATTTTTCTCTCACTGGCAAAATTAGACAAAGAAATCCCTTCATTCCTTCAAAACCCAAAACAAAAGGCTCTAATTAAGGGCTTCCAGCAGTTTTCCTTTCTCTCTGCTTATCTTGTGAGGCTGCAACACACACACACACACACACACACGCAAGAGGCCTTTTGCTTCCGAAAATTAAAACGGCTTCTGGTTCCTGAGAGAGAGAGAGAGAGAGAGAGAGAGAGAGAGAGAGAGAGAGAGAGAGCAGCATTACTAATGCACAGTCATTCTTATGAAAATGTATTACTATTTTGTTTATCGGAGACAGAATGAGTCATTACCTCAAGTCAAAACACACTTAACTAACTGATTAAAAATTAAGCTCAAAATTGTAAAAACAAAATAGATATATAAGTGAACGGAAAAGCATAAGTAAATATTTTTGTTCTAATTTAATACTAAATCTTCACACTACTGGGTTTCTGAGAAACCATTCTATTTGAGATCTTGGAAACAATTTGTCATCTTACAAGAAACGCGCGATCTAGGCCCGGAGAAAACTAAATAATAGAACAGAACAGAATATAATGAATGTCATTCATCGCTGAAAAGTAAAATTGATAATAATGTCTGGAAGGTGTAATAGAAGGAAAACCTTCTCCAGTTGCACTAAGAAACAATTGTTAGGAGCGAGTGGAAAGTCAGATGGAGGACAGAGTATATGAACGGAGGTACAGTCAAAGGAATGAAATGGTTGCAGCTAGGGACCAAAGGGTCGCTGACACCGCCCTTTAGTAATGCCTATAGTTCACCCATGTGAGGCGCACTGACAGCAATAACCCCAACTCCTCCCCCTACGGAGGGGTTACGCAAAGACTGAAGAATGGGAAAGGGGAATGGAGGAAGAGTAACATGGCTAAATAAAATTGGTGCAGTTTACGGGCCGAATGTACGTTGCAATAAGCCTTCAGTATTTCCTACAGTGCGCCACGTGAGATGCAATAACGGCACTAAATCACTACAAGGAAGTGCCACTGTTAAATAATGAATGCTGGTTGAATTAAATTCTGTTATCAATATTTTCCTAACATTTTAAATCCTATCGGAGAAGCATCCTTCGTATACAGGATCTACGGTTATTTTTATTTATTTATTCTTTTTTTTACGAGGTTAGGGTTTCTAAGACGTTCTGTTTTGTCAGTCTCATCCACATCACTTTTTCTTATTCCAGTCTGACGTCGGTCCTGACTTCAGAAAAGTCCAAACTTTCCCAGCGACCAAATTTAGAAAAGAAAATTCTTTAACAGCCTTTTGTTCAGCTGCAAATAATTCAAGTTCTTTTCTTTGGAGAGAGAGAGAGAGAGAGAGAGAGAGAGAGCAGAGAGAGAGAGAGAGAGAGGAATGGAAGTTTTCTGAAACCGTCGAGATGTTTAATTAAACATTACAGCTGCAAAGTTTGAAGAGAGAAAACTGATATATTTGACTTTCTAAAAAAAAAAATTTATCACTTTGTCTATTGTCAGGGTTTCTCTGAGCGTAATCATTGGGAAAGAAAAAATAAATTAAATTGATAAATAAATAGATGATAATGTCAGTTAAAATAAAATACTTTCGCGGTTCCAACTGCAGACATACTCTGAAGGGAGACTTTATTCACAGTCATCCGATACCTGTCAGATTCATGTTTCATTTATGGGAAGTGGAACAGATCATTCCTCGCCATCGCAGCCAAGTGTTTTAATCATTTTATAGCTTATAGGCTAAGATCACATAGATCAAAGGGTTCAAATTAGTATTGAAAGCTAAAAGAAAGAGAAAAATCAAAGCATAACGCCAAACACTAGCTACTACCCATTTTGCGTGAAAACCAACCTTGCTGGCACGGCAGCAGGTAGATCGACAATGGACACGATGTTCTTCAGTTTTCGAGACACTGAGCACTGTGTTCTAAGAAAATGAACAAAATGTGCTTCGTTTATCGAAGCAATATGAACAAGGTGTTCTCCAGCAATCAAAACAATCCTTGAAAACAATAAACACTATCCTCCAGTTCTCGAAACTATGAACACATTGTTCTTCAGTTCTCCAAATACTCAGCATTTTGCCAAACCCCCGAAAGTGAAGCCCCCAAAGGCCCACCCTTCGCACAATATCTCTCGTCCGACACAATTCGGCATTCCTAAGCAAACTCTCCCCCCCCCCCCCCCCCAACAAGAGTGCCGTGTCAATATTTGCAACTGCTGGCCGGTGTGGCTGTAAAAATACATTTCGGGTGTTGCCAGAGTATGTTTGTGTCCTTCGCTGCGTCACAAACAAGCACAAGCGAACACATGGGAATGCATGTTCGTATGTTTGCTCCATTTGAAGAGGTCCCTTCTCACGAGGCAGAAAAATAAATATATACTGTTTATACATTACGTTCGTTTATGTTATATATTTGCTGGACAAAATTAACCTAAGTACATTTAGCGCGATTCTGAAACTTTATAAAAGTTATATTACAATGTAATGTTTCTTTGGAAAGGATCTTGTAACTCGGAGAAGAACGAGGAAAGCACTTGGCAAAATCATGTAGCAAATATGAAGAACGAAACCTCAGAAAAGCCTCAAAAACCAAAAGGGAAACAACTCATGTTTTGACGAAGACTAAACATGAAGCTTCAGCCCAAGAGTACCACATACAAAAAAGAAGAAGAAGAAGAAGAAGAAGAAGAAGAAGAAGAAGAGGGAGACACAAGATCGTAAACAATGGAAGACACAGCGAGGCGGTACCCGGACAGTTTGCCTAGTATTAGACTGTTTAGTTAGTGGTAAGACAGCGTTGCAGTTACAGCTTCTGTTGTGTCTCTCCTATTTTCCTAGTGCCATGTCTACTCCTCCTTCTAAACGCAAACGCTTATCATACGAACAGAAATATTCAGAAAAGTGGGAAAATGATCCCAAATTTAAACGTTGGTCGTCAAAAAGTAGTAAAGGCCCTTTGTTTTACCATTGTAAATGGTGTAATTCCGATGGGAAAGCTGGAAAGTCGGAGATAGAAAAACATGCTGCAGGGGCCAAGCATAAAACGATTGCTGAAAGTATTCAGCAGTCAGTTAGTGTAGTTGATATGCCAAGTGTCAGTGGAGAAAACATAAGTAATAAAGTGAAGGAAGCTGAAATCCGATTTGCTGCTGTGCTTAGTGAACTTAATCTTCCATTTTCGATTGCTGATAAACTTCTACCAGCTATGAAAGTAATATGTGCGGACCCAGAGGTTGTAAAGAAACTCAAATGTAACAGAACAAAATTGTACAGCTGTTGGTGAAAAATGCCATCGGCCGAACGAGGAGGGAAGAGTTGATTGAACTTTTCAAGAGAAAATCGTTTCTCCCTAACGGTAGATGAATCTACTGACAGAGGCTGTACGAAACATCTTGCCCTTGTTGTTAGAGTTGCCACCTCAAAGGGCATTAAAGATGCTTTTTTAACACTCGTTCGAGTAGAAAGCGCTACTGCAGACAGTCTTCATGCATGTATAAAATCCGTTTTTGATGATGAAAATATTCCCTACAAACAGAACTTAATAGGATTTGCCGCTGATGGGGCCTGTGTTATGATGGGAGTTCATCATTCACTCTCAACTTTTCTACAGAAGGACATACCTAACTTGTTTATAATGAAGTGTGTATGCCATTCCTTTCATCTTTGCGCTTCCTACGCATGCAGATTATTGCCAAGGTGGATTGAAAGATATGACCCGTGAGTATTTACGTTACTATTTTTGTCACCAAAGCAGACTGCTGTCTTTAAAGAATTTCAAGAATTCGCTAATGTCAAACCTCACGAGCTTTTGCACCCCTGCCAAACTAGGTGGTTATCACTGCATAGTGCTGTAAAGCGGTTACTTGAACAACTTCCAGCTCTGAAACTATTATTCACTCAGGCAACCTTGGAAGATAGGCTTGTGGCGGCTGAATCTATTCTTCAGAAACTCAATGATCCATTCAGTAAGTTATATTTAGAATTTCTGGATTGTGTGTTAACCAATCTTTAATGACCTGAACAAAGAAATGCAATCTGAAAATCCAAAGATTTATGTTTTGCATAACAGTCTCTCTGCAGTCCTAAGAACCATACTTGAATGCTATTTAAAACCAAGCTACCTACAGTTTACAGCTCTGTCAACTGTCCGAATAAGAGATCCAGGTAATTTTCTGCCATTGAGTGAAATGTATTTTGGAGGTCGAGTGGCTGCATCACTCCAGAGCATAGGCAGTGACATCAATACCCACCAGTTGGATTTTTTTCGACTAAGATGTCTTGATTTTTATATAGAAGGTGCTAACCAGATTTTGAAAAGGTTTGATCTGAAAAACCAAATTCTCTCAAATCTCAAGGCCTTAGATCCAGAAAGTATTTTAATGAAAACTGTTCCTTCTGTTGCCCCTTCAGCATCACATTTCCCAAATTTAGTTCCTGAAAACCAACTCAACGAATCAGATAGGGAGTGGCGCCTGCTTAGGAACACAGACTTAAACGTCCTGCCGGGAATGGATGCTTTTAAGTTTTGGGAGAAGGTTTACACTTTGAAGAAAAGGTGACGAAACACCTTGTTTTCCACTTGTTGGAAATTTCATGAAAACCTACTGTGCTTGCCTCATTCAAGTGCAAGCGTAGAGAGAGTTTTTTTCACGAGTGAACTTGATGAAAACGAAAACAAGAAATTCACTGAGCACCGAGACATTAAATGGCATGCTACATGCTAAGAGACATTGAAACCTCGTCCTCTGAAAACATGATAATAACACGTGCCCAACTGAGACTGATGACCGATGATATATACAAAAAAGAACAACAATAAGGTAAGTAATTAGCATTTAGCTCTATACATATATACACATATATATATATATATATATATATATATATATATATATATATATATATATATATATATATATATATATATAAACATAACAGGGAATTTTGTGTCAAACAGGGAAGTAATTTTAACAGCTAGACCTGGCAGCACTGCCTACGGACAGTTTGCCTACCGGACATTTTGCCTACGGACAATATGCCTACCGGTACATCATGGCAACGGATATTTTGCAATGCTTAAAAGCAACTGTGAAACCGTTGAATTGGACACTATAATAAGTTGCGTATTCTTTATTTGCAATTTAAAATTAATAATGTTATTTTTATTCCCACACACACACACACACACACACACACACACACACACACACACACACACACACATATATATATATATATATATATATATATATATATATATATTTGTATATTTGTGGTGTGTGTGTGTGTGTGCGCGCGCCGCTTTTCCTTGTCATTTAGGTTCAAACAAAAGAATTAACTCAAAATTGGCTCGTTATTGCTCTTACGCTTGTCAAAAGTTTACCAGTTGTTTGCCTTCTTGCCTAGTTGGCTCTTAATTGATCTTACGCTCATCAATAGTTTACCAGTTGTTTTTCTTGACTGCCAAGTTGGGTATATTGGAAATTCCAATGAGGACATTCGTCAGTTTAGCAGGACTGGTAACAAACTTGACTACCCTACTTACCTTCTCAATTATTTATCGGTTGTCTGTCGTCACTGCCAAGTTGGGTATATTTGAAACTGTGTCTCGTGTGGAATTATTCCACAAAGCTTATATTTTTAAGTGTTAAAAAAATTTACCTTGTTCACAGAGTTTTGTTTCAGTATTTGTTGTAACTATCTGAAAATATCACTGAAATATCACTGAAAAAATCACTTTTCTTTTTTACAGATGCCATCGAAATGGAGTTCGTCACGAATTCAAGAGGAGACAGAAAACTACTCACGAAGGTCATGCGTATGTAATCAACAGAATAAGTGGAACCTACACATACTGACGATTGCGAGAGAGAAAACCAGTGGAATGCGTCCTTGAAGACGAAAAACGACGTCAAATCGAATAAGGACTTATCACAGAACATAGCCATCCCCCGAGCACAGCCAGACTTAATGCCATAAAGACTGTTGATGCAATCAAGAAAAGAGCGAGTTCGTCGGACGAGTGCACATCATCTGTTATACAAAAAGAAACTACGCATTTTCCTCTGGATGCTGCAGGAGCCCTACCTAATAAAAAGGCTCTTTCACGATTGGTGCGACGACAAAGGAGTGCTCCAGGTGGGAATATAATTACCGAAGAACTCAAAGTAACGACGAGAGGAGAACCGTTTTTGGCATACGAAGACGAGAATCTTGAAATTGTAATTTTGACAACCCCGAAAAACCTTGATGTTCTTGAGAGCAAATTACTTTTGTTTTGCGATGGAACATTTGATTCGGCCCCTGACGGTTTCCAACTTTACACTATTCATGCCATGCTAACTGAATCAAGAACTGTGCCATTGGTGTTCTGTGTCACAAAGCATAAGAACGAAGCAACCTACGATGCAATTTGGACTTTGCTCAAGAACGAAAGAAATTTAAACCCCGCCTCGCTGATGCTACACTTTGAAAAAGCAGCGATGAATTCTGTCAAAAGACACTTTCCACATAGTCAAATCAGTGGTTGTCTGTTCCACTTTGGGCAATGTGTGTGGGGCGAAAAATTCAAGCCCAAGGCCTTGTCAGTTGGTATACTGAAAGTCCCGAAAATGCAATGCTGATTAAATCACTCCAAGCGCTTGCATTTGTTCCTTTACAAGATGTTAGCGACACGTTTGTACAATTTGTGTCATCACTGGACGAGGAAACGGACAACTTCCTGGGAGACTTTCTAACCTATTTCGAGGCTACGTGGATTGGAATGTTCATGAAAGTCTTACAAGATTTCCTCGCACCAACAACTCGATAGAAGGCTGCCACGGAGCCTTCGACTTACGGGTGGTCATTACACACCCAACTCTGTGTCGACTTGTAGACCGAATGCGTAAAGAGCAAGCTGGCAACGAACTCCTTATTGCTCAAGCGAATGCTGGAATTGCTTTGCCACCGACGAAGAAAAAGTACGAGAACATCAATCAACGACTGAAAGACTTGGTAGGAAAGTATGACATCACCCCGGTTCTCAGGTTTCTTCGTAGCATGGCTCACAATTTATAAAAAATTTTAAATATATCCTTTCATTTTAGACCTTTTTTTATTGGATCTGATTAAATCATTCTTATTTATATATAATAAAAAAAAATTTTAGACATGAATTTGAGAATTTTTTATATGTGGTATTTTTATGTGCAATAACGAGCCAATTTTGAGTTAATTCTTTTGTTTGAATCTAAATGACAAAGGAAAAGCGGTACATATATATATATATATATATATATATATATATATATATATATATAGATATATATATATATATGGGAATAAAATAACATTATTGATTTTAAATTGCAAATAAAGAATACGCAATTTATTATAGTCTGTTCAATTCAAACAGTTTCACAGTTGCTTTTAAGCATTCCAAAATATCCGTTGCCATGATGTCCGGTAGGCATATTGTCCATAGTCATAATGTCCAGTAGGCATAATGTCCAGTAGGCATAATGTCAGTAGGCATAGTGTCCGGTAGGCATAATGTCCGTAGGCAAAATGTCCGATAGGCAAACTGTCCGTAGGCAAACTGTCCATAGGCAAACTGTCCATAGGCAAATTGTCCGTAGGCAAACTGTCCGGCCACGAGCGAGGCGTCTCTCCATTCATAAATATTCCGGTCCTAAATCTAATTTGGGGACCTGACCTTTACCCCAGAATAAACCAGGAAAAGTTGAAATGCTGTTGAAAGCTAACTTGAGGTGACGTGTTGATACAGATTGAATGACTGAGGTCAATAATATGGATGAAAATACATCTTGAGACTAATGAAGGATTTCATGAGGTGATAAGATTTTGAAATTTAAGAAAATGCTATGGATGCAAATATGATGATTAAGAACCATTTCTCTCTCTCTCTCTCTCTCTCTCTCTCTCTCTCTCTCTCTCTCTCTCTCTCTCTCTCGCGTCGAGAAGAAGTGATTGACCTCCTCAACATAATATACTCCATTTGAGTGATCTCGGTTCCTTCCCTTCCCAATTCGTTCCGGACTATTTCCCTTTCCCTGATTCCCTATTTTTATTATCATTTCCTTTTTACCTTGAGCGAGAACTCGCAAAGAAATCAAAGAAATGAGAGAGAGAGAGAGAGAGAGAGAGAGAGAGAGAGAGAGAGAGAGAGAGACGCCCTACAAGACGTCTATGGGAGGAGGTAACCTGCCAGGTAGGGAACTTTGGGCGCTGTAGCCAAGACCTCGGGAGAAAGTTTGCAAGGGGGCAGCCCCACAGGTTCTTAACTGTGACATCCCCGGGTTTATTTCTGTTGTTTGCTTTGTCTATTGTCTTTTTGTCCTCATTTGATGACCACAAGTATTTTCAAGTTCTTTTGTTCATCTATTATTCTTTATTTTCTTTCTTGGAACCCGATGGCTCTGTTGCATTAAACATCTGAGCTGCTCCTTGAAGCTTATTTTCTTTCTTGGAACCCGATGGCTCTGTTGCATTAAACATCTGAGCTGCTCCTTGAGCTTCAATAAGAAACTCTCTCTCTCTCTCTCTCTCTCTCTCTCTCTCTCTCTCTCTCTCTCTCTCTCTCTCTTCAAAAGTCCTCCCAACTTTCCCTTTCGAAGGTGAAATGTTTTATCTTTATCTTGGGAAGATAGCGTGGCGCTTTCTCTCTCATTTAACGTTTAATGTCTCTCTCTCTCTCTTTCTGTTTATTTCTTTTCATTACAGAATTATAGTGAATTATCATGGAAAGAGAGCGTGGTGTCTCCTCTCTCGTATATCTTTTAAGTGCCTGCTCCACCCCACCCCCCCTGTCTCTCTCTCTCTCTCTCTCTCTCTCTCTCTCTCTCTCTCTCTCTCATTTACTGGGATTTCTTAAAGGCAGCTAAGCCTAGTGGTCTACAGGCTAGGCCTACAGACAGATAATTTCAATAGCACAAATCTGTTTCTTATAAAGTCAATAAAGTCAGAAGTAGCAACAACAAATGTGCAATTATGTTCCAGACATATAAATGGAATTAATGACTTAAATATTTTTAACATTCGAACGACAAAAGTGTAATTACATTTTAGACCTATCAATTGGACTGAAAGCTTGCTTGCTTTTAACATTCCAGCTGTTTACATGAAAGCTTCGTAGTGTCACATTCAACACTGACCGGTTAAGAAAACTACTACTTTGGTTCAAGAAACACCAGACCTTTACCCTAAACCTGCTTTATTTTTATGAAACAGCCGTTTAATATATATTACATAATGTTTATCTTGAGGCCTCAGCAAGAAATCTCGATATAAAATATCCTTGGTTGATTCAAAAGCGTCTTCAGGAGCTATTTCACCCAAACGCGGATTTATAAGATTTTTCACTTCAACTTCCATTACCGTCGTTTCAGCTTGACTGCTTCGTCTCCCATAATGGGAGGGATGTGATATGTTAAATCCTTTATTTATACAATAATGGTTTTTAAATTTGGTTACAACCTGCCAAATGATTCCCTCTTAACTTCAGACAAATAAAAATAATTACCTTTACTTTTTTTCATTCCTGATATTTCCTCCCCATTTCATATATAATATTATAATAATAATAATAATAATGAGAGAGAGAGTTTAAAATTTCATATTTGATATGACGGAACAATTTCTGGTAATTGTTATTAAACGTCGGTGACGTCTCTCTCTCTCTCTCTCTCTCAATTTTATAATTTAAAAAACTATTAATTTCAAGGAACTGAATGTACTTTTCAGACGTGGAATCGTGAAAAATTATCTCATTTAAGACGAGAATCTGAATTAATATATAGAGCTCAAATTATAAAATAACGAAAGAAACCCCCAAATTTTAGCAAAGAAAAAAATAAAAAAAGGAATGGTACAACAAAGCTGACTCATTCAACAAGAAACTCCTTCAATAATATATGTAATGAACATAAACGCGAAGAAGAAGAAGAAGAAGAAGAAGAAGAAAAGAAGAAGAAGAAGAAAAGTCCCTTTTCATGCAAATAACGAGCGATACTTCTCCTGTGGTTCCCTTTCCATCCTCAAGAGTTTATTATATACACAACACCGACATCAGACCCAAAGGAGACTTTCCATAAATATAAAGAGAGAGGCAAAAGGGGTGGGGAATACGAGGGGAGAGGAGGGAGAGGGGTTAAAGCGGTGGCCACGGTTTGAAAGGGTAAAAGGTAGGGTGGGGGAGGGGAGGGGAGGGAGGGGAGGGTGTTACCTTCAAACCGTGAAAGGAAGTCGTGGCGTCACTCAAGTTGAAAAAGTGAGGGATTAGGAAAAGGAAGGATTTCTCAAGCAGAGAGAGAGAGAGAGAGAAACGTTACACTTAATGAAGGAACAGTACAGAAAAATAATATTCCTGAGAGATTATGAATAAAACCAGTATTAAATTAAGAGTAAAAAAATGAAATCAACTCAATTTACTTAATTTCGTGAAACTAAGGATCGCATCAAACAAAATTATTAAATAAGAATAAAAAAGTAACCTTGAGACTCTAATTGTAACATGACTCGGAAAGCAACAAAATAAACAAACAGAAAACAATTCTTTGAAAATAGTTCAAACATCCTAAGAGAAAATGAACTTCATTGGAGATCTAGCCACTTTGTTCCCGTATGGGGGTCTGTGCCTTTAGAGCACCTCACGTGGTTTACTGTAAGCATTAGTAAAGGGCGTTTAGAGCATCCCTTCGGATTCCGTAAAGGAGAGGACTAAAGGGTGGGAATAATTAGAGGAAACTTTCAAAGGATCTCGGACAATTACTCCTTTCTTTCCATGAATGCGTATGTATATCTGTGTACTATATAGTATATGAGCTTCTTTGTATGTGATGTTAAACATTGCAATGTATCACTTATTATTTAGAGATCTCTTTTTAAAGTTATTTATGTTAATTCAATTTATGTTAATTCAAGTAAGCTCATGTCTGAAAATCATATATGAAAATGCTGAAACTTTTTTTATAACATCATGAGGGTTACAAGGGTTACGTATCACATGACAGGGGTTATGTATGACATCATCAGGGTTACACAGGGGAACATGAAAACTGTGAAAGACATAACGAGGGTGAATTTTATGACATCTCTACTGAGACGGTAAAAATGTGAGGGATAAAGAGGCAAGATGGAATCAGAATCTCTCTCTCTCTCTCTCTCTCTCTCTCTCTCTCTCTCTCTCTCTCTGACACACACAAATTTGATTTTGAATAATTCAACTTTGGCCAAAGACCATTTTCTTGGTCCGGAGATCAGACAGCTGCTACACAAGGCTTCCCCACTCGGGCTCTTTCTCTTCAACGACCCAACCTTTCAGAAAGGAACTTTCGATTGGGAAAGTTGGATTTCGTATGGTACTTGACACCTCAAGACTCGAAGGAAGAAAACTTTCTAATGGGCCTACAAAAACATGCCATACTTCTGGATGTATCCTTCTCGCAAAAGATTTTATGCTTTTGGGCAATTCCGAGAGAGAGAGAGAGAGCCGAGGAGAGAGAGGAGAGAGAGGACGGAATAGGGAGGAAGCGCTAGAGAGACGAGAGAGTCACCAAGAAACCTACAGAGAATACCAATTACTTTCAGCAAGTTTCTCAATGTACTTTCACTAAATACTTTCCCACAAAAAAGAAAACTTTCAACACATTGCATTCGATAGTGTTAGAACCTTTTTCATATTCTTCAATATGTCTCTCTCTCTCTCTCTCTCTCTTAGAAAGACCGAACTTCCTTCCCATATTTTATTCTCCAGGAACCTGAATAGTAATTATGACAGATGTTTCCATCATTTGTTTAAATGAAAAAACGAGTTTCGCAGTGTCCTGCCTGGGCGAGATTTAATGTTCATTCTCGCACATTTCACCGAAGGTTCCCCCGACTCCAGTGATTACAGTACTATGCTCTCGGCGATTTTCAATTACAGGAACTCCCAAATTAATCTCTCATTAAAATAAAAGCAAGTTGGTCAAATAAAAAACTGCAAAGCAACATTTAATTTTCGTTCTACTTGCTGTCGGTTTTTCCTCTGCGGTACAATTTCATTGACAAACTCAAGTGATAAAAACATACAGAATTTTAACCCATTAGCAATGGAGAGAGAGAGAGAGAGAGAGAGAGAGAGAGAGAGAGAGAGAGAGAGAGAGAATCACCTTGCAAAAACCTTCAGTGATATCAAACCAAAAGTTTTAAAACTCAAAATGTATAAAATTCATAGAGTTATTCAACATTTTTAACAGCTTATAAAAAGAAAGTATTTTACTGAATAACACAAATTAACAAACAACATACACAAATTGAACAAAAGTCTAGTTTCTATAAATATTAACTTATATGCTGCTGTGATTAAAGCTAAAGTTTTATTACAAAAGTTAATAACTTTTTTAATATGGTAAACTTTTAATTGAATCGGAGTTACGAGGAGGTTTTGTTGGGCCTCTCTCTCTCTCTCTCTCTCTCGGAAAACGAATGACCGATTTTTTACAAAAAAGATTTTCACATTCCAGTTTTCGGATCCAGATTTCCAAAATTTCAGTTTTTCGTTTTCTCTCTCTAGGTGATGAACCTGAGCTCAAATGAATGTCATTTAATTAAGGAGGAATCCTCTTGAAAGGACTCTCTCTCTCTCTCTCTCTCTTCTCTCTCTCTCTCTCTCTGACACACACACACACACACACACACACTGAAAAAGAGGCTAAAATATAATCTGCCAAAGAAGGTCTGATACCAAAATCATCTAGTGTCACACGAGTTACCATAACATTTATTGATGTAATTCCTCACTAAATTTAGTATTCCACACATGCAAAATGCGATAGTCACCCTACCCAATAAATTACTTTCATTTGAAATAATTTATTGAATCCACAAGTCCTGAAGGACAGTTAGAGAGTAAGCCATGAGATTTATTTTTCTCTCCTTGGCAAAATGAGGACATTGAAGTCCCTTCATTTCGTAATACTCAAAACAAGACGGTTCTAATGAAGGGCTTCCAGCTGTTTCCTTTCTCTCTGTTTATCCTGTGAGGCGGTAACACACACACACACACACACACACACTACAAAAGGCATTTTGCTCCTGAAACTTAAAACTGCTCCAGATTCCTTGAGAGAGAGAGAGAGAGAGAGAGAGAGAGAGAGAGAGAGAGAGAGAGAGAGAGAGAGATAGTTTTTGTAGAAAAGTAACAAAAAAGAGGATTCTCTCTCTCAATCATGGTAATTTTTTATGGCAAACGACCCAGGTTTTTTTTTTTTTTTTTTTTTTTTTTGCGGTTATCATCATTCTGAAGATGAAACCTATTCATATAGAACAAGCACACCACAGGAGCCCTTGACTTGAAATACAAGCCTCCAAATAATATGGTGTTCATTAGCAAGAAATAAGACGAGGTAAAAGGAAGCACAGAAAGAAGAGACCCCACTTTTCATATATACATAAATACATATAAATATATATATATATATTATATATTATTATAAATCTATATATATATCTATATACATATATATATTATATATACAATATTTATACAATAATTATAAATTAACAAATATATTCCAATGTACTAAATTGCAAGGAGAATAGTATTGGGGTAGTAATGCACTGCATCTTCGCTTGAACTTCTGAAGTTCCAACTGCTCGACTTCCTCTTAAGGGAGGCTGTTCCACAGTCCAACGGTGTGAGGAATAAAGGACCTCTGGAACTGAGGAGTTAGAGAGCTAGGCTAAACATTTACTGCTCATTGGTGCTGCTGTTCGGCGACTCTGGCTCCTCCCGGCAGATAAAGAGGATTAGAGATCAATTGTCAATGTGAAAGATCTCTATTGAAATACAGTTTATGAAAAAGTGAAAAACAAGAGACCATCGATAACTGCTACTGCTAGGAAACAGAAACCTGCCACCACGATTACGAACCACTATCTAAAAGAGAGAAACCTCTGACAGAAGCAGACATTCACACCGGAGAACAGTATTCTAGTCAAGGGAGAACAAATGACCTCAAACAGGTTGTATTTTATCACTGTTATAAACATTTGAAGTCTCACGAACGATACCCAACTTTCGTGCGGCTTTTGATGTTTCTCAAAAGTTGGATGCGAGTCAAAGGTTTCACCTTGAATAGTTGAAGCTTCAGACTCGTTCAGCAAAGTTCCGTCCACCTGAAGGGGAGGATGGGGTGGGAGGTCTGTAGGGGATCTGTTTTCGGTTTCCTGGAGTTCAGCCTCATACCCCACCCACTGCACCATTCCCTGAGGCCAGCTTCACTTCTCTTAAGTGGAGACTTGACTACACCCAGAGGTGTTGCATCATCGGCATACTGAACAATCTCGTTTTACATGTCACTTGTATACACCCACTCCAGGATTCTGAAGTTTATAAATAGGTGCCTTGTGATTTAATAAATCGAAAGCAATAAAATCTATCAAAATTACTCTGCACTCAAAACCCTTATCAAGGTTCCTTTACAAATAGCATGTCAAGTCTAAGAGAGCATCACATATTGAGTATCAGCTAACAATCCTTTAGATTCAACATATTTATATTGAGGCTTAAAAATAACTTTTTTAGCAACTTTGGGGAGCACAGGGAGTATCGAGTCGACAGATATGACTCTCTTTGGAACAGGCAACCTATTACTGAGATTGTGCTCATCCGCAGATACTACGTCGACCTACAAATCTATAGAAGCTACTAAACTTTGGAGACAACATGCAAGATACTTAATAAAAAAAAAAAAAAAAAGGGGGAAGAGACTATCAGGGTCTTCTCCACCCCAGGTATCAAGATTATCCAGAATTCTCTTAACTTCTCGAAAGTGAAATCATTCCTGAAGGGAAAGTCGAGTTAAAAAGGACCACATGCTTTTCCGCACTTGCCTCTTCGTCACTCTTGAAGATATCAAACTTTTACAGCCTCGCATAATAACTGATTTAGAGAGTTTGGTCTAACAAACTTGGCTTATTAGCACCCTAATTTCCGCCGGGCCTCAATCATGCGTTCTCGTAATGTAACAAATTGTTTCAAAAGTCTTACACGTTTCACGGAAACCGAAGTGTGAAGCTTTAAAATAAAGATATTTTTACATTTTGTTTAGCTTAATACGCCATCCACTAGCTATTCTTTCACAAAATACGCCAGTGTATAACGAAATGATTAAAGGCAGACGAATAACCTTAATTCTGAACGAACGAACCACTTGAAACCTGAACACATTTCCCATCGAAGCTTCTCCAAACGTCTCGGTTGCCAACAACCGAACTCTTCTGGACCAAAGTTCGAGATGAACGAGACACTAATTCAAAGTCATAATTTTAGACCGGCAGCCCGGACCATTCAGATGCAACGAACGAGATACCGATGTAACCCCTACTGGTATTTAGGACTATACTTGTGAAACTGACCGTCTGCCGAAAATATATGGGTGGCTTACTTAACAAGCACCACTAATTGCTCGTTAGATTTTGGGTCTAGATCCAATATATGAGATACCAGATGAAACTAATATACAATATATCTGCACAATCTACTGATTATAGAATGACCAGTGACAGACATTTTGGAGGGTGGGTTTCCCTGGACAGACGCACTGAAAAGGGTGGGTTAATTGGATCTAGATCCAACTTGGGAGATACCGAGTAAAATTTACACTACAGTAGCACTGCACATCCTAGAATATTGTGGTGGTAATGACAGACGTTTTACTGGGTGGTTACCCCCTGACAGACACCCCACAACGAGTGGGGAGGGGGAGGGGGAGACAGGATCTCCATCCAACCTCGGAGATACCAGGTATAATTTGTACTACAATAGCACTGCACATCCTAGAATGCTGTAATGGTAATACCAGACATTTTAGTGGGTAGTTACCCCCTGACAGACACACCCTAACAGGTGGGCAGGGGGAAGGGCAAGCCCTGATAATGAATGTCTAGATTAGTATAGTGGGCTACTATTGACCCGAATTATACATTATCGTGATATATTTAATAAATATTTTTATCCTTTCTATATCCTTTGTATTTATTTAACACAGTGTTTCCCTACCTTTGACACTTTGAGGAACGCGACACAATTTTCCTCATCCCAAGGAACCCCAATATACACACACACACACACACACACACACACACACACACATATATATATATATATATATATATAATATATATATATATATATATATATATATATATAATATATATAATATATAATATATATATAATATATATATATATATATATATATATATATATATATATATATATATAAGCATTTGTATTAATTACCTTCAATAAAACAGAGGGAAAAAATCTCGCACGATATGTTACGATAAAATAAATTATAGGACTACGATTTCTCACGCCATGTTTAACGAAAAATTTATACTTATAAATAAAAATAATTAAATAAAACATGAATTCTTACGGAACACCTGGCGATCGTTCACGGGGTTCGGCAGAACCCCGGTTGACGATGGCTGATCTAACACAAAAATTATTTATTTGTTTCATATAAATAACAGTCATCTGTAGGCCCATAACAATTCAGTCATATTATTATTTTATCAAGCAAGCAACTGACTTCAATTATAGTAGGGGAGCCCGGGGCTAGTTGGTTACAGGGGTAAGTTGGCTTGCTCAAAATGACTTTAAAGTTTACCAATAGATGACTCTAATACATATACTGTGTAATTGCCACGTGGTTCCTCAATTACCAGCAAAATTCTATAGAGATAGAAGGTAGGAGCTCGAATTTATGAGACAATGTTTGATTTTGGTGGTAGTAAGTAATAATCTTTCTGTTATTTGCTATAACATCTATACATTCATAAAGATTGTTGTTCAATTATAGCATAGTTTTCCTTATGGTTTAAAGATTCTATACGATTAAAATTATTAATTCAAGGCTTCTTGGTGTGGACTGGTAAGTGTTTTTGTACCAAATGTTAGGGATGGGGCAAGTTGGCACACGTTATTTGATAACAATAGTAAACCTATTTATTTATATAATTTACGTTTTGTTTCTGGATTTTTGGAAGGATAATGAGATTAGTGTCCTATCATTTCCTCCACATTGTTCTCACAAGTTGCAGCCCCTGGATTTTAGTTTATAGACATCTGAAGAAATGTGTTAACAGGGCATGTGATTCGTGGATGACTGGTAATCCAGGATCAAGTATGCCCATCTGTGACATTCCTGGTAAGGTTTCCTCGGCTTTACCTCAAGCTGTCACTTATTCTGATGTTTTCAATTGGTTTAGGATTGATGGAATTTCAACTTTGAATTACAGACTATTTCAAGATATTGATTTTACCGGTGGTTATGTAACAGATTGAGAGATGTCCGAAAAGACACATGTGCTTCAGATCAGTCATCAGCGTGATACAGAGTTTAAAAGAACTGTTCCTGTTGATCCAGAAGAAAGCTCAGCTGAAGAGAGCCTGTGTTTGGTAAGCCAGGAGAAGTGTAGGTCCAGTGCAGGGCATGTAACATGTGGGAGCATGAAGACTATGACAAGGATTTATCTCACACCTGCTATTTGATTTAAAAGCAATGTAGTAATTTTCTTTTAATTATCAATCTGCCAACTTACCCCGTGGGGCAAGTTGGCACGAAAAGTTATTTTTTTCTAAAGCTTATTGTTATCTTATGTTGAAAGCAAACAACAATTATTTTGCTCTGTGATAAAGACGAATGTTAATATTTTTCAATGGTGGTAAGAATTTTGCAAAAATTTTTGTTTTATATTCGCAATAACCAAAATCGTAAAAAGTGTGCCAACTAGCCCCGGTCTCCCCTACTCGCTTTAGCTTTGTTTACGAGATGAAAATTAATGTAGCTTTGGTTGGAAGACTGGCACTATAAAGTAGTATATAAGTTCTTATCATTATTAGAGTTATTGCTGTAAAATGTCTATGTACATAACATTGTTAAATAGAGTAATACGCACCCATTAAATAAATAGTAATACATATGTAATATATACGCTATAGTCAGGGTACAGATCATAATAATTGCGCTACAGCCTACTCGGTTTGTTTTATCGAAGCAGGACTACCTTCTTTTGGTTTCAACTGACTTTCGTGCTAAAGAAATCATGGATACATTTTTGTATTATCAGTTTTATGAATGAATATTGTTGTTACTACAGTCGATTTTTTTCGGCTGGTGTAAAATTCGTTAGATATAATACACCTGGCTGAGGAAGGACACAGAGGATCTCTGTTTTTTAAACAATCTCTCTACACACCAAGTTATTTCGAACATTTCCATTCTCTCAAGAAGATTATGAATAAATAATCACCTAGCATTAATGTAAAGAAAACAAGAGAAATTAAAAATTAGTGCGATTGTCAATTTTTTCTATCGTTAATGTTTAAGAGTCAGTGTTTAGCGAATTGTTAGGGTTTCGTGAGTAAGCGTTTAGTGAATTTTTATGAGTAAGTGTTTGATGAATGTTTAGGGTTTAGTGACTGTTTAATGTGTCAGCATTCAGTGAATGTTTACAGTCTTTAGGGCTTAGTGAATGCTTTGTGAATGTTATTGAATGTTTATTGTGTAAGTATTCAGTGAATGGTTTGTCTTTAGGGTTTTAGTAAATGTTTTGTGAATGTTAAGTGAACGTTTAGTGAATGTCTTGTTAATGGTAGTGTTCAGTGAATATTTAGTGCGTAAGTATTCAGTGAGTGTTTAGGGTTTTAGTGAAAGTTTTGCGAATTTTAAGTGAGCGTTTAGTAAATGTCTTGTGAGTGTTAGTGTTTAGCAAATGTTTAGTATGCAAGTGTTTATTAAGTTTTTAATGAGTGGATGTTCATTCACTGTTTAGTATTTAATAAGTATTTAGGGTTTGATAAGCATTTAGTATTTAATGAGTGCTTAGGGTTTAGTGAATGTTTAGTGTTTAATTAAAGTTTAGGATTAAGTGAGTGTTTAGTGAATGTTTACCGGGTGTTTGGGGTACAATGAGTATTTAGTAAATTTAGTGTATTAAGTGTTTAGTGAGCATTTAATGTATAGTGAGTGCCTAGTGAGTGTTGGGTATTCAGAGTGTTTTGTGTTATTGAGAGTGTGTGTGAGTGTATGTTAAGTGTGTGGGTGTGTGTGTGTGTATAGTGAATGAGTGCTTACTGAGTAAGTGCATTGTGAGTGTTGGTGGTTAGTGATTGTACATTACTGTTTAGTTAGTGCTTCGCTACCATATGCAAAGGAAGTCCTGTATTTACACAGGAACCATTTATGATTGACACTGCTTAGATCCAAGAGGAGATGCTTAGGCCTGACCACAATGGTTGGAGTGCTTAGGTGTGTTTTCGTAAGGTAATTTTTCTCTGTGAAATTGGGTCGAATAATAATAATAATAATAATAATAATAATAATAATAATAATAATAATAATAAAGATTAAAAAAGTAATAGTAATAAGATATAGTACTAAGAGCTGGACCGAGACCTTTCAATATGGCCTTCCGAAGTCACTCTCGGCAGGGAGATCGCTACTCCAGTGATTGACGCCCTATGCCTTGCACACCGCTGACATATTTGCACATTCGGTTGTCAAATTTTTATGGCTGTTGGAGACGCATTATAAATCATATTAACAATGGTAAGTGCATTGAACAGACGTGAGGATATAATGAACAAATAAAGAAAAAAATATTACTAGGGAGAAAATTAGCCGAATAATGGTAGTCAAAGCCAGCATCAATAGAATGTATTGAAATACATTACATAGGCTGCCTGTGGTGCGTGCCGACGGGAAGTTAAGAGACAAAGGCACTCGGCTGGCTTTAAACATCAAACTGTGTATCATTTTTATTTAAGTTTAGATTTTCTTCCCTGAATATATATGGTACCTGATACTTGGTGATAGTGTACAGATCAATTTGAGTGAGGCAGCCGAAAATAAGTGGACTATTAGATAACTGACATGATATTATAGGCCAACTTAATTTGGGAGTCAGGAGCTCCAAGTTGTATGATCCTCAACTTCGGGAGGGGGAATAAAATGGGGGGAAATGTTTTAATCTTTATAGTTAGCTTATCCTGAACAATTCATTCACATTTCCGTTTCAAGTAATTATTTGTGTTGTGATACATCATCTCTTTGTGAATGTGCGGGTGTTAAAACGGCTCTTTACGATGGGACTTTGGTCTTAATATCAATCGAACTCCCATATCCGATAAAAATTTCATTTCATCCACATGAACCAACAGCAACTAAACAACAATTCATTTATGGTAAGACACGTTGGGCTACGAACCTCGACATGGCTGCAGTGTCCTAACTGTAGGCAAGAAAAGAAAATGACCAAAGACGCTATTACAACGAGAATATTTATCTTACATTTCTTATTTTAGAGGAATTGAGAGTGGCATCATATGACTGGTTTGATTATTGGCACCATATGACTGGTTTAATTATTCAAAAATGGCTCAGCACATACTTGTACCTGTTGCCAATTGTGACCCCCTCCCATCCAGATAAAATACTTTGTGTGAAGTAATAACTCCAAACCAAAGGATAGTGCTAATATTATATATAGTATATATATATATATATATATATATATATATATATATATATATATATATATATATGTGTGTGTGTGTGTGTGTGTGTGTGTGTGTGTGTGTGTGTGTGTGGGTGTGTGTGTTGTGTGAAACTATAGAAAGTAGACCAAGCCTAGTAAGTCTCACACATAGTATTTATATAGATGTGATGGAATTAATAAAGTGAATTATTCCAAACTTCAAAAGGAATTTTAAAAAATAACTCCGGCAATAATTCTTATCCTGGAACATCACAATATTTCTTGAATTTTTTGCCTTTTACATTTTATCAGACTCACGATTTTCATATACTTACCATATTTCTAATATTAATATTGTCTATGATAGATTTTGAATTATTTCAAGGTGTCCCATCTCTCCCTTCCAATCGTAGGCTATGTCTGTCAGAGGGTAACCACCCACTAAAAGGTCTGGTATTACCATCACAGCATTCTAGGATGTGCAGTGCTATTGTAGTACAAATTTTACTTGGTACTATGATGTTGGAGGGAGATCCTGTCTCCCCCTCCCCTTCCCCCTTCCTCCCCCACTCTTTGTGGGGTGTCTCTCAGGGGGTAACTACCCACTAAAATGTCTGGTATTACCACCGCAATACTCTAGGATGTGCAGAACTATTGTAGTACAGATTTTACTTGGTATCTCCATGTTAGATGCAGATCCTGCCTCCCCCTCCCCACTCGTTGTGGGGCATCTGTCAGGGGGTAACCACCCACTAAAACGTCTGTCATTACCACCACAGTATTCTAGGATGTGCAGTGCTATTGTAGTGTAAATTTTACCTGGTATCTCCTAAGTTGGATCTGGATCCAATTAACCCCCCCTTTTCAGTGCGTCTGTCAGGGGGAACCCACCCTCCAAAATGTCTGTCACTGGTCATTCTATAATCAGTAGAGTCTGCAGATATATTATATATTAGTTTCATCTGGTATCTCATATATTGGATCTAGACCCAAAATCTAACGAGCAATTAGTGGTGCTTGTTAAGTAAGCCACCCATATATTTTCGGCAGACGGTCAGTTTCACAGTTTACAAGTCTACTCCTAAATACCGGTAGGGGTTACAGTCGGTATCTCGTTCGTTGTATCTCAACGGTCCGGGCTGCCGCTCTAAAAGGCAACAGCGTGACCTCGGATCGAATATGAAAAGGATTAGTTAGTTGCTATTTAGTTTATCAATAATCCTAATTTATTAGTAGTATCAATATCAGAAAACATAGTGTTTCATTTCTATCTATTTTTTACTATTCTATCTATTATTTATTCTATGCACACAGGTTTTTGGGATGAAGTTGCGAGGTCCACGGCCTTGTTCTGCAGGTCATCACGGGAGCTTACGGGATAACAGCTACATGCTTTCATAGGTGATCACCAGTCCAATCACTGACCAATCTTAATTCTGTCTAAATTCACTCAACGACAGAGCAGCCGTTTAGAGAACGCAACACCGAAATATCGTGTCCTCCAAATGTAATGACTGCATTAAGTATATCTCTATCATTCTTAATACATCCTCCTAAAATTCACTGCCTATATCCCCTACAGACAAACAAAATTGGAATAATGGTAACACCTCCTAAGTTTAACGGGATTCTGTAGTAACAGTTACGTAATTAACATCACTTTTTGATTGGTTACCTTTTAGATGTCACACATGACTTGACAAGTCTCCTTAATCGAATGTTAAGTGTAAAATTCATTAGCTTAAGTTAAGGACGATGTGGAATTGCCGTCGGCTCTAAGACGTCTCGAAAATGTCCAAGTGCAGGTAATGACATGGGGTACTTTCGTACTTAACGGACTTTGTCACTTGGGAGAAGTCCGGACTCCAAGGTGTCCATTAACTTGAAGTGTTATTGTAAATGAACGCAATACCTCCTGACTATCGTGGTTTTCTGAATCTAATCTCTTTGACTCCTCTAAAAATGTAGAATTGCTCGCTGTCAATGTCCTCTGCAGACAAACTGGAATCATTTCCTCCAATATTTTATTTTCCGAAACAAAATTCCACACAAGAGCCCAGTCATACGCTACACTCCACGTGACAATGACGGCCCACACGCGCTACAATG
This sequence comes from Macrobrachium nipponense, assembly GCF_015104395.2. Taxonomy (NCBI): domain Eukaryota; kingdom Metazoa; phylum Arthropoda; class Malacostraca; order Decapoda; family Palaemonidae; genus Macrobrachium; species Macrobrachium nipponense. The sequence continues at coordinate 21,675,070 of NC_087214.1, forward strand.
ATAAATCTCATTCAAATCCTCTATAATAGCGGAAAACGATTCGGGGACTATTGATAAAAACCTAAATGGAGGAAAAACTCATTTCGCCAGAGCAGAAAAGGGATTTTGTGGATTCCGTCATCATTCCACAATGTAATAAAAATTCTTTCAGCAGAATGATAACCCAGATTTAATTCCTATTCTCCTCTCATTTTCATCACTGCAATGACCTCTGTGGATATTACCTCGATATTCGCTGGCTTTTAAAGTCTTTTGTAGAGAGGGAAATGGATATTACCTATTAGTAATCTATTGCCCTGCAGAATTGACAATAATTTCCTCTGTTCGATATTAATGGAAATAAAATTAAATAACTGGGTGATAATAAGATCATGAATGACTCAATGAATGAATGGAATTTAAGCCGGCTCTGGAAGGTAGTGGGTGGGGGCGCATTCAACGCCCTATGAGCCAATGTATTTTAGGTCTAATGCATCGAATTTCACAGAATAATTCTCAGTCTTTGGTCAAATTCAAATAAATTTTCACTCCATGTTCACTCTCTCTTCAGACATCCCAGATGAAATAGCAACTAGTCTCTCGCAATCGATCCTGGAGAGGGGAAACAGTAAAGGAAGTCGTCCGTTTCTAAGAAAATAAATGGCCATTCTTTTCCCAAGCAGCGAATTAGGAAGCTGGTGGGTAGTCGACTGTGGTGGGTAACATTCAGGGTGGGAAGAGCATATATGGCAGCATAAATGTTAAGTTTCATCCCTTTCGGCAGAGAGAGAGAGAGAGAGAGAGAGAGAGAGAGAGGAGAGAGAGAGAGAGAGAATTTCCTAAAGCAAACAGCTTCGAACTCTGCCCGTAGAGAATGCAAAGGCAATAACTGGAGCAACACAAGCTGCCGGGATGCTGGCCTGTCACGGAGACCGGTTCTCGAGGAGAGCATCATGTGAGGAGAGCATCATGTGAGGAGAGCATCATGTGAGGAGAGCATCATGTGAGGAGAGCATCATGGCCGAAGCCGAACCACAAACTCCCTCTTCCCTCGACACAGCATCCGGGAAAGACTCGGCCCACCTCTCCCTTATTCACTGAATATCACAGGCTACAAGAACTTAAAGTCGAACAAAATACTCTCTCAGGTTGATAGCTCTCGGTAAAAATTGTCATAAACATGTTGGGAACTTATTGTCCACACATCACACATCTTGTAAAGAAGTGGACGACTTATTGGTAAACCTAACCATTGCTGTGTATGATATATTCAAATTTGCAAAAAATTATTCCTCTACTTATGGTTGCTGACTTGTCTTCAACATATTTGTAATATATGATCAGTTGCCGACATTTTTATAATATGTTGTGACGTAGCGTTGGAGCATTTTCATACGCATTTTCAAGGTACGACCTTGACTGAGCACAGAAGGAAAAATTGGAAGCCCACTTCCTATCACCCTTCTGTCACAGAAAACATAAGATGAGCTAAACTAAAAAATAAAAAATTGTGGGAAGTCAAGTGTCCAGCAACTGTCTGCTGTTGCACAGTTGACCTTCCACGAGTTTTTATTACATTTTTCGTCTCAAGTTCAACCGGGTGTAAAGCTTGCCTGCGGTATCTGAAGACCTTGCTACGATAGTTCCTGAAGTATTCCACTCCACTGCTAAAAGGGAATGTTCGTCTAGCTTTACGAATAGTAGATAATTCTAAATATAAACATATACTATATATATATATATATATATATATATATATATATATATATATATATATAATATATATATATATATATATATGTGTGTGTGTGTGTGTGTGTGTGTGTGTGTGTCTGAAAGTTTTCTTCGGAACATTTAACAGTTAAGTGCAATAAGAACCTGTACAAATTTACAAATATAAAAATAAATATAAATTATTAACATTTAAAATCAGGGGACTATCTCTCGGGATGTGATCATCCAGAACACGAAGATCATCGGGAAGGCCCCTGATGCCCGTCGGTTACGCCTGCTGGAGGCGCTTTTCATCCAGCAAATAAAACCAACACTAAATACGACGCAGAAAGAATTTCTCCTCCCCACGACTATGAGAAGACCTGCCACCAACAATGACACCACCGATCACGACAACTCTACGGAAGACAACGCCCACGAACGAGATACTCCTGCAGCCAATGACAATCAAATTATCCGTGTCGTCCCACAGCGTAACGCAACGTCCAACAACGTTACTGCACAGCTCAGGAGGTTTAGACGGCTGCAGAGCCTGCAGCTTCGCAACCATCGACTCGGAGAAAGAAGCCCGAGACCTGGCTCAACCCACCAATGAAAATGAAGACATACCGCCACTAGCCAATAGAAGATCAGCATGGAGCAGACTCCCTGCTGACGACCCCAAATATAGGGAGGACGGACACCACACACGGATTGTGGATTGAGGGGAGAGTGTGTATGCATGTGAGTGATGTGTGAGAACTTGCAGGTGGGTATGTGAGAGCGTGCAAGTGGAGTTTTGTGTATATATAAAAAAAATGTCCGTATGAATCAGATGTGTACATGAGGGATACAACTGTGATGAGTATGACTGGTGCCACTAAAATTCCATTAGTGGTAGCTGGTCAAAAAAAAAAAAAAATCCATACCTGCAATAGAGAGGCAATCTAACCACCTTAACATCATCGACACCACTCGTCATTGAGCAAAAAAAAAAAAAAAAAAAAAAAACCATCATCACCATCATCATCACCACTTCCAGACCCCTCCACCTCGCCAAGAATCCTGCACCGAATGCACCCTCACCAAAGCAAAGGGGTCTGCCCCCTTCTATTCACTACTAACACTACTTCTACTTCCTACTTTACTCTATAGCTGTCCCCATACCACCACACCCCATACCTTCAATCCCGCTCCCAAATAAATCCATCCTTTCCTATCCCCATTAGGTCTAAGTCTAAGTCTCGTACGGGCTGCTCTAGGAGCAAGAGCCCGTGCCAATTGTTAATGACTTTGATGACTATGGTCTCATAGTTTATCTGTAAAATTCAAATATATCCACCGATTTTGATACCGTATTTGATCATGACCTCTACAGGCGCTCTAAGTAGCACGGAAAAAGCCGCTATTCGAAAAATAGAGAAGAATCTCTACAAGCGTAACGCTGCTGAAGTAGCCATTACTTTCAATATTAATGACAATCATCATCATCATCATCATTATCTTCAAACAACCCACCCACCCCATCCACTGTTAAATCCCAAACCTCGACCCCAACGGAAAGAGACTTTGCAATTAAATATCCTCTTAAATGATACAAACTATTTACACCTTTAATCAATAACTTGATCTGGCAAATGGGCCCCTTTTGCTATCAGGTACCTGCCTAAAGTGCAGTTTTATGCCACACTTGTCGGGGAAAACTGCCTTTTATTTTACTTATCCTTACGAAATTCAGTTCTCTCTCTCTCTCTCTCTCTCTCTCTCTCTCTCTCTCTCTCTCTCTCTCTCTCTCTCTCTCGTTTTTGGTACATCAAATAAAAACTTGCGTTACTTTCACAAAAATGAAATTGTCTTCTGATAATCATCCTTATTATAAACACATTTTCAGTTATGTACAGAAAAAGCAAATGCTGCCACTCAAAAGAACCTCAGAGATTCCACCAGAGACCACCACCATTTTCATGCCAGTTTTGACTGCAGGATTAGAGGATCAAATAAATTCCCAAATAAATTATTTCAAATCCGATGGCATCAGTCGGTCCCGTTGACGGAATTCATAAATATTCATAAATTAATTATCTCGTAACTTTGGTATCTCCCTCATGAAAGCAGAGGAGAAGGGGAGGAGAGTGAAAAATTGAGAAGGGTGAGAATCAGGGAAGAGAGAGAGAGAGAGAGAGAGAGAGAGAGAGAGAGAGAGAGAGAGAGAGAGAGGAATGACTATCCATATTCAAAGCAAATACCTATCTAAGAATATCAGTATTACATAAAAATCTCAATATTGCAGACTAACAGAACCTCACTCCATCATCTGTAATAGACTCTTAAGACAAGATTGAGTTTCAATATCCCAACGGAAGACAGACAGACCTGGACAGTTTTAAAAATATGTTTTGCTCGCAAAGTCTGACCCCATCATGGGAAGCACTTTCAATATTCTCTCGTGTGCCATGGGAAGGTTTTCATAAGGACATGGAAAGCTGGCTGCAAAGTTGCAATGAACGAGCACCCTCCCAGTCAGGCGTGTAATAAGATACTGATAACCCTTCGATGAGTTTCTTTGCGATATGCAAGAAGTTTTCATTTGATCAGAAAAATGACTTTCATTTCATGACATTTGATGACAAAAATTACTTCCATTTCACAACAAAACGATTTTCATTTGACGGCAAACGTTTATTTGATGACAAAACTGACTTTCATTTGACGACAAAAAACAAACTTTCATTTGATAACAAAATTTCTTTCGACGACAAAACTGACTTTCATTTAATGGCAGAATAATTTCATGACCACAAAACTGACTTTCATCAGTCGTGTTTAAATAGAGGTGACGGGAATATGGAATTCTGTCGGGCAAAGAACGCCTCTTGAAAGGAGGAAGGTTATGAGGATCAAAACATCCCTGGGAGATGAGGAAAGAAGCAGATGCAACGCTGCCAACTACAACCAGGAGGTTGTCTCTGTTGTACTTTAGGCTAAAAATGAACCTGCAAGATCTGTACGTTTTGTCTAGACTGGGTTTGAAGAAGATTGAGATATATATATATATATATATATATATATATATATATATATATATATATATATATATATATATATATATATATATATAGAGAGAGAGAGAGAGAGAGAGAGAGAGAGAGAGAGAGAGAGCAGACCATGATGGGGGGGGGGGGGGGGGGTTGGCGGAGGGGATGAGGAAGGAAGAAAATAAAGTGAAAGAGGAAATGGCTCTCTCTCTCTCTCTCTCTCTCTCTCTCTCTCTCTCTCTCTCTCTCTCTGCAATCAAGAACCAAAAGAATTAAACCACCAATGAGGAAAGATCAAATATTAATCTTTTGGGGTGAGAGTGCAGGCCCTATATGCCCATGACCTTACAGACGATCAAATTATTGTATGGTCACCCGTCCAAGTAATGAACAGATCTAGTGGTCAATGAACCTTGATAAAAACCATGTTTATATTGCTATTCTATATATTTATTCTTTTTTTAAAACAATTGTCAAGAGCCAGGACCATTTTTAAAAGTGAAGGCCGACGGTGGGGGTACTTAATAGGCGCCTTTTCCTGCTTTACATAAACAACCGTATTCGAATCACTTAACTATGACATATGACCTTGAGGGAGGTCACAAGATGACGTCATTTCCGCCTACTTTCCTAAACATTTTAGCCCAAACCTTCAGGTGAGATTGCTGTAGGCTTAAGCAACACTGAACCGCCCACCCACCCACCTGACCTATCCAGCGCCCTCTCTCCAACTCGGGGCCAAAGTTTCAACATAAGAGTCAAGTCCACAAACTACTATGAAACAACCGTTTCCCGAGGAATCTTGGCACTAAATATGACCCTGTTATTTTTGTGTGTGTGTGTGTGTGTGTGGTGGTGGTGTGGTGGGGGGAAGGGGGGGGGGGGGGGTGGGGGGGGGGGGGGGGGGGAATTACAGCATGGGCACAAATAAAGGTCAAATAAGTCGAGATCCATGTGAGAATATTTCCTTTTTTTCCAGACAGTGTGAAATTGTCAGCTACAGTTTTAATTCCTGAAGAACATAAACAAAATACTTTGCATTCATGTTATGAGCAGCTCCATTCTTGATGTTTACGTATAGCTGGAGACAGACTATTATCGTCCTTTAAATAAACGTACCTACAGAGAATAATCTGCATGAAGAATATTTACGGAATACTTCTAGTGTTCATACGAATACCCTGTGTGTATGTATACGTGTAGATACCCTTACTAAAGTCATTTAATTATGTCAAGTATACACATTCTCAAAATACCTAACACCCGAGGATTCCAAACTTGGCGAAGAAAGCGAAAGTTCCCTCAACTACTGGATCTATAGAGAGATTCGTCTGAATTCCAGAAACTTAGAAGATTTTTATGTGCTGAACTAAGTGGCACTGGAAGGATTAAAATGTACATTTGCTCAAATATAAAACTGTTCTGTGGCATTTCGGCCACTTGGACCCCAATTTCCTTTGGAACCACGTGACGGAATTCTGAAATCCGTAACAAAAAGTAGTCAGTCTAGGGAACTTTTTAATATACTTATAGAAACCTGGGAATAGAATGTACTTATCGCACATACAACATGAGACGTACATGCAAAACAAAAATAAATATAAAAAAAACAGCAAAAGATGCTACCAGCATGAGTGTAGGAAACTCTTTAGTTCATCACATTCGCTCATTATCTAACCTTCGGTTAAAATAGCCTAAACACATTTATATCATCAACGCCGCGCCTTCTCCCACCCCCTTTTTGTCTTTCGTTTTTTTGTAGAATTTTAAAACTGGTGTCTGCAAAGATGACTCTCTATTCTACACTAATAGATTATATTATTTTTTTGCGACATATTTTGTTATTTGGACTCGAAATTTTCCTTTAGAATTACACTTGGCTTTCAAGTAATATGATAAGAGCATTCCTTCCCATGATATATAAGTAAGATCCCCGAATTGATCTTTCACAAACACGATACGAACCGTTTTTCTTGGAATAATTAGCAATTGGACGAGAAAAGTTCATTTAGCAGCTCACAAAATACTTCATAGGAACCCAAGATGTGTTCATGCAAGAACTCGAACCCAATTCAATTCCATCGATAAAATTACGTAACTGGTCTTCCAGAGCAGCAAAAAAAAAATAAATATAAATAAATAAAAAGCACAATGAATTTTTCGTAAGACTCCAAAATCGATCAAGCATAAGTGAGCGCTCGGTCTCCAATATATTTACATATTTCAAACAACTGTTACAAATATTAAACTGCACCAAGAAATCGTTTTCCAAAGGAGCAAAGTGTATCGGCCTATCTGGGAACCAATCTCCTTTTCAAGAGTTGAGTGTGGGCCCATTTGGAAATAGAAATAGATCCTATTTCTAAAAAAGGTTAAGTGTAGACCTATCTGGCAATAGATTCCATTTTCAGAAGAATTCCGGTTAGACATATAACGCAACAAATCCCATTTTCAAAAGATCTCAGTAGGCCTACCTGAGCCCAGATCCGATTTTCAAAAGTTAAGCGTAGGTCTATTTGGGAGTAGATTCCATTTGCAAAAAAGGTTTAAAAAAAGGTAAGTATAAGCCTACCTGGGAACAGATCCCATTTACGAAAGAATTAATTGCAGGCCTCTCTGGGAATAGATAGCACCCCTCCCCAATCCCTGGGTTAGATGCCTATCAAGTGCTTTCATATAAATGCAAATTGGTCTCACCCGATTCGTCAACACCACCTGGAATTCGCCATGTTGGAATGCGCTGGAATGACGTCCGAATTATATATTCACTTATTCATTTCGGGCGAATGTTACATTTGGAGTACGGGTTCTATGAGAACTTGGCGTATGCAGTTAACACATTTTTTGAACGTATGACTTTGTATACATAAATATATCTATTGTAAGTGACAATACTATACACACACACACACACACACACACACACACACACACATATATATATATATATATATATATATATATATATATATATATATATATATATATATATATATAACCTCATTAAAACCGGATAGTATCTGAGATTTTTTCACAAAAGTTAAGAAATTTCAAGGACTAATCTGTCCCCATCGTCCGGTAACTGTAAAAGAAAATCCTGTTTAAATGAGGTCCCGTTAATCTTTGTATGAATAAATAAGGCAATTCTGTTAATGATAAAAATGTATATATACATTTTATATATATATATATATATATATATATATATATATATATATATATATATATATATATATATATATGTATTTATTAAGGAAATGGGTCTTGTGATATGAAACTTTCCCAACAGAACACTTAGAAGATAAATTTAGAAAAAAAAATTGAAAACTCTTGGTTCTTTTACCTGTCGAGAAATTGCTCTTCTACGTAGGGTTTCTCAGGCCTAACAGGTTAACTCGTCCTTTTTCTGGCCAATTCGAAACTGACTGGAAAACTTATACAGAAATGTCAAAATTTTCTAATAACTTTCCCTGCCTAGGAAAAATGATAGAAAGTAAGAGATGATAGAAAGTAAGAGAAAGAGTAGTACTCAGACGAGGGTAATTACATCACAAGAGTAACAGCAGATGGTAAGATTTTCTTTCCTATTTCTTTGACTTTATCTGATACTTTCCGAGAAAAGACACAATCTCCTGGATAGGTTAAAATACATTAACATCCCTGATGTTTATCAAAGCCCCAATGTCCGTCTAACTACAGCCAACACCATCAGACACTAAAAACAAAAAAAATAAACGAGTCAAATTCCGTGGGCGAAGACGATGCTACTGTGTTCCACCGAATGCAAGAGAATTCTACTGAATATGCAGGATATTTTTTCCCTGCCAACTTGACAGTAAACCCGGATTAACGATACTAAACAAACCTGGTTTATTCCGACGGAATTTCCGTGGTTCCCGACTATCTGATACAGTGTTCAAATTTGTGATAAAGCAACTTACATTCTTTTGGAAAACGATAAACTACGTAATACCTTGCGTCAATATTTATGTCTTCTGATACACTTTAACTTTTGACTAAATTTGGTGAATAACTTACATTCGTGAGGAAAACGATGAACTTTATAGTTTTGGGAATCAACATACATTTCTGACTATTCAACAGAGTTAATTGGGTTCATAATGAAGTCTCCAAAGACTTCATCGTCCGCAGACGTACAAGTGCTTGAGGTAGAGCCAGTATGTTCCTCGAAAGTTTTCATTCACACCCTTTCAGAAATAAAGTTTTAATTATTGTTCTTGGGTGAAAGCTACACCCACTAATAAGAAAAACATCACTCAGAAGAAGACATTTTACCCCCATTTGCCAAAAACAGAGGCCCCAGAAATTTTTCTCCCAAAGTTTTAACAAAAGAAAGCTGATCATTTTACTTTCGATAAAAAAAACACACAAAAGTTACTGGCAAGATATACTTAATAATCAAGTGACAGAACTTTATTTTTATTTAACAAAAAAGTGAATTAGTAAATTAGGTGATCGCGTGGCCCCAATACTTTGTAGCTAATTATTTCGCTATTGAAATAATAATTACGATAATTACGATAATTATGACCGAAATTAGAAATATTTAATTTAAACTTTGTGACAACGGACTGAACAGAGTGGAATGGTGCTAAAAGATCAAATATCAATATGTGGAGTTTTGATTTCACTGCTTTTGTGATAAACAACTTTGTCAGCAAAATATACTTTAAAGGTTATTCTCTAAATATAGGTAATTTATCTTGAAGATATGAGAGAGAGAGAGAGAGAGAGAGAGAGAGAGAGAGAGAGAGAGATCCACAAAAAGGCGAATGGACTAACGGTCTCTCGGCCCAAACTCATCTAAAAGGAAGAGGAGAGCAGGAAGACGAACACATGATACCGTCGGTTTCTCTGTTGGAAAACGAAGCATTCACCATCATCATCATCATCATCATTTTTTTCTTCTTCTTTCCTTTCCGCTCCGTGAATCCTTTCGAGGGAGAAAACAGAGAAAACCACTATCTTCGATTATCCACAACAAACAAGTAAAAAATGCACCGAGGTGTCTTCGGTGCAATCGAGTTTTCTGTACAGCCGCTACAGCGGATAATCAAGACCATCGAAAACAGATCTATCTTTCGGTGGTATCGGTATAATTCTGTGTGAGCCGCGACCCATGAAACTTCAACTACGGCTCCGTGGTGGCCTGGCCAATATCCAAGTCAGACGCACGATTATGGCCAACTTTACCCTTAAATAGAATAAAAAAAAAAATACTGAGGCTAGAGGGCTGCAATTTCCTATTTTGTTTGCTTGTTTGTATGGTGTTTTTACGTTGCACGGAACCAGTGGTTATTCAGCGACGGGACCAACGGCTTTACGTGACTTCCGAACCACGTCGAGAGTGAACTTCTATCACCAGAAATAAACATCTCTCACACCTCAACGTAATGCCCGAGAATCGAACTCGCGGCCACTGAGGTGGCACGCCAACACCTTACCGACGGGGCTAATTTGGTATGTTTGATGATTAAAGGGTGAATGATCAACATACCAATTTGCAGCCCCCTACAGCCACAGTTAGGAGTTTTCAAGATCTGAGGCGGACAGAAAAAAAGTGCTGACGGACAGACAAAGCCGCCACAATAGTTTTCGTTCCAGAAAAAAAAAGCAGCAGCAAATATTCGGGAACATAAGTAACCTCGAAGCCAAGTAACGAAGAGAGAAATAAGGGGTACAAACGACGCTGTATTGGGAAGTTCAAGTATCAATACTTAATTGGGAACGATACTTATTATTATTATCATCATATTATTCAGAAGATGAACCCACTGACTTGAAATTCAAGCTCTCTAAAAAAATAATGTATTCATTACAAAGAAGAAACAGAAGGCAATAGTGAATTCAGAAAGAAGAAATCAGTCATTACAAAAGAAAAAATAATTGATTTAATAAGTATAAAGATAAAATTGCAAGCTAATTATTAATATGCAAGGAGAATTGCTTCAGAGGAGTAATAATGCATTGCATCATCCAGGTTCCAACTGCACGACATCCTCTGAAGGGAGACAGTTGCAAGGGTCAGGAAACATCTGTGGTCATACCAAGCGATGATGCAATGCATTACTACCTGAAGATAATTCTCCTTGGATTATATCATTTTTTCAAATTTTAGATATTTACTTACTGATTTAATTTGTCTTTCTTTTATTTTATAGTAACTGATCTCTTCTTTCTGTATTTCCTACGACTTTCTGTTGCTTCTTTCAAATGAACACCATATTATTCTTTGGAAGCTTAAATTTCAAGTCAGTGGCCCCTGGAGTGGGTTTCTTGTTCCTTACAAATAGGGTTCATCTTCTATCTTCTAAATAATAATAATAATAATAATGAAACACTAAGAAGACCCAGGGAAAGATGATAAGAAAAGCAGAAAGACGATCAGGTGTGACTTCCCCAATCATAGCAAAGACCTGCAATGAACCATTGATTGGCGAATATGTTTGGTAGGTAATATAGATATCAGGTATATCATACAGGGGTCGGTAACCCCCTACGGTATCCAACACCTTCCGCTTCCCCCTACCCCAACCCCTACAAAGAAAAAATTATGACCTATTCCGAATTTAACTCGGAAAATTCAAACTGCTTTCTTAAAACTTAAAATTCACGTGGATTCTTTGGTTCATTTCCCCCCTAAAAAACACAAGACACGACTGTGGAATCCGAGACATTTTAAGATATAAACTGATTCCACTAATTCAATTCGCCTCCCTCTCCACGAATCCCACTCTGACACCGACGACACAGCAGCGGAATAATTATCCAGCCAGAGACACCAATGGAATCATTCCCTCCTTTGGCTGCCGAAGGGAGATGCATAAAGAGAGGCCTTCGTTTTCAGACACAAGGAGACAAGGTCAGAGGGCGTAGGAAAGGGCCATTTCTCTCCAATACAGAAGAGGTTCTCCAGTCAATCTTTCTAATTATTGTCCTGCGAAGGATGCGACAGTGTTATGTATCTCTCCCGTTTATGTTACAAACTGAACAGCCTACTATACACATGCCTAAAATATCGCACCTTTCCAACCAGCCTATCTCGCTTTCTCCACCGGAAACGAAAAGTATACAAAACCCAAAAATTATTTATACTGACTGCTTCTGACCCGGAGTTCTTTAAAAAACAGTGAAAGTTTTGTTTCTGTTCTATAGGTGCAGGTCTTAAAATCACTGAGACATATACCTGTCCTGTAGAAAATGCCAAGTCTTTTATTTGTAGAACGGCAACACTTGAGAACTTTATATTAGAAATAAGAAAATGAAGGCTCTTTCAAGCGTGAAAATAATACAAAGCCTCTGATTTTCCTTGACATATAAATTAGATACTATTATATAGGGAGTTAAAATGATTTTTATCTTATAGTGGGTTAAAACGGTTGTATTGAATAAAATATATAGAATTTAGGCCAAGGGACAAGCCCTGGGACATATGAGGTGATTCAGCGCTGAAACGGAAACTTGATAGTAAAAATGTGCATAACACGAGGAGAACTTCGCAGTTTCGCAATGCATCGATTGTTAGAGAGAGTGGAAAGTAAGATGAGAGAAAGAGCATATGAACAGAAGTACAGTCAAAGGAATGAAAGAGGTTGCAGCTAGGAGCCGAAGGGACGCTGCAAAGAACCTTAAGTAATGCCCACAGTGCACGGCGTGAGGTGCACTGACGGCAATAATCCCTACCGGGTCAACGGTTGTATTGCAATAGAGTTGAAACGATTGTATTTTGTATTGACGTAAAATGACTCTTGTTTTACAGAGTGCGTTGAAATGACTGCATCGTATAGTGAGTTGAAACAATTGTATTTGGAGAGTTGAAACAATTGATTTTATAAATCTTAGTTTTAGTGACTGTATTTCATAATGAGTTGAAATGACTGCATTATATGGTGCGATGAAATGGTTGTAATTCATAATTGAGTTAAACGATTGTATTGTATAGTGTACTTTATAATGAGCATTAATTATCATATTTTATGCTGAGCTGTAATAAGTGCATCTAATAGTTTGCTCTAACTCTGTATTCCGTATGAAACTAGACTACGCCCCAACACCTCCTACAGTCCTCCACTCTCTACCAACAACATGAAACACATCTAACAACACTTGGCTCTTTCAATTTCGTTTTATTAGGCGTCAAGTTGCAAGCGCAGTCTAGAGCAAATTTAGCCATCAACAGCCGAAGTCATTAGCATACTTGATTTAGGCAAATATCGCGGCAAATGCCCGTCCATTTGCATATTTAATTATCCGGGAGAGAGAGAGAGAGAGAGAGAGAGAGAGAGAGAGAGAGAGAGAGAGAGAGAGAGGGTACTATAAACACACGTGTTGAACACATCTGAAAATCATTAATAAAAGACGAAATTTCACGACATTCATCCAATATTGGATACATCCACATTAGAGTAAAACATGTCATCAAAAACGACGGCAACTTATCTCAAACATGTTGAGAACAAGTTAACCACCGTTGAGTGGAAAACGAAACTTAACCCTATGGTCGATACTCGTATGAAAGACTGGTTAGGACCACTAAGTAGTCGCTAATTTGTATTCAACACGGTTGTGATGTGCAACGAACTGACGACATGTTTATGACATGTATTCAATATGTTTGAGATATGCATGTGACGAGTTAACGACATGTTTATGACAGGCTACCCTGTATTTTGGACTCATTCTAAATGGTCAAACGTCCTACGGGTTCAGAATGATATTCTCTTTACGCGTTTGAAGATTTCCCTCCTTATCCGAGATTCTAAGAAACTGAGATGAATTTGGAAAGACATTCGGCGTCTTCTGTTGGTCAAGTGTTTCTGGATCAATGCAACTCACCCTAGGCCTCATATCATAAGTGCAGTAGACACTTGCAATCATATCTTGCAAAGTTCCAGTATGCATTTGACTACTTATATTTATTTATGTCAGGATATTATATTCCTTACTCCTCTTCTGTGACGGAAGGAATTCCTATTTCTCAGACAAATCAAACAAAAGTATCCAGTCATTTTCAGCAACAAAATTCGGTTCTTCAGTCTGAAGTTTCCGACAGCGTGTACAGCGTCAGCAATATCCAGAAGCAGAAGCAATATTCTTCCAAAGCAACGAAGGACGGACGGAACAAACGATGAGACAGCATTGTTTGTTTGTTTGTTGTTTGTTCGTCGTTTGTTTTCGATTCGCCTGCGACTGAGGGAGGATTGTCCCGCCAGAGGGGAACTGCCCGTTGAAAGCATCCTTCCCTTCCTCGCTTGGGTGGGCGCCTCTCTCCTGCAGGACTCTCGTCGGAAGGAATAAGGAAAGGATCCCGTGGGTTGTGTCGACTGATTCCAGAAGGATATTGGAGTATGTGCGCGAAACAGGTTGTAAAAAACGAACACAAACATGCACAAACACACGGTTTCAAACGTCCTAATTACTGGGGGTGACCATGATAAGAAAAATAAAACAAAAGCAAAGAAAAAAAAAGGAATTTTTCGAAAACATTTTTGATCTTGAAACAACAATACACGACAGATATAAAAACACTGGACAGTAAAAAGGCTTGAGAGAGCGGCTCACTCTCTCTCTCTCTCTCTCTCTCTCTCTCTCTCTCTCTTCTAAGAGGTATGCAAATGCACGCTATACAAAGCCGTGAAAAGCCTTCAGCAACCCAAAACCTGCCTTACAACAAATGTCTCTCCTGTTCACAAATGAAAAGAAAATTCTTCCGGAGACTTTGAACAAATCTATCCAAATGAAGAGACAGTTTTTAAAGAGTTTTTAAAGTTATAAGAGAGAGAGAGAGAGAGAGAGAGAGAGAGAGAGAGAGAGAGAGAGAGAGAGAGAGAGAGAGAGATTAGTCAAACAATGCTTATGAGAGAGAGAGAGAGAGAGAGAGAGATTCATTTGCCCCCTACATTAATTACCAGTGTCCATGCAAACACCAGGACTGAATTCAAACCATGACCTATGACACGAATATTTCCGATACGAAATATTTCCGAGTAACCAACACATTTAATATATCAGTCCATCCTTACAGCTCAATAAGGAACCTAAAATCATTTTAGGATAGGACTCTCATTCTATTTTCCAAGGTCATCCCATGCACCTACGAGTCGTACAAGACTCCATGAAAGCCGAGACAATATCAATATCCCAAGTCAGCTGACGATGCCCGAGCTCCTTCAGGATATCCCTGACAGGATGTCGTTCAGAGTTCCAGAGGAAGAAGGATTTTTCGAAAGTCCTACTCATGAGATCCTTCCTTGTCCGGTAGAAATGAGACTACCACCGACTGGGTATTACAAAATGAATTTGATATAGAATCATTTGTGGCTTTTTTCAGATATGAAAAGACTATTGACCAGACAGTTGGGTACTTCAGCTGTAACCTAATATCAATTGCTATAACTCTCTCTCTCTCTCTCTCTCTCTCTCTCTCTTTGATATAACTGAACACGCCCATGATTTAAGATCATTTCTTTCATGGTACCGGCTCGACAAAAAAACCTTAGTGTGGCTTCTGAAGAGAGAGAGAGAGAGAGAGAGAGAGAGAGAGAGAGAGAGAGAGAGAGAGAGAGAGAGAGAGACTCTAAAACACTTAGGCAAAACTCCACCTAACACCTTGAATAATCTGAAGACATATCGAGTCGATATCTCCTTCCATCTCGCCTTCTTCATCTAAGACCTTAGTTTTTTTTCCTCTTCTTTTCATGAGGTCCTCAGTGATCTCATTAATCCTCTTCCTGATGAGAGAGAGGCCATTAGAGGTTTGGGCTTTTAAAATCTTATTTCAATCCGCTGGAATCTCTGCAGTTTTGGAAAAGAAAGAAAGATTAAATGTCAGGGAAGATGGAGATTCCTTGTGGAGAGAGAGAGAGAGAGAGAGAGAGAGAGAGAGAGAGAGAGAGAGAGAGAGAGAGAGAGAGAGAGAGTGAGTCAAAACAATCCATGAGACTACATAAACCTATTTCAATGATTGGTGAAACTATACCAAAACTCACTCGAGTATAATTTTTACTTCTTTTCAGTCAAGTAGAACTTTCTATAAAAAAGAGGAAAAACGAAAGTTCCCATAAACCTCAGTAGAAATCTTTAGGATCTAATTAGACAAATGAGGCAGATCGGATTATGAAGGCAACGCATCATCGTCCACAAAATATTAATTTCATAACAATTATTGGAAGAGGAAACCTTCACATATTGTGTCACTGGGTGAGACTTAGATGAAGATGAGTCATTAACTCATGAGTCGATGAATGGTCAGGAATACGAGATACATTTCCCTCAAACCTCACTCATATTATACACTCATTTCATTCATTTATTCACTGTTATGCAGATGTATAGGAAGGTCATTTCAATTATTTATGTTTATTGTGCATTATTCCGGTCTTGAAAAGTTCGCTGGAGAAGAGGGCAGAGGTCATTAAGATGAGGTCATGAAGGTCATCACAGACATCTGGAATATTCAAGATAAATTTCCCTTTTCACGAAATAGGATAAACCTTTTCAACTGAAAATGTTCTTCAGTTTACGAGAGAAAGAGGAGTTTCCTTTCCTTATTACAAGGGTAATAATAATCTTTTCTTCTTCTTCTTCTTCTTCTTCTTCTTCTTCTTCTTCTTCTTCTTCTTCTTCTTCTTCTTCTCTCTCCGTAAGAATGCTTAGAACCTCACACCGAAAGATATTTTTCAATACACGAATTTTTTACGAAGGCAAAAATAAGCTAGTTCCTTCACTGAACATCGCAAAAATAAGATATATTATATATATATAAAAAAAAACACGAGCAAAAAACACCCGCCGAATAAAGGGATAGAAAATGAAAAGCAAAAAATCTTATAGACAAATCCGCACCTCTTCTGAGGAAGAGCCTTCATGAATATGAACGAACCCATTTCAAATTCCCCTCAGTATTTAAATGGTCCTTTTTCCTCCTCCTCTTCCCCTCTGTTCTGGAGGGAGGCCGTTCTGGAGAGGAAGAGGAAAATATTCGTGGAATTTAATGTTGGCGTTCAACAGGGGAACGTGAATTAAAATCTCTATAAAAGAAATAGTAGAGGTTAGGTCTTCACATTCCTCACTTCACAATCATTGCCATTGTAATATGAACATAAAAGGACTGAAAGAGGTTGCAGCTAGAGCCCGAAGGGACGCTGCAAAGAACCTTAACTAATGCCTACAGTGCACCGCATGAGGTGGTAACTGTTGTGGGTAACAGCAGATATGATAAGTCAAATGTCACCTCCTTTAGCTTGATAGAGAGAGAGAGAGAGAGAGAGAGAGAGAGAGAGAGAGAGAGAGAGAGAGAATCTGCAAAACCCTACCGCTGGACATAAGCCACTCAGACCCAAAACATAGATGGTCAGAAACTTGCAACAGCCCCTATGGCACAGGTGAGGGCAGCAACGGGGCACAATGAGACCAAAAGACACCAAACCTGTGAGAGTCAATGAGATCAAATCAGACCAAACCATAACACAGATTTCCCAAGACCAAATTTGTGGGTCTCCTTCAAGAGTCTATGCAAAGCCTTCACTCAATTCTAACCAGCGAGTCTCAGCCCTCATAAATATTTAGATGTGGGCCAATTTTCTCACCCCCCCCACCCCCCCCCCCCACCCCCGGGAATGAGGGTTGAGGGGAAAGGGGGTAAGGTGACGAAAATGCTGTGTGGAAGATTTTTATTTTTCGACATGAAAGAATTTCTTAAAAGCAGTTGTGAATATTTAAATAATTTCAAGTTACTGTTGTAAAATCATATAAGGTTCACCAGAGAAGCAAGACTCCCTAATGTACCTCGGCTTATGATGAAAAATTATTTTATTCTTATATTTATATATCCCATAGCAAATATTATTATTATTATTATTATTATTATTATTATTATTATTATTATTATTATTATTAAACTGGGTGAGAAGAGTGAGATGGGTAAAGACGTTAGGGTAAAAGTAGTGGCATAAATAAGATTAATATGAATCAGGCGTAGTGTAACCGGTGCCAAATGTGTAGTGGCTTGAGGTTGGTAGAGTAATGGGAATGGGGTAGGGCTTAGAAAGACCGTGCCAAGGTTGCGGGTTGGGAGAGAGGTTGTATAGAGGGATCTGTAGTGGAGCATTGGTCAGGGAAGTGCGGAGAAAAAATGAAGAATATCGGAAGAAATTTCTCGAAACATTTTCAACAAATCTCAGTATAGCAGAGAGAGAGAGAGAGAGAGAGAGAGAGAGAGAGAGAGAGAGAGAGAGAGAGAGACTAATCTTGTTAACTGACATCTAAGACACTCCTTAAGACGTCAGCAATTCTAGAAGATGAGCCGAATTTTAGTGCTGACAGCAACAACATAGGAGCCATTCTTACATGATTTACCTGCACCAGATGACGATCAGAAGACAGCACCTCCGCTTCAGGAGGAGACAAGAGTTTGGACCTAAGATTATTATCCCAAATCCTTTCACTTCCATTCTATAAAATGACAACTCTCTCTCTCTCTCTCTCTCTCTCTCTCTCTCTCTCTTCTCTCTCTCTCTCTCTCTCAGGACCTGAATCTAAGGAAGAAGTAATCATCCTGAAAGAGTATTCTCAGTTATAAAAGTGTGACAATCAACAACTGATCATAATCTTTCATGGAATCCAAAAGGCTCTGATGGACAGGACATGTAGGGAAAACGGGAGTTTTGGAGGGACAGAAGACAACAGATAGAGGAGACAATACAAAGATGGTTCCTGCAGGAGTCTGCATCCACTGGACATTCAACTGCAGCAGAATCTACGTGCACTGAACAGCCAGAGACCAACAAGAGGACCGGACTGAGAAGGACCCACGGAGAGGGACCTTGAGTGGCCTGGTGCTAGAGATAATGGGTCACAATAAGACAAAAACTCAAATGAACGAAGTGATACTATCCTCGATAAATTTGACCAAGACAACAAGAATACCACGAGATCGATATGAGGTTAATGGCTCCTCTCCATAATAAAAAATGGCCGAGAATCGAAATGTTTGACAACAAAGAAACAGGATATGACAGAGGTCATTCCCTCCAGAGTGTCTGTCTGTGCAGGGCGTGAAGTGCCAGAGGGAGGATTTTTCCTACGCTCCGATGCTCACTTGTTCAACAGAAAACGTCGAATATGTAATCCCTCTCTCTCTCTCTCTCTCTCTCTGACACCAAGCCTTTCACCCCAAAACTCGAGCCCCCGGACCACAAGCCACTTCCCTATAAGTCTCACTTCCCTAAAAGACGCCGAAAATAGATTAAATTCTCTCTGAATGAAATGTAAGAGATAAAAAGATTGATGAGTACTTTAAATGGGGGGTGGGGGGGAGATTTTACCATAATACAAAATTAAAATAGGCAAAATATTCAAATGAGTAGTGATAAAACCACTTTATCAAAATAATAAAGATGAACACAATAAGGAAATATTGTTTTTAGTAAAAAAAAAGGGGGGGGGCAAATGATCAAAACGAGATACAAAACATTAGATGCAAATTTAATTCTTTAATAAATAAAACACAAAAAGCATCAAAGGTGAATACATTTAATGTTTAACTGAAATTTTTCAATAAAGAAAAACATTAATGGAAAAATCAAATTTAATGTGAAATTTAAATCTAATAACAAATAAAATAAAGAAAATATAATTACAGATCAAATTTAATTTTTTTATTAAATGTAAGTCAATGGCCCTTACGGTGGGCTTGTTCTATTTGAAAAGGATTAATTTTTAAATTCAAATAATGATGATGAAGCCCTTTTCCTCTGGGGAACTAGAACCTTGTAATCCTGAACAAAAGCGCCAGCACTTTTTTTAAAAAAGCACTTGAAGGCAACATTAAAAGTGTTAACGCTTCCTTTGTTCAGAGTTTTTTGTTCCTAATTTAGCTGTCTTTTGTTCTTTTGTTCTGTTATTCCTGTTCGTCTGTTTTTAAAACCTGTTTTTATACGCGAATGAGAGAATTACATTTGATGTTTCTGCTTCAAGTGGTGTGCAGTGAGGAGCAAGAGAGAGAGAGAGAGAGAGAGAGAGAGAGAGAGAGAGAGAGAGAGAGAGAGAGAGAGTAAAGCTGTTTGAAGCTAAGAATGAAAGAGAGAATAAGAGAAAAAGGCGGAAGGGGGGGAGGGGGGCGGAACAAACAGCTCAAAGGAATCGAAAGAGGGGAAAAACGAAATCTATAAATACAATTAAGAATCTCACCTTAAAAGGAAATAAATAACATGATTTAACGAGAAAAATATTTCAGAAGAACGAAAGAAAGAAAGGAGATAATGAGTCAGACTGCAAATGAGGATCAGTCGAAAATGGCGTCGCAATGAGGAAGGTCATTATATAATCTAATATAATATATATATATATATATATATATATATATATATATATATATATATATATATATATATATATATATTAATCCTACCAAAACAAGAAATATTAGCCCTAAACAATTAGTGATGGAGAACTAGTAACTACCAGCGCAGTCTGCAACCAACCACAGTCAGCTGACCACATTGTCAATCATTCTCAACTTAAGCCACCATATAAATAAAATGATTTGGAATCACAATTCCAACCTCTGCCACTTGAGCTAAGGACGATTTTTACGTTTCTCTCTCTCTCTCTCTCTCTCTCTCTCTCTCTCTCTCATAACCCATAACCACAGGTACTATACTGTCCAGGCAACACTACAGAATCACCGTCTACATTCCATAATGCAATTTCATAGGCAACAGCGTTAACGATCAAATTGACTGATGAAAATGAAATCACCAAATCCCAGAGGGATTAATGGCCCTGGCCCTCATTCACAAACCTTCAAAAGAAACAGGACTTTGCAGGGAAATCCTATTAATCCCAAAATACAGCAGAAATATAAAATTGAAGTTGATACCGTCTATGGTTTCCCAAAATGGGAGCTTGACCGGTGTTAGTACCCCAACATTGAAATAAAAATGGTTATACGTTTACCTGTTTACATATAATATTTAATCACTTGTCTTTATATAATTGCAACAAAGGAATGAATATCACATCAACTGCTTAAGATCCTATGAGGAGAAATGGCACTTCTGGTGAACAAAAAAAAATCCTTGAGACTTACTCAGTTTATCTGCTTACTTACAATATTTCAACAATCGTTTTTATACAACAATTATAACCAAAGGCTGAAAATCACATCAACTGCTCAAAGTCTTGAGTGAGGAGAAATGATTGCTCTTCTGGTGAAGAGAGAAACTCCGCCGATTCACCTGTCGTCGTATAATTTGATTTGTTCATTACACTCGCTATCAATAATCAAGAGGAAATTGGAGTGGTTGGACAGCCAGATGGTAGAAGGTAGGAGGAACGCCTACAGTGCACCGCGTGAGTAGCACTGACGGCACTGGATGTCTTGAAGAGTCAGAGTAAACATAAGAAAATGTGAAGATTTTGGCCTCTTGACAGAAATGATCACTCTGAATATTCACAAGTATTGGATTATAATTCATGTTTTGTTCAACTGTTCACCTTTTCCCCCTTTTGGGGTTGCACCAGGCAAGGAGGCTGCCACCCGACACAGTCGACTAACCATTTGAGACGTGAATGGTAGCTCTCTCTGCAAGAGGGAAGAGAACTAATTTACATATGAAAAAATAAGCATCACTTAACATTTAAGGATTTAAGAAAAGAGAGAGAGAGAGAGAGAGAGAGAGAGAGAGAGAGAGAGAGAGAGAGAGAGAGAGAGAGAGAGAAATACAAAATGTCCACCTTGGAATTCCTTCATAACTCCTTCAACATCAGCTATGAATTGTAACAGTCGAGTCGCATTCCTCATAAAATTCTTCAGAAACTGTAAAGAAAAAAATGACCAATTTTCCTGGAGCGGACGAGAGGAAAGAAAGAAAGAAAAAGAAAGTAGCACAAAATTTCCGGGACAGAAGATACGACAAATTTTATATATATCTTGGGAATTTTTTCCCAAACAGGATCATGTTAGGAAATGTGGTCAAGTTTTTTAAAGGATACTGGAATCTTACTTTAATGCCGAGACAAATAACGAGGGAAAGGTATTTGATTCTTAAGCTTATTATTATTATTATTATTATTATTATTATTATTATTATTATTATTATTATTATTATTATTATTATTATTATTATTATTATTCAGAAGATGAACCCCATTCCCATTTAACAAGTCCAGCAGAGGGGCCACAAACTTGAAATTCATAGAACAGAAGTAACAGAAAGTAACAGGAAATACAGAGAGAAGAGATCGGTTCCAAGGAAAGAAAAAGCAAATTAATAAATAAACAAATAAATAAATACATACATAAAAAAGCGAGGAAGTTATTAAAATACAAGGAGATTTGTTTTAGGGAAATAATGCCTAATTGTAATAAGCAACAAGAAACAATGTTCTCTTGATATGATCCTGAACACCAATGAACAGCAAAGGACAATTCCAGTGATTCCTAATGGTTTAAGGTCTATCAAGAGAAGGAATCAACATTTGACTTGTGCAAATGTTTAAAAATGACCTTAAGATAAAATCACTGACTTGATTACAAATTAGTTACCTTAAATGATATTTTCTCTGTATCAGTATGTTTTAAATATAGTTTGTAAAAAGGTTTCCTCTTTGCGAGAAAAAATTTGTTTATTTAGCAAAAAGAAATTAATTGAATTTTATTTTTATAAAAAAATTTTTTTGTGGTCAGTCACCGTCCTGTGAAATCTTTCAATTGTCTCGTCACTGCTTCTGAGCAGTTGGATTTAATCTTTCGTAAACCTCTTAAATTGTACCTCTGTTTTGGGTAGGTCTGCTAATTCTCCAAATTATCCTTTATAATCTCTATCTGCCATTTATAAAAGCTTTCTTTGTAAACCGTCTATTATATTTTTATCAGTCTGCTTAGTAAAGGACAAGAAGTCGAAAGGCCTTGCAACGATACTCCATTGTTTCACTTACCTTCGTGGCTTTTGACATATGTGTATATATATTAAATATATATATTATATATATAATAGTATATATATATATATATATATATATATATATATATATATATATATATATATATATATATATATATATATATATATATATATATATATATATATATATCCATATATTATAAGTCCGTTTCCTGCTATTTTAAACTTTTTCTCAGTGAAACAGCCATTAAGTAAAGTACTCCGGTAGGAAAGTAATGCCATCAGTCCACCTCAAGCGTTGCACTGTAGGCATCAATTAAGGGTCTTTGTAGCGTCCCTTCGGCCCCTAGATGCAGCCCCTGTCAATGCTTTGACTTGCTCCGTTCCTGTTCTCTTTCTTCCATCTTTCTTCCCACCTTCTCCCAACAAGAGGTTCAAAGAGGAACTGAGAAGGTTTCCTCCTGTTACACCTTTCAAACCTTTTTCCTCACAGTTTCCCTCCCAGCCCTGAATGACCTCGTAGGTCCCAGTGCTTGGCCTTTGGCCTACATCTGAAATTTCAGCTCTAATTCCGTCTAACAAAACGAAAGTACGGAAGTAATTAAGGGATGGTTGAAAGTCAGATGGAAGAAAGAGAATATGGAAGGATGTACAGTAAAAGGAATGAAATGGGTTGCAGCTAAGGGCCAAAGGGACGCTGTAAAGAACCTTCTTAAGTAATACCTACAGTGCACCCCGTGAGGTGCATGGATGGCACTACCCTCAAAGGTGATTTTTTTTGTATTCCCTTCAAACACAAAAGCATTCGAATTCCATGTTTTGTAGTTTCTGTTGTGCTATTAAAACTCTAAAGTGTCACGGAATGTCTTTTTCAATATCTTGAGTATAACACAACACAACACAAAGCACTCGTCACGACCTTTTCTCAAAAAAAAAAAAAAAAAAAAAAATTAAATAAACAAAGTGCAACAATTGTAATTAGATCCTTAGCAGCGTATTTTACGAGAAAAGATCTTTAATTCATTTCGAGGAATAAAACACAGCGTCTGATATGCCTACACATTTGCCTTTGCTCGTCGACACAAGAGAAGGAATTGCGACAAAGTTCCCTTGTTAAGAGTTCCAAGAGTTCCACGGATAAGGCTCCTGTTTCACAGCAGCCATGGTGGAAGTTGTCTTATGAACAAGAAACGCTATTTTAATTTCATAATACACGAATCTGATAAGTTAATACACCCACCCTCTCAAAAGAGAGAGAGAGAGAGAGAGAGAGAGAGAGAGAGAGAGACTAATATAATTATTCAAAATCATTCACCCATTCCAAAATCTAATCAAGTTCGGAATAACATTGACGCCCCGATGACAACAGTCACTTTCAAAGCTCAATTGACACAGACATAGCAACTTGCAATGCCCAAATCCTGTGTGGGCATTGCCCAGCCTCGGTAAAATAACTCGACTAATAGACCTCCATTAATCTATTCAAAAGTTTCCATTATGAATGCATTAACAATGCAACAGGTTCCGACAATACATAGCCTATTGTATACCAAAGTGGCGGTTTGGATTCGCAAAATAAATTCGGTTATTTGTCACCGGGCGAATCCTAATTCAGGAGAGAGCATCTGCATATTGCATTCATTATTCAGTCATACAATTGTACCAAATTCTAAAGTTAACTCTAAAAAAAAAATTTCACATTTCCTTTCATTCTGTGATTTGCGACAAACGAAAGCAATTATTCACGACGCAAGAGACACTAACTGATTGATGATGTGTTTCTCAGATTTCATGATCAAATTAATAGATAATTTTTGTTTATTCTCGTCGTTTGCCTTTGATCTGACGCTAACATTAATTTTCTCATAAGAACTAAATTTCGAAAATTTATGGATGATCTGAATGAATAAATTAAATTATTACGGAATACTACAGAATTTAGGCCAAAGGCCAAGCACTGGGACCTATGAGGTCATTCAACGCGGAAAGGGAAACAAGAGTAAAACGACTCAAAAGGTGTAACAGGAGGAAACCTTTTGCTGTTGCACTGTGCAACGATTGTTGGGAGAGCGTGGGAAATAAGATGAAGGAAAGAGAATATGAATGGAGGTGCTGCAAAAGGGATGAAAGAGTTTGCAGCGAGGGGCAGAAGGGTCGCTGCAAAGACCCTTAAGTAATGCCTACAGTGCACCGTATGAGGTGGCACTATAGGCATTACTTAAGGTTCTTAGCAAGGTCCTATCGGCCCCCAGCTGCAACCTCTTACATCCCTTTTGCTGTATACGGAAAGGGAATGCAAATGGCTACTTATATATTCTCCAAACCATAAGGTTTAGTCAAATATTTCGTCCGAAAAGTTTTTTTGGGGGAGGTAGTGCCATCAGTGTACTTCGTGTGGTGCACTGTAAGCATTATTACTTAAAAGTTCACAGCAGCGTCCCTTCGGCCCCTAGCTGCAACCCCTTTCATTCCTTTGACTGTAGCTGTGATCACATTCTCTTTCCTTCATCTTGCTTTCCTCAACCCTACCAATTGTTCCATAGCACAACTGCAAAAGGTTTTCCTTCTGTTACACCTTTAAATCATTTACTCTGTTTCCGTTTCAGCGCTGAATGACCTCATAGGTCCCAGCGCTTAATAGCCTTTGGCCTACGTTTTATATTCCATTCCTTTCCAATATCCCGTAAAACTGCCCACGTGGCAAGCTTTGCTCATTCTTGCCGTATTCTGATACAGACATTTTCTGAACAGGCAAATTTTCTAATCAATTCCCTCTATAAATATAGGGGGGTTGGGGGGTTGGGGGGGCGGTTCAGGGTAAAAGGTTGACCCTTTCCAACCTTGACTTAAATCCAATGGAAGCTTTGGATCCTTTTGCACAATTAATGAACTAATTATCTCATAACTGTTACTGTCATATGAGAGAGAGAGAGAGAGAGAGAGAGAGAGAGAGAGAGAGAGAGAGAACCACAACGAATGCTACTAAATAACTCATCAGATTATTCTCTCTCTCTTCAGAATCAGATGAAGACTATTGCGATGGTCAGGATTTTGGCCAAAGCCCATGGAGAGAGAGAGAGAGAGAGAGAGTGTGTTACAATGATTAGAATGTCTCAAAGACTTATTAGTCCATCCGAGGAGACATCGTGCGCTCACTTATCTGTAGGAGCAGGTTTTACTGTTCGTTCACAGTGTCCTAAGGATTTTGTCTAGCTTTCTTTTAAACTCTTCCACATTGTTGCTGTTTACAACTTCTGGTGAAAGTTTATTCCAGGTGTCACATATCTTGTATGTGAAGAAATTCCCACAATGGGATGTGTTTTATCTCTTCAGTTCTAGCTTCCATCCATTATTTCCTGTCTGGTTTTCGTTTAATGTAAATAGGTTACTCTCTACTTTTGTTATGCCTTTCAGTGTTTAAAATTTTTCTATTATTTGTCCTCGCAATCGTCGTGTTTGTAAGTCATATTGTTCAGGCTCTCTAGTCGTCTTTGGTAACTCATTTTCCTGATGGATGGAATTAACTTTGTGGCTCTTGCTTTGTACT
>NC_087214.1:21701770-21728631 GCF_015104395.2 Macrobrachium nipponense
TGTAGTAGGAAAAGCTTCACTGACGTTCCTGGGTTTGAAAGGATCCATAGGTTCGCGCCCTGGTCCAGGCAAATCTATTATCGAGAAAAAATTCCCCTTCGGTTAAGCATATGACGATATTAATTCCGAGGTAGAGCGAATTAAGATATTAAAGGACATTGTAGCTCGATATATGTCTGAATACGGAAATGTGATATGACTTATACATATATATATATATATATATATATATATATATATATATATATATATATATCATATAGCTTTAAATTCCAATAAAATATATAAAAAAATATACTTCTATTTTAACTATATAATGCATAAAGGTTTTTGCGAATGTTTCCCAGTAATCGTGGATTATATATATCAATAAATATCTGGTAATCCTTTCACAATTATTACCTGGAATAATGCTTTGGATTCCTACAGTACGTCCTTCGAATAAATTCCCCAATTTCGAATCCCAAGCATTATGGAACAAATAATTAACCATCGCAAGCCATTGACTTTGGCTGCAATTCGTTCATTCCATACGCATGACTTGTCTCTGTTACTTGCAGCTGAAGAAACTGCGGTTTTCCCTGGCAAAGTGGAGATTTGAAACCCCTCCGATGCCGAGCTTGAGAATAAGGTAGTGATATTGTTCTTTTTCGTTTGTTTGTAACGTTTGCATCGATTCCTAATAAAATTTTCTAAGTTTCTATTAAATTCTCACTTGACTTATGATGTACGTTGGCGAGTAAGACTTCAGTCCCCGTAAAGGAAAAGAAACAAAAGATCCAGACCCATAGGATGAATCACTCTCTCCTCTAATATACTTTGAGGTCTTATCACACATATTGCGCTTTGTATCAGACTAAACTTTCGAGTAGTTTAGGACTCTCACTTAGTGAAATGTTGAAAATGCTGCTGCACTCTGATTTAGCATAAACAGAAAAGTTATAGTACTCAAAGTATTATTTCTTCTGAGTGAATTGAATAAAAATAGCTATGAAATCCGTAAAATTTGGCATGAGTGGCCGGGTAATGAAGAATGGTCTGCCCATAGTTTGACAACTCTGCCTAGTATTTGAAAAAAAAAAAAGAAAAAAAAAATCCTTATTGGAACTTCGACTGCTCTTGTGTTTTTGGTTCAATTGTCCCAGGAGGCTACATTTTTGGCTTAAAAAAAATCCTTATTGGAACTTCCGACTGCTCTTATGTTTTGGTTCAATTGTCAGGAGGCTACATTTTGGCTTGATTAGCCACCAGAATAGTAATCAATAATCTGTTTGAAACATAATATTAGGGTGCATCCACACTACATTAAAGCATATCTTAACATAAAACGACGTCAGTAACAAAACAGTCGCTCACGTACTTTCAACAAAAAGTTAAACGACAGTAGAAAAAAAATGATTCTGTGCAAATGCTGGATAACCGTATGAACCCACCCAGTTAAGATTTACTAGTATGTTGTTTTTGATTTTTATTCAGCCTGTTTGTGATGTGTGTGCGATAATTAACATGTGGTTTTACGGCAGTTTTTACTCTTATGCAGATGCGCCCTTATATCATAGGTCTCTCTGGGTCGACATTTTACTCTGAAGCTTGTCGTCACGTCTGTTTTCTAGCACCAAACATATAGCGGCCTCTCACGTACAAAGCAAATCTAAATAAAACTGGATATTACGTTTTAACGCTCACCGATATAGGATTTTCTAAGACAGTCTAGTAGGAGAACCAAGAAAAACTGTATTAACTCCAGGCCTTATAAAACCTTCTAAACTCAGTATGGCCCAATTACTTACTCGCCAAAGTGACAAATTTTTCATCTTATGGTACAATTCGATCGACCTGGATTGATATGACACCGGCAACATAGACGCACTGTATCTAGGGAGTTGGCCAATTTGGGTAGACTAATCAGGCCGATGTACCGGTACAGAAGGCGAAGCATAGTCTCGACTTCCCATTACAGAAAGAATAGAAATATTACTATTTTAGTCTCCTAATATCAAAACATGCTTAAAAGAGTTTTGAAGACAAGTGAGTGAAATAATTGATAGGAAAATAAGAGAGTAATTGTTACTTTCAATGTGCTTGTCCTGTTTATTCCAGTCACGAGAAAATTAAATTGTAAATTCCCCACGTATTATCATTTTATAATTGTAATTCCTAATTCTTCCTCTTATACACAATGGGTTTCTGACAAAGTACACATACACTCTTATGCACACACATACACACACACACACACACACACACACATATATATATATATATATATATATATATATATATATATATATATATATATATATTATATAGTGAGTGTTTTACATAGATGTATGTTTACTTTTGTCAAAAACCCATTGTGTAAAAGGAAAGGATGAATTAGGAATTACAATTAAAAATAATTATTACGTGTTGACGAATATGTCTCAGTCACAGGGTTATCCCCGTGAGGAATTTACAGGTTTTCTTGACAGAATAAACAGGGCAAACAACACACTGAATGGTAACATTTACTTCCCTTATCTTACCATTATTCACTCACTTGTCTTCCAAAACTTCTCATTTTATGCATGTTTTATATTAGGAAACATTTCTTTCTTCTTTAAATAATGGGAAGGTCGAGACTATGCCTCGCCCTCTGTACCGGTACAAGGCCTGAAGAATCTACCAAATCGGCCAATCTCCCTAGATACAGTGCGTCTATGTTGCCGGTGTCAATCAATCCCAGTCCCAATCACTTGTAAACATAAGATGAAATCGTCACTTTGACAGAAGATATAAAGAACCAGACAGCAACAGCTGTTCAACGATTCTAATAAGGTTATTTTTTGTTAGTCTTTTTATATTAAATATTACATTTTTATATAAATATATATATATATATAATATATATATATATATATATTTATATATATATATAGTATATATTATTAAAGAGAAAGCAAATGTGTCCTGTGAATTGTAAAACTTCAGCTTTCTTTGCTTAGAGACGAGGGCCTAGAGACAAAGGCCTTCCTCGAAGGCTTGCTGAAATGAAAGAATGATTGATGATCATGCATGGGAGGTCGGAGAAGCTCGCCGTTGTTTATATGATTTTAAGGTGTGTCCGGACATATGCATGTGTTTGTGCATGTAATGATGGGTCCAACCGCCCGACCCTGGGGAGAAAGGACACACTCTCCTGAGATAAGCGATAAGGACGCTTTGGAGGACTCGGAGTCAAGAAAGCCCATCAAAAGGTAGGGCACATTTAAAAAGAACTTAGAAAAGTTGCCCTTGAAAAAAGAAAAGTGTAATGTGTATACTTATGTATGTTTGGGGGAGTATAAATGGATATATCTGTTTCAGAGGGTTCAGGAATTATACTAGAGAATGGATTCTCTAAAATAAAAGACTTGACTATTTTAAATGTAGAAACCTAATAATTTCAAAGTTTTGGGAGTGATTACTTAGTCTAATTCAGGTGAATAGAATGCCAAAGATTACAGTTTTTTGTGGGTCAGACTTAGTACTTAATGCTATGTCTTTTAATCACTTGTTTCATATCATGTTCAGCTAGTTTGGGGAATAAAAAGTATATTTTTGTATTTACGAGAATAATTCATCAACCAGCTATCCTCCAGCTTGATATTGTTTTCAGATTAAACCAGTGCCGAATGGTCAAATATGCTCGGCAATATATATAATATAGTATATATATATATCTATATTATATATATATATAATTATATATATATATTAATACAAAAAGACTATAACCTTATTATAATAGTTAAACCAAACTTCTGCTGTCTTGTATCCTATTATTTTCCTGTCAAAGTGATAAAAGGATTTAGTGTTAATTTACTCTAGAGGAGGTCACCAGAAAACTCAGCTAATTACTTTACATACATTTATTTACAGGCGGCTGCTTAATAGCCTGGGAAAAGTAAATGCAACTTGTCCACACATGGGACCAATATTATCTCTCACAAGGGGATAGCTGGCTAAAAATGAGGTTCCCGTAAAAGCTGGCTTTCAAAATTGTTCATATGTCTTGCGGTAAAGCATCACTTGCGGGCGCGAAGACTTGGACACGTGACTCAGGAAATCTGGAAGAAATCCCAGATTAGACACAAAATAATCAAAGAGTTCTTGCACGAGTTACAGTTACTCACTTTGTCTAACACACTGGGGAGGAACTCTTAGCATTAAATGAAATATTCAATGACTTCATTTGTCTGGGACGATCACACAAGGGAGGCATGCAGCCACAAGTCAGTGAGAGGAACAAAGGAAATGTTCATTTGAGAATTAGGAGGTTGAATTTTGAAAAAGGGGAGTCATTATGACACTAGGAGGTAAGGAACTGGCAATATGACTGTTTCACAAGATGTACCTGGATGTCATAGTAATTTGGACCTTTGTAGAAATGCGTCGTCAGCTTTGTCTCAGGTCTGGGGCTCTGGGCGCGCCATTAATGCCGTGGTAGGCCTAAAATGGAAGGCTGGTGGCTAGACATCTATCCGAGGTCACGACTGGAGCTGACTGAGGTCGAAGGCAGGTGTGTAGCATGGGTGTTGGGGGTCAGCTTAACCCCCAAGAGCAGGGCATCCTGGAAACAAAACATACGGCAAGCAGAGGGTTCACAGGAAAAAGGTGCTAAAGACGTAGGTCTAATAAGCACCTGGCTACCTATACACTTCCCTTTGGGATACGTCCTTAAGGCTGAGAAGTCTTTATTTCCCCCTTCTCTAACAGGAAATTCTATCTCTGGCTGGAGATGCTTTGGGTTCCCGCCTAAAATCAGCTGATATTTGGGTGAATATGGCTGCTCTTTTAGAAATATACATTAAACACTGCTGGGAAGACGAGGCGGTCAAGTAAATGTAACAATAATATATATATATATATATATATATATATATATATATCTATATAGATATATATATATATATATATTTATAATGTGGGTGTGTGTGTGTGTGTGTAAATTCATCAGATAAATAGGAGATAAATAACAACAATAATATGTACTAGAAGTAAATAAAAGAAGTGTGTGGTTCTGTGTACCCTCAAGCACTGGCACTGGAACTCAATACTCTAAAGGGCCACAGCACAGACCAGACGAACGATCTTTACCAACACGAGGCAGGTAGATTTGGCACCTGAGAAGAGTCATGTAACACAAAAGGTGCCCCGGCCAATTCTAAGTAGAACGTATTGTATGGATAGGATCATGAGCACCTAGCCTGCAACTATCCTATGATCGAATGCTCTTATTTATTTTTGGCTGTCTTGAAACATTGTCCACTTCTTGCAATAAAAATATAACCTTTTGTTACAGAGGAAAATAATGAAAATATCATTTGAACCGTGTCTGTGGGTAGGGCAAGTTGATTTTAGGGCAAGTTGCAATGTGTATCATTAACTTAAACTATCTACTTGTGATAAAAAGATAACTCTTTTTTTTTATATTATGGTGTTAGCATTAGCGATTGATATTTATCAATATTGGCTGACTTTTGAATTTGCCCAGCGATCCCTCGCTGTTTGTGAGTTGGGTAAGTTGATTTGAGGGTATGTTGCAATGTGCACCATTAGCTTGAACTAGCTACCTGTGACAAAAAGATAACTCTATTTTATTGCAATGTCAATGGAACCAGGAGGTCAAAAGCACTACCTATATATAAAGTAAGTTGCGATCATTTTGAGCATAACACTGACATTTGAATCTCTCTTACGATCCCTAGCTGACATATCTCCTAGACCTCGTGGACGACTTCCCTCCCTTCAGCATCGGAGGCTTCTTCGTGGCCGCCCGAGCCAGGCTTATCGATGTGAGTGGTTTCTACTGAAGACTGTTTGAAAATTAATCAGTTTCTTATTCTTTCTGTTCCTCACATTTCATCATGTATGAATCATTTTTTGTGTCATTACAATACAAACAATAAAGGTTACTACTTTGCTGCTTTTTGCAGTTGGTTTATAAGTGTTCCCACCATGAGTTGCATTTTTTTCACTAGTTAATGATGTTATTCGTTTATACTATCATTTTCCCAAGATTAATGTTAGTATAAACGAATAACATCATTAACAAGTGAAAAAATGCAACGAATAGTGAGCTCACAGACATGACACAAAATAAAACCCCACCATGAAATAGAAAGATTTTTATTGTGTAAAAAAAAAAATGCCATGTATCTGCTAATTACTACTTTTGGATGTTATTTTGCGTTAAATTTGAACTTGCACATCTAATAAAATAAATCAGCAATCTCCTTTCAAATTTCTCTCCTTTCAGACGAAAAATAATATCAGTAAGGCTACTGTTCATTCTCATCTTCAAAAGCATGAAACTCATCATTAAGTCTCACTATTTAGAAAAGTGTTAGGGATGATTTATTTATGCGGGGGTTCTGTTCCCGGCCGACGCCGCTAACTAAAAATCGCCATTAACAGAAAATCAGTGACAAGAGTACTAATAACCCCATTATATCGCGGCACCGCTGTTAACTGGAGATCTGCACCGCTAACCAGAGATCAGCGCCACAAATCCAGTTAACAGTGGTACTAGACAAGCGTCGTACCAGATAGCTGTTAACCGGGGGCTGCCTGTATATTCACGACTGCATTTAATTAGGTTTAAAATTTCCTTATGAAAGAGAGAGAGAGAGAGAGAGAGAGAGAGAGAGAGAGAGAGAGAGAGGTGGCAGAAAATATGTTTATCACTTACTTTTATCAGCTTACTGGGCGTAATGGGACAGGACAATTTTTGTTTTATCATTATAACTATCAATGACTCTGCTGTGATCTATTACTACTATTATTTTACAGATTGCCAGTTTTGTTGCCACTTACCTGATCATCTTGCTTCAGTTCCGGGCAGGGGAATCCTGCAATAAAGAACAAGACAATGACCATCCAGCAGGCTTTAACAATTCAACCCCTCCTAAATAGGGCTCACAAAGGTGTGGTCATTTCTCTCAACACTGCTTAAAAGCTACTGGACACTGTTACGATTTATTTGCTGGTTTGTTTTGTTTGTTTGTTTGTATGGTGCTTCTATGTTGCATGGAAGCAGTGGTTATTCAGCAACGGGACCAACATCGAGAGTGAACTTCTATCACCAGAAATACACATCTCTCGCTCCTCAATGGAATGGCCGAGAATCGAACCCGCGACCACCGAGGTGGGACGCCAACACCATACCGACCACGCCACTGAGGCGCTATTTAATTGCTGGTGACATACATATCCTGTGGATATGGAAAGATCTTAGCTCTTAAATTATCATATAAGGAGGATGACATGGATGTTTTGTGACAAGTGTTTTTAAATGACAAAAAATATGATTTTTTCATTTATTGCATGAACAACAGATTAGAACGACACAATCACACAAGTCATACAGCTGCCTATGTTCATGTTGCTTATGATATTAAGAATGCATGAAGATCTTATTATAAGTAACACTATATGTTGTCACTTTAAATAAATGGTGCAGTTTTTCAACTACTAGAAAACCATTCACATGAACACACTGTATACCGAAACCAATGTTATTATAAATGTTTGCATCATGATTGTATTACATATAGGATAGTGTCATAACTAATAGTGCATATGTATATGTAAAGGAAAAATATAAAACATAAAAGAACACCACTTACAGTATTTGATTTTAACCACATAAACTTCCTATTTTGCTAATGGGTTAAATTAAAAGGCAATGGTCTAAATACATATGTAAATAAATAATGTGTATTATGAAAAATTACATAACCATTAATATACAGTATATAACAACAGTATATTAACAAACAGTAGAGTAAATGCTACCAATGCAACTATTATTGTGCAGTACTAATAATAGTGCAAATCATAACACCACTAATGCTACCATTACAACTACTAATAATAATATGAATGATTATTATTAACAAATAATTTAATCAGATGGCTTGAAGGATTTGTTCCTAACACCTACAATAAATCTCATTCAATATATCACAAGTCCTTTGCAACAAAAAAACTGAAAATATTTTAGATTCGTAAAAAAAAATTGTTTGGGATTTCCATCTAATAACCGACTTGCGTGGTGGGTCAAAAACTAGATGATAAAATATGTTTGTTTGCAAATGTTCTTCTGTAACCTCTGCATCTGGGACTGGCTTACTTCAGTTATTCATTAAATATTCGTGAAATCATAATTTTTGAAAGTAAATTGTATTTTTCCTAACTATATAAACCTGAGGTCCTTTACATAAGGAATTACTATTCAGCGCCAGCTGGACCGGTCGTAAGATTTACTAACAAGGTGGTTCGGCAGTAACTGCTTGTCCGATGGTCGATAGTCCCGCCCGCCGCCTGGAGGTAAACATACCCAGCTTTGGGCCCAGGAACAGAGTGAGGGGTGGCATGAGGTGGGACTATATGTAAAGGACCTCAGGTTTGAATAGTTAGGAAAAATACAATTTACTTTAAAAAACTGTGATTTGTTCCGACACGTTATACAAATTCTCGGTCCTATACATAAGGAAGACTCATTTATTGGTGGGACGAATCTGAATCTTGTGAACAGACTGGTGTTCGCCCAACCTGGGTTCCCTCCCTGGTCGTAAGAGCAAGAGGGGGAACCTAGCCTCTGTCCAAACTGATCGGAGTGAGAACTGCAGGATCAGTGGCCAGACCTCTGGACCAATTCATAAGAGGGAGGCAAGCATACCTCTTATGAATAGCAAGCAAGAACTTATGTCCTAAGTAAGAAGCCAAATATAAAGTATTGGGTATGTTTCTTACTGCTGTCCACTTCCCTTTGCTAGGGAAGGGACGGTATAATGCTTCATACCCTAATGAATGGGATAGAATGGAGCCTGGTTATGTAGCTTACTTGCACCGTCGTCCTGTCCAGCATGTGACGACCACTACCCTCTTCCCACAGGGAGAGGGAAGAAAAGAGAAGGAGAGGAGCCAGTCACACTCTCATTCATTCTCCATTCATGCGATATCACAAGGATGAGATGCAACCTTGTCCTGTCCAGGAGTTGGGTAAGCTACACAACTTGATGAGGAGCCACCACGGGTCCCAAGGAAAAAGTTTCCAAGGACTTATGGGCAATATCCCGAAGGTAGAAAGAGGTGAAGGTGGTCTGGTTGGACCACACCCCTGCCTTCAGCACCTGTGCGACGGACAAGTTCTTGCGGAATGCAAGGGTTGGACCGGACCAATACCTCTAACTTTGTGGGCTCTCAGACGAAAGGTAATGGTGTTGGCACTCCTCTAGGAATTGTACGCTTTCCTGATCACCTCACGAAACCAGAAAGAAACAGTGTTCTTGGACACTTCTTTCTCGGTCACCCCGGTGCTAACGAAGAGGCATTGACACTCAGGCCTGAGGTGTCGAGTTTTCTTCAGATAGCATTGTAGCACCCTCACAGGGCAAAGCAGCATTTCTTCCATATCATTACCGGTGAAGTCCTCTCGGGAGGGGATCGTAAAGGACTCGAACCTGGCGTCAGGGACCAAAGGGTTCTGAGTCTTCGTTACAAAATCCGGGACGAAATAGAGCGTAACCGATCCCCATCCCCTCAAGTGTTTAACATCGAAGGAAAGACCATAAAGTTCTCCTACTCTCTTCGCAGATGCCAGGGCCAGCAGAAAGATGTTCTTGAGGGTCAGATCCCTGTCTGACGACTCCCGGAGAGGCTCGTAGGGTCTACGAGTCAAGCTCCTTAAGACAAGAGTCCCATCCCACCCCGGGGCCTGAGTTCCCTGGGTGGGCAAGACCTCTCGAAGCTCCTAATTAGGAGAGTATTTCCATGGAGGAGGAAATATCAATTCCTTGCAGCTGAAGGACTAGGGCTGGGGTGGCTCTGTATCCTTTTACTGCAGAGGCAGAGAAGAGCTTCTCTCGGCGAAGAAAGATAAGGAAATCCGCTACCTGCTGAAGAGTGGTTCTGAGTGGACTAAACCACAGAAGATGGACCACTTTCCCTGGTAAACTGCTGCAGAGGACTGTCTGAGGTAACCAGCCACTTCTGTTGCTGCTCGGCGAGAAAAGCCTCTCACTCACAAATGATGGTGGATAACCACCGGCCGTGAAGACACAGGGAATGTACTGACTGGTGGTACCGTTCTACATGTGGTTAACACAGCAGGTTGTGCCATGGGGGAATCTCTCGAGGTGCTTCCGAGAGAAGAGCCAGCAGGTCCGGATACCAAATGGCCTGAGGCCATTTGGGTGCCACCAGAATCATCCGAAGATTGCTGGTGACCAGCACCCTGCTGATCACCTTGCGAATCAAGCAGAACGGGGGAAAGGCGTAGACTACGAGGTTGTCCCACAGGTGTTGGAACGCGTCCTCTGCAGCTGCTCATGGGTCCAGCACAACTGAGAAGAAAACCTTAAGTTTTCTGTTGTGCCAGGTGGTGAACAGATCCACTACTGGACGCCCCCAAAGGTCAAAGAGCCTTTCCGCCACATCTAGGTGAAGAGACCATTCTATCCCAATCACCTGATTCTGGCAGCTGAGCTTGTCTGCCACTACATTCCTCTTGCCAGGAATGTATCTGGTTGACAGCTCTACCTGCATTGTTAACTGGTGTAATGGGGGGGACACTAGGCCCCCCTGTTTATTGACATATGCCACTACCGTAGTGTTGTCGCTCATCAACACCACTGAGTGTCCCATCAGTCGTTCCCGGAATTCTTGGAGCACGAGAAACGCTGCCTTGAGTTCCAGGAAGTTGATATGAAGGTTCCTGTCCTGATGGTTCCACACTCATGCAACCAGCAACTCTTCCAGGTGTGCGCCCCAACCTTTGGTCTATGTGTCTGAGAACAGAAGCAACTCCGGAGGGGGAGTGCGCAAGGGCACTCCTATTGGCACTCCTATTAAGAGGTTCCTGTCGTTTAGCCACCAGGCCAGGTCCTCCCTTACTACCTCCGTGAGAGGAACCAAGAAGAACTGTGGCTCCCGTGCCTATGACCAGTACTCCTTTAGTCTCCATTGAAGAGACCACAGATGAAGACACATGTGAGGGACTATCTTTTCTAGTGATGACAGGTGACAGGTCACAATTTGCCACTGCTGAGCTGACTTTTCATGTCGTGACAGGAACCGTCAGGCTGCCTCCCTGAACCTGCTGATGCACGAGTCTGCGGGGAAGACTCGTGCTGCTACTGTGTCGATCAGCATGTCCAGGTACTTTATCCTCTGCTTGGGTTCGAGATCTGACTTCTCGAAATTTACCACAATCCCCAGATCACAGCAGAAGTCAAGGAGTTACTGTTCTGTAGCAACTGCGACCAGGAGCTCGCCAGGACCAGCCAATCATCGAGATACTTCATCAGATGTATCCCGACCGAATGGGCCTAAACCGACACCAGAGTGAACAGTCGCATGAACACCTGTGGGGCGGTTGAGATACCAAAACAAAGTGCCCATCGAGGATGAAGCGGAGGTACTTCCTGGAGGACTGGTGGATGGGTATTTGAAAATACGCAATCTTCAGGGCCACCAAAAGCAGGAAATCGTTCTCCCTGATGGAATCGAGCACTAAGAGTGCCGGCTGTTTCCATCGTGAACCGAGTCTGGCGAACGAAACGGTTCAAGGGAGAGAGATCTATCAGAAACCCGGTGATTGACATCGCACGATCTCCACAGCTCCTTTGCTCAGCCTGGTGTTCATTTCTTGTGTCAGTGCTACGTCCCTGGCAGAACCGGGGACGTACGTCTGAAGGTGGACCGGGTGTGAGGTGAGGGGTGGCAGTAGGTATCCCTCCCGAAGGACATCCACTACCCAGGTCTCGGCTCTGTAGCACTGCCAAGTTGCCCAATGCTCGCCAGGCAACCCACCACTTCCGGCAGCAGTTGAGGGGGAACACCGTCCCTAGTGTTTCCTTCTCTCCCCCTTCCGCTTAGCCCCTTTCCCGCAACAAAAGGAGGCATGAGAGGAGGACTGACACTCACTTCTCGAAGTGAAAGAGGAAGGCTGAGTCTTTCCTCGTGCTACCCTTGACGGAGCTGATGTCTTGGGAGTGGAGGAAGACTGCCCAGAAGTCTTCGTAACTGCCTGGTGTACTAAGCGGTCGCTGTCCTCAGCTCTCCGCTGCGTCCACCATCTCTCTGGGGAAGAGAGAGGAGGAACCCAGCAACGGTCCGTTATGCAGACGCAACGTTACCTCATGACTGGCTGTTCTGGTTACGCGAGTCATGACTGAGTCCCTTCTCCTCAAAACCAGGTTGGCCCACAGGTTGGCCATCTGGTGGGTGAGGTAGGAGATGGCCCTACCTCCAGACTAGCAAAGTCTCCCGAATGCTGAGTCCTCCTCAGGAACTATAGCTCCTGAGGAGGCTGCGACTCTGGTACTGTGAGGGACCACAGATCCAGCCACGAGACAGCCTGGAAAGCTACCATGGCAGTGGATTCCAGGGCCAATGCCTCTTGCTGTGAGAACCACAGGTTCTCCGACAGCAGGTGTTGAAGAGGCATTTCCGGAGTTAGACGAGCTAGCTCCGGATCAATCTGCTTGGTCGGCAACGGGTCTGCTGAAGGCATGTAGAAACGCCGCTGATGAGGCAGAGGAGGGGAATGGAGCTTGTCTGACCTGCTGGCCCTGAATGAGGCTTCTTGTCCAGAGACAAGGGCGTTCACCTGGTCCAGCACTCCGTCAGCCAAGGAAGACCGGGGTAGCCCAACTGTTGCTCTGGGTTCCTTCTTAGGACCCCAGAGGGACTCTAACCTCAATGGACAGTTCAGAGGGAGCAACCACCAATCCTTCCCCGAGGTCGTTGTGCTGACGAATCAGCGCAATGACCTCTGCAAAGGACCTCTGTATCTCGGGGGTGATCACATCCTGAAGCAATGAACTGTTAGATCCATCCAGGCTGATCACTTCCCGAGACACTCTTCCTTCAGGAGGAAGCGATCTGTTTGGTCCTAAGACCGAACCAGGCTAGTAGGCTCTCGTTGCAGGACCATAAGGAGCACACTCCTCACGGTCACTCCTGTTTGCCTCACTCCTGGTGTAACCCGAGGAGGTTGAAGGGGCAGATGAGGAAGACCTGGCGCTCCTACCCTGCCTACCAGTAGAGCTGGTAGGCTGGAGGACTGCATGCGATCGACAGCCTGCGGTGGTGCTCGAGCTGCAGGTCTGGACCAGCAGTCTCCCTGCAGAGAAACGCTGGACCGAGGACGGTAGTGTTGGTCTTATGCGTCAGGGGAGCTGCTACCAGCCGTGCGAGCCGTACGGTCCAGGTGGGAGTGACGGTCAGGTGACTGGTAGCGTCCGCTAACACAGTGAGAGCCACGGTCCCAGAAGCAGCCGAGGCTGTTCCTGGTGACCAGGGGGGATCTCTTCCCAGCCTCGACATGTGAACGGTCTGGTGGGACTGTTACGTCAACCCTGGGAACCGGATGACCGCTGCAAGAGCGATCGCTGGTCTGACGAGAGTCATCTGAGCGACTCTTACATCCTTCCGCTCCGCGCCTGGGTCCTGATGGTGAACGTACTCAGCCGTCTGGATCCTGGCTGCACGATCACTGGTAGGTGACCGTACACTTGGTGACGATCACCAATTGGTGACCATACACTCGGTGACCCTCGTGAGCGAGCGGCCAAGACGGTTCCCAGTCCAGAGGTGGAACCTCTGGAGCTGGGAGCGAAGGTACCAGCGGTGTCCAGGACCTTGTCCTCTCAGGCGATTGCATGCAGAGAAAGTCGATAATCTCCATACAGTACCTTTGCCTCCCAGGCGAACCAAGGCAGAGAGGTCCAATCATCTCCATCCAGGACCTTGACCTCCCAGGCGACCGGAGACAGAGAGGTCCGATCATCTCTGTCCAGGACCATGGCCTCCCAGGTGATCGGAGGCATAGAGGTCAGATCGTCTCCGTCCAGGTCCTTGGCCTTTCATGTGACCGGAGGTAGAGAGGTCCAAGTCTCTCTCCAGAACCTTGGCCTACCAGGTGATCGGAAGTAGAGAGGTCCGATCGTCTCCATCTAGGGCCTTGGCCTCCCAGGCGACTGGAGGCAGGGAGAGCTGATCATCTCCGTCCAGGACCTTGCCCTCTCTGCCTCTGATGGCCTGGGAGGCCAAGGTCCTGGACGGAGGCAATCGGAGCTCTCTGCCTCCTATCACCTGGTAGGCCAAGTCTCCTGGGTGGAGATGATTGAACTTCTCTCCCTCAGATCACCTGGGAGGTCAAGGTCCTGGGCGGAGACGTTCGGCCTTCTCTGCCATCACAATTAATCAAAGTTAACATTTTCATGTCATTAGGATTATGATTTAACAGTGAACAAATTTTTATTTTATTTTATTTATTTATTTATTTTTTGGTACAATGAGCAAACATTCTATTTAGAACAAAATTGCAGATTAAAATCCAAAAATAAATATATATATATATATATATATATATATATATATATCATATATATATATATATACTATATGTATATATATATATATATATATATATATATATATATATATAAATATATATATATATATTATATTATATCATTATATATATATATATATAGTATATATATATATATATATATATATAATATATATATATATATATATATATATATATATATATATATATATATATATAAATATCTTATATATATATATATATATATATATATATATATATATATACATATATATATAATATGTATATATATAGTATATACACACACAAAAACACACACATATATATGCGCAACATGAGGACCCTAACAGGTAGGAGACAAAATTCGTAGACTCAAATCAAGCAAGCAAGCACCGAGACTTTAATGAGGAGATAAAGAAGGGAAAAGTTTAAATGCCGCCATTAAAAGTGCTAAACCCGCAGGATTAAACAGGAGATTTCAAGATCGGTATCGAAAGCGGCCTCTAAAATTAAGTTCGGTTTCTTTCGGTTGGGGTAAAAAAAAAAAAACTCAAATATTGCGATCTATAAAAAATGGTTATCATGAAATCTTAGCATGAGGTGCTTGTACGAAAGACCATACAGAAAAAATGGTTGTAAAATCTGCCCTCTCTCTCTCTCTCTCTCTCTCTCTCTCTCTCTCTCTCTCTCTCTCTGTGGACAAAGTAGGAAGATGGTTAAAAGAATTTTTACACAACAGAAAACAGATGAAGCTAAGGTTAATATTCTGTGTGCCGCAAGGTACGGTGCTAGCTGCATTGCTGTTTGCTATTATGATTGCAGACATAGACAGTAATGTTAAGGACTCGGTAGTGAGTAGTTTCGCTGATGACACAAGAATAAGTAGAGAAATTACTTGTGATAGAGATAGGAACGCGCTACAAAGAGACCTTAACAAAGTATATGATTGGGCAGAGGTAAATAGGATGGTATTTAACTCTGATAAATTTGAATCAATAAATTATGGAGATAGAGAAAGAAATCTATATGCATATAGGGGACCTAATAATGAGACAATCACAAATAAGGAAGCAGTTAAAGACCTTGGTGTGATGTTGAATAGGAACATGTTATGCAATGATCAAATAGCAATTATATTGGCAAAATTTAAAGCAAAAATGGGAATGTTGTTACGGCACTTCAAAACAAGAAAAGCTGAACACATGATTATGCTTTATAAAACGTATGTTCGTAGTCCACTTGAATATTGCAATATGATATGGTACCCACACTATCAAAAGGATATTGCACAAATAAAGAGTGTACAAAGGTCCTTTACAGCTAGAATAGAAGAAGTTAAGGATCTTACTACTGGGAAAGACTACAATTTTTAAAATTATATAGTCTAGAAAGGAGAAGAGAACGCTACATGATAATTCAGGCATGGAAATAGATAGAAGGAATTGCCGAAAACATCATGGAGCTAAAAAATAATCAGAAAAAAAAAAAAAGAGCAAGCAGAGGTAGATTAATAGTGCCCCAAAACAATGCCAGGAAAAATAAGGAAAGCACACAGGCATTAATCCACTACACACCACATCGATAATGCAGCGTCTATTCATGCGTTTGCAAGCTCATCTGAGGAATATATCAGGAGTGAGCGTAGATGTGTTTAAGAATAAGCTCGACAAATATCTAAGCTGCATCCCAGACCATCCAAGATTGGAAGATGCAAAATATACCGGAAGATGCACTAGCAGCTCTCTGGTAGACATTGGAGGTGCCTCACACTGAGGGACCTGGGGCAACCCGAACAACATGTAAGGTCTGTAAGGTAAGGTAAGGTAAGGTCTCTCTCTCTCCCCGCAATTTCAGGCCGTGATTCAGTACAGTCGATTGACCAACTTGTTTGTCCAGTGTCAAGTTTTCCATCAATAACTAAAATGTGTTTATTTATTTATTTTATTTTTATTTTGCCACTGTGTTTTGTATGAGATCATTTACCTTTTATTCATTTATATTGGGCTTTAGTTTGTAGCTATTTTACAATTAAGTTTTCCAAAATACGCATAATATATTTTTGCTGTAGTTTACTTAACAGTAAAATATTAGAAGAGATAGATTAGAAATGTCTACTTACTCAAGTACTATATTCCTGTTATGGTCAGACTTCCTCAAAGCTTAGATCTTGTCTTTTAATTTGCTAATTAATTCAAGAGTTTAGAAAAATCTCCACTTGCTAAACAAACCCTGTTAAAGTTCTGAGATAAAGCTGCATTAAATTTGTTTATATGATCATTTTAAGAAGATTTTAGGACACTGTCGAAATTTATGCTGCTACAACTCCAGACGTCACGTTTGAAGAAATTCTCCTCCTCACATAGTAGGGTCAACTCAGGCAAATGCTAACAGTTACGTAATACGGTTTGTTAAACATGTTTCTTTAAGTGTGGAAACTAAAGCTGTTTGTCCTTCCCTCTTTGTTCTCCTCCTCCTCTTATTTCTCTACTAATTAACAAAGAGGGGAGACGCCAAGATAAGTGTGGCAAATATCTTCCTCTTGTGTCACCTCATTTGGATGAGATCCAGCCTCCCTTTCTCTCTTTCACAATTGAAGTCTTTTATTTTCGTGTATGAAGATGAAAAGTAATTATCCGCGCAGCAGAGTGGTGCCATCAGTGCACCTCGTAGGCATTGATGAAGGTTCTTTGTAGTGTCCCTTCGGCCTCAAGCTGCAATACCTTTGATTCCTTTTGCTGTACCTCCTTTGATATTCTCTTCTTCCGGCTGACTTTCCACCCTCCTAACAATCGTTTCAGAGGGCAATTGCAAGGCTTTCCACTTGTTACATCTATCAAACATTTTTACTCTCAGATTTCCTTCTTAACACTGAATGACCTCATAGGTCCCAGCACTTGGTCTTGGGCCTAAATGTTTTATTCCTTTCTATCTGGTCCGTAAAAAAAGAAAATTCAGGCCTCTCTGAAAGTAGTCGTGATTCACAGCTTGTCCTGGCAAAGAGATTTCTTATTCACTCGTTACTTATTGAGTGTTGGGTGCGATGACTTCTTATTTAGAATCTTCTGTAGTTAGGAAGAACCAGATTACCATTTATGGTTAGACACTGTATCTGTTTTTATTTCCTTCGTTTGTTTCT
This sequence comes from Macrobrachium nipponense, assembly GCF_015104395.2. Taxonomy (NCBI): domain Eukaryota; kingdom Metazoa; phylum Arthropoda; class Malacostraca; order Decapoda; family Palaemonidae; genus Macrobrachium; species Macrobrachium nipponense. Next base: position 21,719,293 of record NC_087214.1, read on the forward strand.
CATCAGCGAAAGTCGCAGACGGCAACTGTCTTTATTGAAATCCCAAACGAAGTCCAAATTCCTCTAACCCCAAAAGCGGAAGCAAGCAGAGTAACCAAACAAGCACACAGCTCCTTTCCTTCTCTCTTTCCCCATCGGGCAGATCCTCCAAAGAGTCGACCAATAGAAATATCTTGTTTTTGATGAAAGCAGGATCTCATCGGGAGCCCCAATGATCTTCATCAGGCGCGGGAGTGTTTGGATATGTCTTCAGTTAGCTAGTCAGCTGATTTAAATATATTTGCATAGAGATGAGAAGCTGCCACTGACTGATAAGTGGTCGTTTGAATGAGATACGATTTTTGTCCTTATTTTTATTTTTCATAATCACCTGACTCATCGGTTTTACTTTCTCTCTCTCTCTCACTCTCTCTCTCTCTCTGAGAGAGAGAGTTACATTTAAATTGTTGTATTGATATGTAATTAAACTTGTTTAGTAAAAGAAGCCTTACAATCTTCGTGGGGGTGGGGGGGGGGGGGGGGGGGGGGAGGGGGGGGGGGGGGGGGGGGGGGGGGCGGTGCTTATCACAAAGTTCATTAATGAGAAATTTTCTCAAAGGGGAGGAGACACTTTCCCGGAACTTCAGGCCTTTGTCTAATAATATCAGTTTCTGTACCTTTACCTCTTGTCTGGAAGTTTAGAGTTTTTGAATATTTCTTTTTTTTATATTTACTTGTATTCTGAGCTAGAACTGAACATAGCCTTCATTCACTTGCTCTGTTGGCCCTCAGGCCTCATTGTGACCATTGTGACTTTCAGACTGCTAAAAGCTCCGGAGTAATGATTTATTTAAAGATTAATAATTATAATTTCTCGTGTAGTGAATTTATTTAAACATTGCTTTGAAAATATACACTAATATTATATTTTCTTCTCATTTCAGGTGAGGTACGATTAGTAGAACGTATCAGCTAAGGGTAAGGAAATGTCATTCTTGATTACGCAGACAGCTCTTTGAAAAATCAAAAGCAATTTATGTTTGAAGCTTTGTTGTCTTTAAAGTTCATTTAGAGATAAAGTTAAATTTGAGTTAGGGAAAAGAGGTTCTTACTGGGGGTAACACAATAGTAGCTAGGTTTACATTTGAACCGGAAAGGACTTTTATCACGGGTGAAACTTGACAAGATGATGCAAGTTAGGCTGCATCCACACTATTGTAAAACATGTCATTAACAAGTCAGCAACTTTTCACATACATCTCACCAACAGGTCAGCAACTTATCGATTACCTGCCGCAAACAGGTCAGTAACTTACTGCATACATATCATAAACAGGTCAGCATTTTACCACATACATATTTCAAACAGGTTGACAACAAGTCATCGACTGTAAGTGGACGACGAATCTTTGGCAAGTGCTGGATAATAGTAAGAAGCAATTTTTACGACTCCTGATGAGTCGACCACTTGCATTCAACTTATTTGTGACGTGTGTGTGATAAGGTACTTCAATTATGGTTGAAGACAGTTTTACTATGATGTGGACGCAGTCTTAGATGACATCCTGCAATATCTGATTTCTTGTACCATACGTAAGGCGTTGCGCAAGCGAGAATACTGCTGAAATACGGTTGTGTTTTCAAATTGTTCTTTATGAATGAGTGTACAAGTATTTTTGGATGTTATTCGATGAGAGTTTGTAAATTCTCTGTAGTGGAGTTTGTAATTAATTATGTTTGTATTCTTAACATCAAAACATGAGGACATCCATTGATTTGACTGGTTGTGAAACCCAGCACTTCAGAAACTGTAGTTGTTTTGAGGACGTATTTTTATGTCTCTGGTTCTAAAGACGAAGCGTTTGTGAAAATTAGGACGAATCCTGAGAAAAGGGAAATTAATATCTCGGAAAAGAGAGAGAGAGAGAAGAGAGAGAGAGAGAGAGAGAGAGAGAGAGAGAATCTGATCCAATCCAATAGGAAAGTGTTGCACAGGTTAAAGAGGACCTCATTCTTTTGCATCGAGCGTAGACATAAATATTCGGTTTCCTTTATTATTCATCATTTTTGGGTTCTTAACGAAATATGGAATAAATCTCAAATTTACCATCCCTAATTCACAAATATTCCATTTCGCGTATCATTCGTAAATCGGATTTCAAGCAGCTGTCCTCCTAACGAATTTTCTCTCATTTTTCCGTTGTTCAGGTGATGAGGTGGTGTTGGAAATATGGTGGGGGAAGGAGGTAGGGGGAAGGGTGGAGGGCGGTTTACTGGTGGTAGGTTATTGTGTAGTTGGAGGTGGTATATGATGTTTTTAATGATTGTTTCATAGTAATAATGTATGCAACGTACGGACACGTACAGATATATATATATATATATATATATATATATATATATATATATATATATATATATATATATATATATATATATATATATATATATGAGAGAGAGAGAGAGAGAGAGAGAGAAGAGAGAGAGAGCGTTTGGTAAGTGAAATCTGGGGGTCATGTCAGTCGAGTTCCTCCTCATGCCCGCGGTGTTGCTGCCTGCTGGTTGGATGAGGCCGTTGGTTGGACGGCGAGAAATTCCTTTGGTTTAGCAGAGACTGAGAGAAGCCTCGGCCTTACATACTATTGTCACGGAGCAGAGTTGCAACTCGACAGACCTGAACAACTCTACTAACTCTACGGACCACGAAACCCATATATCAGTTACCGGTACCGGACGCGCTTTGTACGTATATAAGCCAGAAACATATTATATGCTGATTGGCGCTGTTTCCTTCTCCAGAAATGGCAAGTATTGGAGCGTTACTAGTGCAATGCAGTGATCAAGAAAAGTCAGTTATTATAAACATAGAAAAACTCATATAAACTGAATGCAGCTGACGCAGCAAGCACTTTCATTTAAACCTATATAATTTTTTTATATGATTATTATTCTATAAGCCTTAAATCTTCAACATACACCATAAAAACAAAAACTCAATTAACCAGCGAATTCAGAGAATTTCCAACGAGTAACAAATAATGAATTTCAACGACTTGTAGATTCTCTCTCTCTCTCTCTCTCTCTCTGGGAAAATCTTTGACAAGGTGTTTTGCCTTATCTCTCCCTCAAGAAAATCCTTCCGCGTTTAAATATTGATGAGGTTCCTGACGAACCTGTTTACATTTCAGTGGGGCTCCTCGGTTGGGGGGAATGTCTGCATTTGTCCAGGGAAATGGTTTTTAGTGTTTTTATTTCCTTTTTTTTCTTGGTTGGTGTCTTTGCTCATGAGTTTTGTGTTTGAAGTTTTTATTTTTTATTTTTGTTAGTGATTTAACGTGATGGTCTCTCTCTCTCTCTCTCTCTCTCTCTCTCTGTTTAGTTGCTCTTATTGACGTGTGATGTATAGCGAAATGCAATTAAATGTTGATGAGGCGCAGTTTAGTTTTGATATAACGAACGTAATTTCCACGACGTGTAATTCTAACACGATGCATTACAAGTTAATTCTGATGTAGAGTTATTTAAATTTGATTGAATATTGAATTATTGCAATACGTCATGGGTTTATTGCAATCCGCACCTCACTGTTTATAGGAAATAGGTCATATTAGCTATTTCATTTGTCGTCATATCACAGTTTTTGTTGTTGTTGATTCTGTGGACATTGTCGAAGGATCTGTTGGTTTCCGTTGGCAACAAACTGCTAAGGTTTGTTGCTTGTTGCAGAAATGCTTCATCTTTTACAACTGAAGGATTTAATAACCTTTTCTCAATCCTTCTTATCGGGACTCGGGACCAGCTTGTGTCAATAAATCCTTGTAGCAGATCTATAAGACAGATTGTTATTATAAATATTTCTCATTATAAACAATGAATTTTATAATTTGGCATTATGAATAATTATTCACCCTTCATTGTAGTGGAATGCCCATTTGATATAATGAAACCACTCTGTGTGACGTCATCAGGAATCATTTGAACTTCAAAGCTATCGGTGGAGGCGAGAGAATTTTGCCTCTGACAGATTTGGATTGTTTGGGCTCATTTGGGCCTTGTTCAAGGTCACTAAAGGTCCTACTTGTGCTTGTTCTTTGTTTTTAATGTTTTTGTTTTTTATATGTAAGTGTATGCTTATGAACAAGAGAGAGAGAGAGTCTCTCTCTCTCTCTCTCTCTCTCTCTCTCTCTCTCTCTCTCTCTCGTTAAGACCATCTTTCCCCCTTGGAGGAATAATGCTTTCCCCTTGATCAGAAACTGGAGAAAAAGACGTGTGTTCATTTGTATATAGTTTTGTTTATTTATATCTTCCACTCTCTTTAGTCTGAGAGGAGCCGTTATTGTATTCAGGAAAGAATAAACAACGGTATTTCAGTGTTTTAGTCAAATTAACGAGACCCCTGAATCTAGTTTTTATCTTTATAATTTTTGAAATATCTTTTGACTGGTTGAGCTTAGCCAGTTTGAGGCTTCAGGAAGAGTTAGAGAGGGATTCATTCGAGGCATCAGGAAGGGTTGGAGGTTCATTTGAGGCTTCAGGAAGAGTAAGAGAGGGATTAATTGGAGGCTTCACGAAGAGTTAGAGGTTCATTTGAGGCCTCAGGAAGAGTTAGAGAGGGATTCGTTCGAGGCTTCAGGAAGGGTTAGAGAGGGATTCATTCGAGGCTTCAGGAAGAGTTAGAGATTCATTCGAGGCTTCAGGAAGAGTTAGAGATTCATTCGAGGCTTCAGGAAGAGTTAGAGATTCATTTAAGGCTTCAGGAAGAGTTAGAGAGAGATTTATTCGAGGCTTCAGGAAGAGCTAGAGATTCATTCGAGGCTTCAGGAAGAGTTAGAGATTCATTCGAGGCTTCAGGAAGAGTTAGAGATTCATTTGAGGCTTCAGGAAGAGTTTGAGATTCGTTTGAGGCTTCAGGAAGAGTTAGAGAGGGATTTATTTGAGGCTTCATGAAGAGTTAGCGAGAGATTCATTCCGGACTTCAGGAAGAGTTAAGAGATTCATTTGAGGCATCAGGAAGAGTTAGAGATTCGTTTGAGGCTTCAGGAAGAGTTAGAGAGAGATACATTTGAGGTTTCAGGAAGAGTTAGAGAGGGATTCATTCGGGGCTTCAGGAAAAGTTAGAGATTCATTCGAGGCTTCAGAAAGAGTTAGAGAGGAATTCATTCGAGGCTTCAGGAAAAGTTAGAGAGAGATTCATTCTAGGTTTCAGGAAGAGTTAGAGATTCATTCGAGACTTCAGGAAGCGTTAGAGATACATTCGAGGCTTCAGGAAGAGTTAGAGATTCATTTAAGGCTTCAGGAAGAGTTAGAGAGGGATTCATTCGAGGCTTCAGGAAGAGTTAAAGATTCATTCGAGGCTTCAGGAAGAATTAGAGATTCATTCAAGGCTTCAGGAAGACTTAGATAGTCATTCGAAGCCTCAGGAAGAGTTAGCGAGGGATTCATTCGAGGCTTCAGGATGAGTTAGAGAGGGATTCATTCGAAGCTTCAGGAAGAGTTAGAGAGGGATTTATTCGAAGCCTCAGGAAGAGTTAGAGAGGGATTTATTCGAGGCTTCAGGAAGATTTAGAGAGGGGATTTATTCGAGGCCTTCAGGAAAGTTAGGGATTTAGGCTTCAGGAAGATTTAGAGATTCATTCGAGGCTTCAGGAAGACTTAGAGATTCATTCGATGCTTCGGGAAGAGTTAGAGATTCATTTTAGGCTTCAGGAAGAGTTAGAGAGAGATTCATTCGAGGATTCAGGAAGAGTTAGAGAGAGATTCATTCGAGGCTTCAGGAAGATTTAGAGATTCATTCGAGGCTTCAGGAAGAGTTAGAGATTCATTCGAGGCTTCAGGAAGAGTTAGAGATTCATTCGAGGCTTCAGGAAGTGTTAGAGAGAGATTCATTCGAGGCTTCAGGAAGAGGTAGAGAGAGAGATTCATTCGAGGCTTCAGGAAGAGTTAGAGATTCATTCGAGGCTTCAGGAAGAGTTAGAGAGAGATTCATTCGAGGCTTCAGGAAGAGTTAGAGATTCATTCAAGGCTTCAGGAAGAGTTAGAGAGAGATTCATGCGAGGCTTCAGGAAGAGTTAGAGAGGGATTCATTCGAGGCTTCAGGAAGAGTTAGAGATTCATTCGAGGTTTCAGGAAGAGTTAGAGTGGGATTCATTCCGGACTTCAGGAAGAGTTAGAGATTCATTTGAGGCATCAGGAAGAGTTAGAGATTCGTTTGAGGATTCAGGATGAGTTAGAGAGGGATTCATTCGAGACTTCAGGAAGAGTTAGAGATTCATACGAGGCTTTAGGAAGAGTTAGAGAGGGATTCATTTGAGGGCTCCGGATGAGTTAGAGAGGGAGTCATTCGAGGCTTCAGGAAGAGTTAGAGATTCATTTAAGGCTTCAGGAAGAGTTAGAAAGGGATTCATTTGAGGGCTCCGGATGAGTTAGAGAGGGAGTCATTCGAGGCTTCAGGAAGAGTTAGAGATTCATTTGAGGCTTCATACAGCGGCAGCCCGGACCATTGAGATACAACGAACGAGATACCGACTGTAACCCCTACCGGAATTTAGGAGTAGACTTGTAAACTGTGAAACTGACCGTCTGCCGAAAATATATGGGTGGCTTACTTAACAAGCACCACTAATTGCTCGTAGATTTTGGGTCGAGATCCAATATATGAGGATACCAGATGAAACTAATATATAATATATCTGCAGACTCTACTGATTATAGAATGACCAGTGACAGACATTTTGGGGGGTGGGTTCCCCCTGACAGACTCACTGAAAAGGTCGGGTTAATTGGATCTAGATCCAACTTAGGAGATATCGAGTAAAATTTACACTACAATAGCACTGCACATCCTAGAATACTGTGGTGGTAATGACAGACGTTTTAGTGGGTGGTTACCCCCTGACAGACGCCCCACAATGAGTGGGGAGGGGGAGGGGGAGACAGGATCTGCATCTAACATGGAGATACCAAGTAAAATCTGTACTACAATAGTTCTGTACATCCTAGAGTACTGCAGTGGTAATGATAGACATTTTAGTGGGTAGTTACCCCCCGACAGACACACCACTACGAGTGGGGGGGGGGGGGGGGGGAAAGGAGGGGAGGGATCAGGAACTCTCCAACCAACATTAGATATCAAGTAAAATTTGTACTACAATAGCACTGCACATCTTAAGAGTACTGCGGTGGTAATGACAGATATTTTAGTGGGCGGTTACCCCTTCACAGATATAACCTTTGATTGGAAGGGAGAGATGGGACACCTTGAAATAATTCAAAATCTATCATAGGCAATATTAATATTAGAAATATGGTAAGTATCTGAAAATCGTGAGCCTGATAAAAGTGTAAAAGGCAAAAAATCCAAGAAATATTGTGATGATTTAGGATAAGAATTATTCTGGCCGGAGTTATTTTTAAAAATTCCTATTGAAGTTTGGAATATTTCACTTCATTAATTCCATCACATCTATATAAATACTGTGTGAGACTTACTAGGCTTGGTCTACTTTCTATAGTTTCACACACACACACACACACACACACACACACACACACACACACACACACCACACACATATATATATATATATATATATATATATATATATATATATATATATATACTAAAATATATTATTAGCACTATCCTTTGGTTTGGGTAATTACTTCACTTCACAAAGTATTTTATCTGAATGGGAGGTGTCACAAGTGGTTCGGCACACATACTTGTAGCTGTCGCCACAGCTACAAGTATGTGTGCTGAACCATTTTTGAATAATTAAACCAGTCATATAGTGCCACTCTCAATTCCTCTAAAAAAAGAAATGTAAGATAAGTATTTTCGTTTTAATAGCGTCTTTGGTCATTTTCTTTTTCTTGCCTATAGTTAGAACATGCAGCCATGTCGAGGTCCGTAGCCCAACGTGTCTTACCATAACTGAATTGTTCTTTAGTTGCTGTTGGTTCGTGTGCATGAAATGAAATTCTTATCGGATATGGGAATTCGATTGATATTAACATCAAAGTCCCATCATAAAGAGCCGTTTTAACACCCGCACATTCACAAAGAGATGATGTATTACAACGCAAATAATTACTGGAAACGGAAATGTGAATGAATTGTTCAGGATAAGCTAACTATAAAGATTAAAAAATTTTCCCCCATTTTAATCCCCCTCCCGAAGTTGACGATCATACAACTTGGAGCTCCTGACTCCCAAATTAAGTTGGCCATAATATCATGTCAGTTACCTAATGTCCACTTATTTCCGGCTGCCTCACTCAAATTGATCGTACACTATCACCAAATATCAGGTACCATATATATTTAGGGAAGAAACTCTAAACTCAAATAAAAATGATACGTAGTTTGATGTTTAAAGCCAGCTGAGTGCATTTGTCTCTTAACTTCCCGCCGGCCCGCACCACAGGCAGCCTATGTAATGTGTTTCAATACATTCTATCGATGCTGGCTTTGACGACCATTATTCGGCTAATTTTCTCCGTAATATTTTTTTTCTTTATTTGTTCATTATATCCAGTAGACAGGCACTAACATCATGTTATAATCCTCACGTCTGTTCAATGTATTTACCATTGTTAATATGATTATAATGCGTTTCACAGTCCATCATCGGACAACGAATATGCAAATATGTCAGCTGTGTGCAGGGCATAGCTCAATCACTGGAGTAGCGATCTCCCTGCCGATGATTCGAAAAGGCCATATTGAAAGGTCATCTCCAAGCTTGCGGTTATACTAACTCTAGTGTCATTCTTATTATTATTGGTTCCTGTGTAAATTACTTATTATGGATTTCATTAGCTTATTATGGTTATTCTTAATTCTTATTATTACTATTAGTATTGTTAGTTCGACCCAATTTCACAGAAAAAAATTACCTTACGAAAACACACCTAAGCACTCACAATGTGGCAGGCCTTAAGCTCGCTCTTGGATCAAGCAGTGTAAGCAGATGGTTCCTGAGTAAACACAGGACTTCTTTGCATATGGCTACGAAGCACTAACTACAGTAAGTATACATCACTAAACAGCAAACACTCATAATCTCTCATCTCTCCACTTGCATCATTTACTATACACACACACACACACTCTCTGTGTCTGTCTCTCTCTCTTTTCTCTCTCTCTCTCTCCAATAACACATAACTCTCTGAATACCTAACACTCACTAGGCACTCACTATACACTAAATGCTCACTAAACACTTAAAACACTAAATTTACTAAATACTCATTATACCCAAAATACACGGTAAAACATTCACCTAAACACTCATTAATCCTAAACATTAATTAAACACTAAACATTCACTAAACCCTAAGCACTCATTAAATACTAAA
>NC_087214.1:21729131-21759035 GCF_015104395.2 Macrobrachium nipponense
TATTGTCGGTGCCGTAGGTTTTGTATGCTTGGTGAACCATTGACTAGCGTGGAAGTGTCCTTTGAAGGAAGGAGTGTTGTGGTCATAGGATCTAGAATTTTGCTGTTTTCAAAAATATTTTGCAGATTGGAAAGTCCTTCGGAGCTGGAAGGCCACAGTGTCATTCTTCAAAGTTGACTTGTATACTTTTTCAAAGATTGATGTACCAAATTTCTCAGAAAATTCTGAAGTTCTTGAACAAACTATTTTTGGATGGGGGTCCATAGCAGAACGTTCCTCGTAAGTGTAGTAAGGTGCTGAAGGTGGTATACTACGTGACACCTGATGTGGATAACTGTGGATTCTTTTAATAAAAAACACACACACACACACATGGACATAACACCTCCTCAGACAGCCTTTGACGATCTCGGGCAATGGGGCCTTATGGATCCAGCCATCTCGGTTTATTGCCCTCTAAATTCCAAGCTGATTAAAGCCTCCTCAGTAGTTTTTAAAGATCTGAGGGCAGACGGGAAAAAGTGCGGACGGACGGACAAAGCCGTCTATCTCAATAGTTTTTTCTTTGACAGAAACCCAATGAAAAAAAATAGTGTTGGCAGACACCTCGCAGGACGAGAACTGATCATAACTTTCTTGGGTGTAACTTTAATCCCTCAATGAATCGCTATTTTAAAAGTTGACCCACAGAAAGAACCCACACCACTCAAGATGGTCAAATTTAAAGCGTCTGCCTCCTTCAGGCTCTCAAGTTCTCCCTCAGGGGATTATGTCCGTGTTTTCTTCATTGGGGCATAATGAAGGTAATTATTGGAGCTGTGCATCCATGTTTACCCACAGCGTGTTACCAAATTATATACTACAAGTAGCATGACAATTAGACGAATAAAAAAGTTATTTATTTGCAATATTCATGACTTAAGATTTGTTTTTTCTCCTAAAACGCAAATGGGTGTTAGTGACATTTAGTCTGTACGACGAGAGAGAGAGAGAGAGAGAACTGGTACACACACACACAAACTGTATTCATCTATAGTTATACGACGTCCGATATTATTACCGTAATATCATTCTCCCATCCAAATGATTCCGTTGAAGTAAGTTTTGAAAATACGTATACATTTAAATGTTGATGATTACACGACTTTAACGAAACTAGTGGAATCTCTCTCTCTCTCCACACTAAATGACGATAGCAAATTAGCAATTCTGCTCGTCCATTACTCGAGAAACACATATCATGACGCGTAATTTTCCTTCCTTAAAACCCCGTTCAGAATGTGCGCATGAAGAACCATATACTATGCACCACTTTCATTATGGTCGAGAATCGCTTTGAATGCAAAGAGATTTTACCCTCTAAAGTTTCTTTACCGATGATACTGTTATATGTCATGACTTGTGCCAGCTTCTATCCATCATATAGTTTTCTGGAGGGCCGTTATAAAGCATTACTTTTTACCAAAAAGAATTCGAAGAAGAAGAGCAACATCTGCTTTTGTTCATATTTGTTGTCAGGGAGAATCTGGTGCTGGAAGGCGTTTCCCTTGAACTTTATCGCTAATTACAAAAGGATATTAATAACCATTATTGAGTTTAGACGATGTACATCTACCCTGTGTGTTTCTGGCCAACGTCCTCGGATTCTGTGGAAAAAACAGCATTATGTTTTTTGGGATGATGGAGCCATGCTGTCCAATTGGTGGAGACCGGGGTGGGGTGGGGGGGAGAGGGGTTGACTACGAACTGCAGGTCGCAGGGAACACATATCATGAGGAAGTGATCTAAGTCATCATGAGGAGGACCCAGTATGCAAAGGCACAGACTGTTCAAGTGATGTGTATCCAAACAAATTTTGATAATGTCAGCAACACCGCCCCCCCCCCCCCCACCAAGCCTTGCTGGGGACCTCGCCACCTCGGCCTGCCTTACTGGCCATTAGGGAAGTACAACCATACTTTTATTTTATTATGCATTTCCATCCGTTAATGAATAATACATGAACTGAGTAGGACATGGTATCTCGCTCTCTAGGAACTTGAGACGCTCACACTTGGCGGAAGGAAGAGTAGTGTATTTATCTCCCTCTTTCTCTCTCTCTTCGTGTGAAATTCCATAATTAGTTGTTATATATACTAGAAACAACGTGTGGAGAGAGAGAGAGAGAGAGAGAGAGAGAGAGAGAGATAAAGTATATCTTAGTTTTACCAGATCACTGAGCTCTCTTAGGGCTGGCCCGAAGGATTAGATATTTTTACATGGCTAGGAACCAATTGGTCATCCAGCAACGGAACCTGCAGCTTATTGTGGGATCCGAACCACATTATATCGAGAAGTGAATTTTATCATCAGAAATAAATTCCTCTGAATCCGCGTTGTCCGAGCCGAGAATCGAACTTCGGACCACCGGATTGGCAGCCGAGCGCGAAAACCACTTGTGCAACGAGGAACTGAGAGAGATAGACTGACTCTTACACAGATGTTTTGCCTGATCGCTACGACGTCAGATAGACAAAGTGCAAAGATTGATGTTTTGATAATTTGGGGAGAAGGGACCTGGTTGGAGGTGGGGGGGGGGGGGGGGGGGGGGGAGGTGCCGGCTTTGAGCCCGTTGTTCAAACGGCCCATTTCGTTTGGGTCCTGCTGACACACCTATAGGTTAGTAATAAACCGGTTTTTTTTTTTTTTTGGTCGATAAGTCTACTAACTGCCATAAAGGGATTGACGTAAGTGGAGGTACTAATATGTGCTTGTTCTGTTACGATTTTATTTTTTATATTTTTATTCCTACTTTTTAAGTGATAGAAGCTCTCTCTCTCTCTCTCTCTCTCTCTCTCTCTCTCTCTCTCTCTCTCCTGGCTCTGTGCTTATTCAAAAAGCCATGTAATGGAGAACTATTTGAAGAGCGAATTACATAAGAATATATATATATATATATATATATATATATATATATATATACTATATATATATATATATATATATATATATATATATATATATATATATATATATATATAGAGAGAGAGAGAGAGAGAGAGAGAGAGAGAGAGAGATAATGCACGTACGCTATATTAAGATAGCACCACCCAGAGTCAATGTATATGGGTCTGCTCAACTCGGCATTGGGGACGGAGCTAATACTGTGACGTCACAAGAGTAACACTGCCCGTGCTTCTCCATTGAATTACTGAAAGAAGCTTTAGTTTTTATACATTTAATCCATATCGCATGTTTTTTTTTTTTTTTTTTTTTTTTTTTATAAATCTTGATAAAACCTGAAAAGAGGTCACAAGCTTGATGTTTTTTAATACCCATTCCAAGTATATAGGGTCTGCTCAACTCGGCAGTGGGGGGGGGAGCCAATACTGTGAGGTCACAAGAGTAACACTTCCATGCTTCTCCATTGAATTACTTAAAGAACCCTTAGTTTTTATACATTTAATCCATATCGCATGGTGCTTTTCATAAAATCTTGATGATAAAATCTGTAGAGAGGTCACATGTTTGAGTTTTTTAATACCCATTCTCTCATTTAGTCACCAAGCCTTGTTTTATTGCACAAAATATACCAGTTTGAACACGCATAGCTACTCCAGCTTTCTTCATATGTTTATTCTTTACTTATTTATTTACTTACCCATATACTGGTTTTCTGTAATCTCTTCAAGTCCATTTCATATACAAACATGTCTCACATCTCAACTCTCTCTCTCTCTCTATCTCTCTTCTCTCTCCTCTTCTCTCTCTCTTTTCAGGTAGTAATATCAAGATTTTAAATAATTCTTAAGAAATGTATTTAATTCTGTCACTGTGTTCATACCTCACTTTGAAAAGCAACTTATGCTAAAGGTTAGAATGATAGATTAATTCTATTTTCCAAAATCTTATTATGAATACTTATTGTTTGCAATAAATAAAAAGAAAATGTGGATACAGGCAGTGTAAAAAATGGCAGTTGCATTTGCACGACTTAACCACAAAAAAGAAAACAATATCAAAAGTATAAGAATTACATCATATACGATATAAGGTATCAAAGGAATAAATGATGAAGAAAATGATACAGGGAACACATTTCCAACAAATTTCTCATTAGCACTTCATATCACATAAATATACTTCCGAACACATAAGTTTACATATAATACAAACTGTATACATAAAGGTATTAATTATGCATGCCTCAAACGATTATAATATTTTCGAAAAAAGTACAAAAAGGTATTCGTCAGTCTGGTTGGATGCATCTGATGACGTTTCACAAGGGGCGAGGCTAGATTTCAGATCTCCCACGAACGCTTAATTTTTTATCATTTTTGCGTGCGTTGATAATTTTTTCTGTGCGCGATTATGGGTTTGAAAATAATTTTAATTATAATGTGTCATATACCAATTGAAAGGGCATTCTTTGTACATTTACATGGTATATGGCAAAATGTAATAAGATGAAAAATTATGTAAGAAAAATGTGGTAAATATTTACATAAAATTTAAACATTTTGGTTCATCTTTGACCTAGAATTCATCGAAAATTTCTGCGAACACCTATCAATTTTATTTATGCATTATATAGCAAATTTTATCAGCTTTCTAATCCATTTTTCAGTTTCTTTCTATCATCATCCCTTAGTCAGATACGCTACGAAACGTGAATGTATATAGGTTGACGAATGAAGCCATTGCACATTTTTGTGTGCGTAGATAATTTTTTCTGTGCGCGCTTGTGGGTTTAAAAGTAATCGTAATTGTAATGTGACAATATCATTTGAAAGATCATTCTTTGTACTTTAACGTAGTATACGGCAACATGCAATAAAATGAAAATTTATATAAAAAAAACGCCATCGCAAACATAGTTACATGAAAATGTTATCGTAAATATAGTTTCATAAAGATATGATCCTTTTGTAACTGACGACGTTTCACAAGGGACGGGGATAGGTTTTAGTACCGCCTCGTGAGAAGACCCTGGCACGACCTTTCCATAGATTAGTATAGTTCAGAGGCGAAGGAAATCACTTGACAGTAAAGATGAAGCTAACTAAAATATCGGTCAAACTTTAATCTTTACGACAGAGAATAAATCTATGTAAATATCCCCCGACTACACCCCATTGTTGTAATAATAACTGAAAAAAAGGAAATCGTTTCTACCATCCGAATGTGACTTCGACTTTATCAAAAACCAAGTATAGTAATGCATTCGATACCGTGTATTCATATAACCGTGATCGCCATTGTTGACGTCAACCTCTGCTTCTATATCGTCATCATGGACTCCAATTCCATTCGTCTCTCTTACCATATCTGATTTGTGATAATAGAGCCTTTTTAACCTGTAGCAAATGGCCCCCCGCCCCCCAACGACACCTCAGTTGCTAAGTCCGGTAAAAGGATGCTATCGAATGTCCACCTCAGTAGTCTGACCACGCTTCTCAGATTATTTATACGTTCCATTTAATAAGCTTTTGAAACATCAAGAGAGAGAGAGAGAGAGGGCGGGGGGAGGGTGCAAATTCCTCCCCATTCAAATGGGTGTCATTCGTAGTATTCGGGAAAGAACTGGGGCCATTCTTGCCCCCACCTTTAATAAAGTTTTTTTTTCTCTCTCTCTCTGCCTTTCAGGATTGATTGATTGAATGAGTGCTGTTGTACTCGACGTAAAAGGGTCATTTTGCCGTTAGGGAAATTTTCCAAACCCATGAGATAACGTGTCTTTACTAATCATTCTCTCTCTCTCTCTCTCTCTCTCTCTCTCTCTCTCTCTCTCTCTCTCTCTCTCAGCAGCAGATTCACCGTAACATAATCTATAGTACTAGGCATACACTCCTTTCTGCTCCTTTTTTTCGTTTCGCCAAATTGTGATTTCAGAAAGTCTATGATACTAAGAGTTAGATTAAGCCAACACACTCCTTTCTGGTGTTTTTCTTTTCCCGCAATTGTGACTTCAGAAAGTCTATGATACCAGAGAAAGAGAGAGATTAACTATCTCTCTCTCTCTCTCTCTCTCTCATGAAAACTGGTCGCCGCACCAGAAGTTAATTCCCCATTGCCAGAGCCTCACTCCACCAGACTTTCAACTGAATTCCTTTCTTTCTGTTCGAAGTAGGGTTTGGGGGAGGGGAAGAAGGCCATATATATAGCTGTCGTATTTGCATAAATATTTCCTTGTTTATGACAACGTTGAGAAAAGGCTCTTTCTGGCTGTGAGGGTCATTAGTTAGTTGTCCGCTTGGTCTGTTACCATAAAGCTAAGCTATTTAGATTTTTTTTTTTTGGCTTTATTTACTGACCTTTCTAGTTCTTTGTATTCCCACGGAAAATCTCGTATTTTCTTTTTTTGCTAAGCAAACCATGG
Organism: Macrobrachium nipponense; assembly: GCF_015104395.2. Taxonomy (NCBI): domain Eukaryota; kingdom Metazoa; phylum Arthropoda; class Malacostraca; order Decapoda; family Palaemonidae; genus Macrobrachium; species Macrobrachium nipponense. The sequence continues at coordinate 21,735,493 of NC_087214.1, forward strand.
AGGTACCGGCATAAATGTTTTATATATATATATATATATATATATATATATATTATATATATGTGTGTGTGTGTGTGTGTGTGTGTGTGTGTGTGTGTGTGTGTGTGTATACAAAACTCGTGAGTCTAAATAATGAATCAATTAATAACTAAGAAAAATTATAGAAAAATGCAATGAGAATAGGCGTATGGGGTATATAGAATCACTGTCACACTACTGTGTGTCTGTGCGTGCGTGTGTACAGGTCTGCTTCTAAATGACGGTAAATCGGTTTTTGGGGAGGACGAAACGCCAACAATCCTCTCCACTAGTTCCTCCAACACTTCCTCCACCACTTCAATTTTACCTAGCATAGTGCAGCACGATCTTGGCAGTCATATCATATCGCGCAAGCACAGGCCTATCGATAGAGATACTTAATTCATTATATTTTCTTCTGCTTTTCCTTAGTCACAAGTCCGTCACCAGTACTATAATTCTCTCTCTCTCTCTCTCTCTCTCTCTCTCTCTCTCTCTCTCTCTCTCTCCCCACTTCTAAAACATACTTTAAAAATATATATATTACCACTCAATCTCCGAAAGAAAATATAATAAAATTAAGTAGTTATAAATAGGCTTAAGCTTTCACATGAGCAGATTTTGCTCCTCTCTCTCTCTCTCTCCCCACTTTTAAAACACATTTGAAAAAATATTATCACTCAATCTCTCACAGAAAATATAATGAATTAAGTATCTCTATAGATAGTCTTATGCTCTCTCTCTCTCTCTCTCTCTCTCTCTCTCTCTCTCTCTCTCTCTCTCTCTCTCTCTCCCCACTTTTGAAACATTTGTAAAAATAGTATCACTTAATCTCTCAAAGTAAATATAATGAATTAAGTATCTGTATCGATAGGCCTATGCTTGCGCGCTCTCTCTCTATCATCATAATATTTCATTCTTTATAATGTATTGTTCCTCACGATTTCCAAAGTACTCCCCAAATTTTAAAACCCTTTCTCTCGTTGTTTAAGATCCATCTTTAATTACGTATGAATTTTACGTCAGTTTAGTGTCAAACATTACTTATAAATAAGGTTTCACAGTAGGTTTAAAAAGGATGATCGATATTCTATCCTGAACTGACGTTACCAAACCAACATTAACGATAATATAGAGCCTGTTTCTACATTCAAGTATAAATGATTATAGGACTTCAACAGAATTTTTATGGTGTAAAGTTGGTGGAAATCTAGAAAGCAACAAACGCTATGATTTTGAAGCTCCGCCCCCTTTCAAGAGTTGTCAGGTGTGGCATTATTGAACAATATATGTCCGAAGATTTTAAAAACTGTATATATCTTAACTTTCCTTGCCGAGTGTATATCTGCTTTTCGACTAAAAGCCCAGTGGGCTGTTTTGAGGAGGTTCGGGGTCCTTTGTCCGGTTTCAGACAGATTTCCTGTCTTGCAGGTTTCAAAAATATTTAGGTGGACGAATTCCACCGTAGATCAAATAGTAACCTGCCTGGCCTCTGTTTCTGTAGTGACTGTGTATCTACAGATTCCTTCGATCTCATTTCCATTAACACAATTGTTCTGCCTCGGACACTTTTTTTTAATAAGACTCATTTAGTCTGCTTCGGACACTTCTACTTTATATAAAACAGGTGGTCTGCTTCGGACACTTTTACTTAATAAGACTCAATTCATCTGCTTCGGACACTTCTACGTAATAAAACAATATTCATCTGAATCGGACACGTCTAAGTAATATAACAATATTCATCTGCTTCGGACACTTCTACGTAACATAACAACATTCGTCTGCTTCGGACGCTTATACGTAATAAACACAATTCATCAGCTTCGGACGCTTCTACATAATAAAACAATATTCATCTGATTCGGACGCTTCTACGTAATAAAACACAATTAGTCTATTTCGGACACTTCTCCTAAGTAAATCAAAATTCGTCTAGTTCAGACACTTCTTAATAATACTCAATTCGTCTGCTTCGGACACTTCTACTTAATAATGCTTATTTATTCCTTGTTTCGGCACTTCTTAATAATACTCAATTCGTCTGCTTCGGACACTTCTACTTAATAATGCTTATTTATTCTGTTTCGGACACTTTTACTTAATATAAAACAATTAGTCTTCATGATTCATAGGTTTCATATCCATCTAATCCTTAGTACTAACTACATCATTGACAGAAGCTTCTTATAGGCCTAAGTTGGCGTTTCACGCCTTTTGTTGTCACGTGAATGTTGTCTGCAACGTCCTCCTACGAAATGGTGCCCTTTGGAGCGTCGGTTTCTATCTACAATGAAAGAGAGAGAGAGAGAGAGAGAGAGAGAGAGAGAGAGAGGGTCACTATGAGACAGTGATATGTCGCTAAGAGACAGAGGGAAAGAGAGTGAGTCATTAATAAGAGGGAGCGGGAGAGAGAGATATACTAGGAGAGAGAGAGAGAGAGAGAGAGAGAGAGAGAGAGAGAGAGAGAGAGCAAATAAGAAGCCACATTTTGACCGGTGTTTTCACGATAGCTGGGGGAGGGAGGAGTCATGACGTCATCACGTGAATTTTGTGCCAAAACCGATTGATAGTATTGATGCTCTTCAGAGTTCAAAGTGTTTATTGAGGAGCCCTGTAAGAATGGGCGTTGTCACGTGACATAAGCTTTGCCAAATTAAGATACAAGGAGAGAGAGAGAGAGAGAGAGAGAGAGAGAGAGAGAGAGAGCTTGGTGATGCTGATTGCTGAGGTCATAGCAGATGTCACCACAAGGCCTAGTGTCAGACGCCTGTGGTATGTTTATGAACAATCACAATCTTATACTGATTGATAATCATAATATATTATAATTAATATTTATAATGATTAATAATTATATAGAAGACGCTGAAGCTTCATAACATAATAACAATTCAGAATAAATGTAGTTACTTTAATTAAGGCGACATGACAATCTAGGCCTAGTCTCCTCAGCATCTGCTGAATAAGTAGACTACTCATTCCTTCGATTTTTCTTTGGTAAGAGATGATGAGACACAATTGGGAATTTGAGAAGAGAGAGAGAGAGAGAGAGAGAGAGAGAGAAGAGAGAGAGAGAGAGTTTATGATGCTTGCAGAGTCAGAACTGTTCCACCAGTCATCCAGCGTTTTCAAGAGACGAAATGGTCACGAATAAATGAAAAGGAAATTCATGGAGGGACAGGAAAGATGTTCCTAAGTTTGAGAGAAAGAGAGAGAGAGAGAGAGAGAGAGTTTTTTTCGCCTCGCCGAAGAGTTGGTATTGGCCGTTGCTTGTTGTGTCAGTGAGAGCGCATTTTTTGCTCTGCTTGTCTACCTTCTAGAATTTGTGTAGAAACCTTTTAATGAAAAGTTTATTAAGAAAAAACATTATTATTATTATTATTATTAGTTATAAGTCTTTTGAACAAGGCAGTTTCCGTAGAGCTGGAGATGGGGGGAAAGGGGTTGGTGCTATAATGGGAGAGGAATGGTTGTGGGGGAGGGGGTTGTGGTAGAGGAAGGGGTGGGGGTGTATCTCCTTGCCAGGGTCTCTTCAAATGAGGAAAGTAGGAGGGAGGGAGGAGGAGAAGGAGGAGAAGAGGGAATTGCCAGCCACTTTAGATTAGACTAAATTCATCAGAGTTACGTTTACTTTAACCTTATATAGAAGTTCTCAAGCAGTTTGGGCTGGAATTTGAAATATAACTGCGAAGAAGTATTGAATACAGTGCCAAAGCAATGGAATACTGTAGTCATTGTCTCTTTATGATTGTTTTATATGAAGCATTTCTGCTCGGTAAATCTTGAGAAGTTCTGTCGCGAAATATATAACACTTTTAGCACTATTGTTTTAGAGGGTAATTGTTGTAGTTGGTTAATTATTGCTGAGGGATAATCATTGCAGGTAGTTTGATTAATACACTGTGTTCATTATTGCAGGGGTAATTTCTGCAAGTGGTTAATTATTGCAAGTAGTTAAATACAGAGACTTAATTATTTCAGTTGGTTAATTATTTCAGTGGTTCATCATTGCAGGGAGTTCATTGGTGTATTGGGGTAATTATTGTACAGGGTTAATTATTACAGGTGATTAATTATTGCAAGTGGGTAATTATTTTAGCAAGCTAATTATTTCAAGGGGTTATTACAATGGGTTAATTATAGATAGTTAATTATCAGAGGTATTAATTGTTCCATAGCGGTAATTATTTCAGAATGTTAATTACTGCAGAGGGAGAGGATTGATAATAATAATTGTTGCAGGATTCTTATTTCATTTATGTTTACGATGATGTCTTAGTCACCCCTCCATATGATGGTCTGTCCTCCTCCTCCTCCTCCCTCCCCCCTCCTCCGTTTTCTATGCATCCGGAGCTGTGACGGTCAACGGTCGAAATGAAAATCCTGTTTGTTTTTTGGTAATATTTATTAGTTATTATTCTTATTATGATTATTATTATTATTAAATTCAGTAGATGGAACCCATTCGTGTGGAACAAGAAGCACCCCCCCCCCCACAAGGGGCCATCGACTGAAGGTCCTTGAGGCTTCCAAAGAATGCGAAGGTGTTCTTCAGGAAGGAGTAAGAGGAAAAAGTAAAGGGAAATAATAATAATAATAATAATAATAATAATAATAATAATAATAATAAATAGTTAACAAATGATATCAAAATACAAGAAGAAGACAAAGAAGAAGAAGAAGAGCGTTGGGGGTTGTAACGCACTGCATTTTTCGCTCTGTTCAGTTAAAACAGAACAAGCACTAGGCCTACTATAGGTTTTTAAAGTCTCTCTCTTATACATTTCGTAGGCCAAACTTTATATAGATTTAGATGAGCCATTTTGAAAGGGAATAAAGTTCTATGAAAATAGAGCTTCCGGTCACATCCCACAGCCCTTAGGAAGAGTTCGTCGGTTTCAAATGAGACTGAACCTGAACTTCGAGAGGCTCTGAATTATTGGGAATTATGGCGTTTTTATTTTATTTAATTTAAATGTTAAGAAATGATGTCATGTCGAAAAAGGTTGAATTTCTTAATTCATTATTATAAAAGTACAGATAACACCTGGGTTTTAAACCACAATTGAAGGCGATAGGCCTAGAGTGTTATAGTTACAGCATTTGTTAACTTCGTATTGGAGTTAGAGGCTATTCTTTGCAAACCTCTCTCTCTCTCTCTCTCTCTCTCTCTCTCTCTCTCTCTCTCTCTCTCTGCTTATTAATATATTTAAGTATGTTTTATCTTGTTCACTGAAGTAGGTAAAATCGGAGAAGAAACGCGAGGCGGTTTTAAGAGAGAGAGAGAGAGAGAGAGAGAGCGAACAGATTCAGTGAATTCTGACAGAAGGGGGGGGGGGGTGCAGGGGGATTAGTCAGCAGCACCGTCCAGAAACAAACAACCGCCATGACACCAGAAGAGTCACTTTTATTCTTCGTCATTATCAGACTTTCAAAGACTTTGGATTCGAAGGACGATGATTCAAGGTGCCTTTTGACGCTCTTCCTCCTCCTCCTCCCCCTTATTTCATTTGAGAATCGCCATTGGTTCCTTCCACAGAATCAGTCTCAGAGTCCTGAGAAAGGAACTACTTCCGTTTCCTGTGCTCGAGGGATTTGTCGTGGAGAGAGAGAGAGAGAGAGAGAGAGAGACGAGAGAGAGAGAGAGAGAGAGAACAGAAAACGGAAGCATTTCGGTCTCACTATACAATTATATTTTAGTATTGGCAGCAACTGTACAGCTCTACGTAGTCCCGTGCCTCCTTACCCTCTTATCCCAAAACCGAATGTACTAAAGATGTTTTTTAAATATATATATATATATATTATATAATATATATATATATATATATATATATAGATATATATATATATAATAGAGAGAGAGAGAGAGAGAGAGAGAGAGAGAGAGAGAGAGAGCACCTTATGTAAAGTAAAAACAGCACCTTTCCACCCCTCAGTTGCTATAATAACCGGTAAGTGGTTCCCATAGAATGTGATCCAAGTGCCTTGCTTTTCATGGGATATTTCTTTTAGAAAGTTTACCGAACTCACTCTCTCTCTCTCTCTCTCTCTCTCTCTCAGAGCACGCCTCTCAGATCTCGTGCATTTCGTCAAAGGGAATTGTGACAGACCACTCTAACTGTAGTTATTCTATTTGCGATCATTTCAGTTGCTCTCTCTTAGCTATTCATATTTATACGTTCCATTTAATAAACTTTTGAAACAATGAGAGAGAGAGAGAGAGAGAGAGAGAGAGAGAGGGGGGGGGAGAAGGGTGGTGCAAATTCCTCTCATGCAAATGGATGTCATACGTACGTGGTACTCAGGAAAGGACGGGCCATTGTTTGGCGGACCCCCCCCCCCCCCCCCCACCTCACCAACCTACTATAGTAAAGTACTATGTATGTCTCTCTGCTACTTATTTCCATTTTCAACTTTTACCTTTGATTTTGTCACAGTCTTTTCACACCACCCGCCGCCCCCCCAACCCCCGCCCGAAGGAGGCTTGATTGATTGATTGATTGAGTGTTGTTGTACTCGACGGCAAAGACTATTTCTTGCCATGAGGGGAATTTTCTATTCCATAGCACTATTTTTTCTATATAGTCCTACACTCCTTTCCGGTCTTCTTCGTTTCCCGAAGTTGTGACTTCAGAAAATCTATGATACTAGAGAGCGAGTTTAGCCAACGCCATCTTGATGGCGTTGGTTTTAGCCACACCCCCCCCCCCCCTCTCTCTCTCTCTCTCTCATGAAAACGTTGAACCAGGCACTGTAGAAGACAGTAGAAGAATTAAGGTAGGAGGAGGCCATAGCATTCGTATTTGCATATTGTTTTCTTGTTTTTTAACAACGTTTTAAAACAACGTTGTCTGCTTATTGTGGTTCCAAAGATCACAAGCTGTTTTAGTTTTATTTTCCTGACCTTTCTGGTTCGTTGTATTTCAAGAGTTGATTATTATATATATATATATATATATATATATATATATATATATATATATATATATATATATTATATATATATATATATGTATATATATTATATATACATACAAGATATTATATACATACAGACTTCATCTGTCTCTCTCTCCTTCCCCACATCCTCATCCACTCGCCATCTTGTCCGCCAGATTCCCTCCTCCTGTTCCTCCTCTTGGGGAAGCCTCCTCCTAATGTGCAGTGGGTCTACTCCTCCAGCGATGAACGGTCTGGCATTATTGAGGTCCCGCCTCCCTCCCTCCCTCGGAGGGACGGAGAGTCTCCCTCCGCCCTCTCTCTCTCTCTGCTCTTCTTCTGTCTTTCAGTCCTCCCTCTCGTTGGTGGTGGAGCTCTCACTCAAGGTGGCGGAGGAGGTCCGGTCTCTCTCTATCTCTCTCTCAGGAATTATTATTATTTTCATATTATTATTAATTTATTATTATTGAAGTTTTTCTATCGTCATCATTATAATCATTCTTAAAAGTAGAGAGAGAGAATGTGAGTCAAGGAGCTGAGTATCACAACGGGAGGGCCATCACTCACGAGGTATACTAATCCTTCCTCGCCACGTTCTAGTGCAGTTTTTTTTTCTCTCTCTCTCTCTTTCTCTGTTGAATCCCTTCTGTATTAAGAGGGAGTTTGGAAATGCTCTTTGTCTCTGTCTCTGTCTCTCTCTGTTCTTAACAGTGAAACAACTTCCCCTGCAATTGCCACGTTCTAGTAAAGTCTCTCTCTCTCTCTCTTCTCTCTCTCTCTCTGAGCTGGATGAGGCGAAGAACTGGCAGGAAACCCCAATGCACCTTCTCATAAAAGGCCTAATCTTCTCAAGAAGGTAAATAAATACCTGAATGAAACTGATGTTTCACGAAATACCTTCAGCGAACAGAGGCAGGGGAACAGACGAACGACGCAGACGAGAACACGAAGCCCTCTCCCTTCGTCAGCATACATTTAGCAGGCTATGCTTATGAATGTAATGAAGCACTTCTACAAGTCCTTAGGGTGTTCCAAGACTCAACTCAAGGAACTTCTTCAGAAAATTAGCTTTCCTGTCAACATTCTTTTGCCAGGAACGGAATTCTGTGACTTAGTATCTGATTTTCCGCAGGCTCGGCAAAAGCAAAAATATTTAGGGCGAAGCAAATTATTAGAGAAATCGTGAAATATTACACCGTTAAAAAATAATGCGGAAATATAAAGGACCATTAACTGGCCCTTATTTCAGAATGTTAAACGCCCCAGAGAAATAAAGACTAGTGCCTATTATCTGTTGGACGATAAGAAAGGCCTCCAGTAGACCTTGCAAGTGATCTAAATGTCAGAGTGGGGCTTCCAAGTGTCTGAAGAAAAGTTTGGGGGTAAAGTTTCCAATATTCGAGTGGGCAGCGTCATTAAGATAGTTTTGAACGAGTTCATTCAAGCGATCGCTTACAAGGGAATCGTGTAGTTACATATGTCTACTTTTTTATATAAAAAAGGCCGATAAGTATGTTGTTATAAATAGGACTGTTCATAGTTCTATAAAAGCGTTGTCTATAATTTTGTACAACAGATTTGTGGGCTGGACCTAAATAATTGCTATTCAAGTTTTTGCTTTCCTTTAAAAGATGTTTTTTTACTTTTCCTTATTTGCTAAGGAAAGAAATTTGTGCTATACAGAACAGGAACTTTGCGTCTGATACTCATTCTACTGCAGTTATTCTGAGTGAGGCCAAAGCTAAAATGAAAATAAGAGAGAGAGGTCAAAGTTTTGATAATAATCTAACCTTGCCTATAAATTTTGAGATCAATGGAACTAACCTTCTTTTCAGAGCCGATATGCAGAGTTAGGTCAAGGTAAAAAAGTTATGCTCAAACTTGAAAGGTCAACTATGAATATAACATCAGTCCTCATTTTAAAACTATATGCAATGGATTTCATGTTTGTTGCAGGTACTCCACTATTGAAAGCTGTGTATAATGCGATGAAGATCGAATTTGAGGTCATGCTGAGAGGTCACAGATCCAAAGAGTAAGTTTGTTTATTTAGTTAGTTCCATATGTTAGCAGGATAATGCAATGTCGTTTGATTGAGTTTTACTAAAATATTTCCAGATATTTTGATTATGACAGGAATATAATTTTTATCGAGAAAAAGCGTTTCGGGACTTCTTTTGCCCATCGTTGTCGGACGTTTACGGTCACTAGATGCTCTTGCTTAGATGTTTTTTTTTTTTTTTTTCCATGAAACAACTGCATTCCATTATAGGTCGGGGAGATGATACGTTAGTGCAGGTTGAATGTGAAATAAGTTTTTTTTTTCTGAACAACAAAAGTACATTGAAAGCCTCATTTGCACAAACATATATAGCGCGGAATAAACATAAATTCTCCTCTTACCTCATACCCCATCCACCTCTGACCTACAAACAACACAACACCCGCCCCACACAGACCCTCTCCAACTCCAACCACTCCAACCTCGAAGAAAAAAAAAGGGGATAAAAACAGAAAATATACTCCAACCATTGAATTGCAAATACAAATATAGATTCCTCTTACCTTAAAACCACCAACCCTACCCACCCCACAGCGTTCCCCCCCTAACCCTTCCAGCCTCTCCCGGATAGAGAGAGAAAACAATTTATTGTGCAAAAAAAGCTGACAAAGCACAGCACAACAGGCAACCCGGACGCGGTATGCGTGTAGGGGAAAGCCCTCTTGAATGAATGGCATTGGCTGTGGTATTATACTTCATACCTTTTCCACCCTATTCATTACTAGACATACGTCATTCATCAGGGCTGATATGGTACTCAGGTAGCATTACAAAATTTAAATACTTACAGATAACTATATTGCGAAATTACAATATGTTGAGTAGGAATTACACATTAAGTGATTGCACTGTATAATTAGTCTTAAGTATTACAAGATATTGAACTTTTATATATATTTTTCAGTATAAAAAAATGATTTGAATGTCTGCTATACAAGATACACATTTTATCAGGTTTCTGTTGAGGTACACAATTGCTACGGAGTAACATGTGGTATACCATGGAGTAAATAATGACCAATGTTTTACTTTATAACAGGTTAAAATTTGAAATAATTACTTGACAGTATGAATGACATTCAGATGAGGTCAAAACATCAGATTTTATATAAATATAATAAGAAAAATTAGATATACAACAGTTATAATAATGTTAACATGAAGCTCCAAAATAGGATGTACTACAATGTAGTTTATGCTTAATATGCTAATATAGATATTTAACTGAGTGAGTTACATTTAGATGAGTCAACATATAAAATTCTAAATAAACGTTATAAAAAAAATAGACCCATAACAATTTCAATGATGCTAACAGGTAACTGAAAAATAAAATGTATACTACAATTTAGTTACTGCACAATATGCAGATAATTATTTTGCTGAAAGAATTGCATTTAGATGAGGTCAAAACATAAGATTTTAAGAAAATATTATAAAAATAAAGTAGATATACAACAGTTATTTCTTATGCTACTAGGTAACTGCCGAATAAAACATACTACAATTTGATTTTGTACAACATGATACATTATATACAAGTCTATTGACTATCTGGAGCAAGCAAATTTTGGATGAGTATTGATAACCCTTTTCAGTGTACCAGGTTGCAGAAAATGCTTGAGTAGGTCAACTTCACTCAGTCCCTGTGGCCTGTATTGAGTAATCTCTTCACACTCCACGAGATAATGACTTAGAGTGTGCTTCCCAAACTCGCCACATAGTCTGCAGCATGTTTCTGATGGACTGGCAGCTGGCAGTACCTCCCAAAGGTATCGGCTCTGCATCTTTAGTCTGCTATACATATTGTTTGCTCTCTTCTGTTCTCCAGTCCACAAAGTTTGTAGTCAGTTGGTTTACCTCCAGTAATTTCAAGGTATTTTCTTCCTGATGATTGTGTTTCTTTGATTATCTCTATTCTCTCATTGTATCTTCGCATTATTTCCTTACCAACTGAGTCCTTCAACATACTCAGGGATGGTGTCAGTTTGTAATCCACTCCCTCCTTCCTTGCGCCTTCTTTAGCAAGCTCGTCGGCTCTTTCATTACCTTTGATTCCAATGTGTGAAGGCACCCATATGAATGCAACCATTCTGCCTGCTCGCCTGATCTGTGATAGCAGGTCTATAGCTCTTCTCACTATGATATTTGATTCAGCTTTTCTTGGTGTTAGTGATTGCAGGGCACTCAGGCTATCTGTTGCTATTATGGCATTGTCCTTATTCCTGAACAACGGTTAAAGGACAGAAAACTCGTTAGAAGGACAGTTGCTATAAATCAGATTTGAGAATGATACGTGAAATGGAATATTTGTTAATGGGATATTATATATATATATATATATATGCGTGTGTTTAATTACAAGAACTAATAGGATAAAAATTAGCATACATGGTAAAAATATAACTAAAATGATAGGTTACTAAGAAAAAAAAACGAAGTACGGGGCAATAAATATAAAAAGAAACAAAATTTGAATAATAACGGAAATAAAAAAGAAAGACAAGTTGAGATTTATTCCATATTTCGTTACAAACCCAAAAATGATGAATAATAAAGGAAACCGAATATTAAGGTCTTCGCTTGACGACGCAAAAGAATGAGGTCCTCTTTAACCTGTGAAACACTTTCTTATGTTGGATTGGATCAGATTCTCTCTCTCTCTCTCTCTCTCTCTCTCTCTCTCTCTCTCTCTCTCTCTCTCTCTCTCTCGAGATATTAATTTCCCTTTTCTCAGGATTCGTCCTAATTTTCACAAACGCTTCGTCTTTAGAACCAGGGACATAAAAATACGTTCTCGTGTAGCTCAAAACAACTACAGTTTCTGAAGGTGCGGGTTGCATAACCAGTCCAAATAAGGATGTCCTCTTGTTTTGATGTTAAGAATACAAACATAATTAATTACAAACTCCACTACAGAGAATTTACAAACTCTCATCGAATAACATTCAAAATATACTTGTACACTCATTCATAAAGCACAATTTGAAAACACACCCGTATTTCATCAGTATTGTCGCTTGCGCATCGCCTTACGTAAGGTACAGGAAATCTAATATTGCTGGTTGTCATCTAAGACTGCGTCCACATCAAAGTAAAACATGTCTTAAACATAAGTAGGTAACTTATCACACAAACGTCACAAATAAGTTGAATACAAGTTGTCGACTCATCAGGAGTCGTAAAAATTGCTTCTTACTATTATTCAGCACTTGCCAAAGATTCATCGTCCACTTACAGTCGATGATTTGTTGTCAACCTGCTTGAAATATGTATGTGGTAAAATGGTGACCTGTTTATGATATGTATGCAGTAAGTTACTGACCTGTTTGCGGTACGTAATTAATGAGTTGCTGACCTGTTGGTGAGATGTATGTGAAAAGTTGCTGACTTGTTAATGACATGTTTTACTATAGTGTGGATGCAGCCTAACTTGCATTATCTTGTCAAGTTTCACCCGTGATAAAAGTCCTTTCCGGTTCAAATGTAAACCTAGCTAATATTGTGTTACCGAAGTAAGAATCCTTTTTCCCTAACTCAAATTTAACTTTTATCTCTAAATAAACTTTAAAGACAACAAAGCTTCAAACATAAATTGCTTTTGAATTTTCAAAGAACTGTCTGCGTAATCAAGAATGACATTTCCTTACCCTTAGCTGATACGTTCTACTAATCGTACCTCACCTGAAATGAGAAGAAAATATAATTTTAGTGTATATTTCCAAAGCAATGTTTAAATAAATTCACTACACGAGAAATTATAATTATTAATCTTGAAATAAATAACTACTGTCATGATCGTCACATCCTGGAATATGTAACATATTTAAAACATTACTCCGGAGCTTTTAGCAGTCTGAAAGTCACAATGGTCACAATGAGGCCTGAGGGCCAACGGAGCAAGTGAATGAAGGCTATGTTCAGTTCTAGCTCAGAATACAAGTAAATATAAAAAAAAGAAATATTAAAAAATTCTAACTTCCAGGACAAGAGGCAAAAAAGGTACAGAAACTGATATTATTAGACAAAGGCCTGAAGTTCCGGGAAAGTGTCTCCTCCCCTTTGAGAAAATTTCTCATTAATGAACTTTGTGATAAACAACCCCCCAACTCCCCCCACCCCCACGAAGATTGTAAGGCTTCTTTTACTAAACAAGTTTAATTACATATCAATACAACAATTTAAATGTAACTCGATAGTAAAACCGATGAGTCAGGTGATTATGAAAAATAAAAATAAGGACAAAAATCGTATCTCATCCAAACGACCACTTATCAGTCAGTGGCAGCTTCTCATCTCTATGCAAATATATTTAAATCAGCTGACTAGCTAACTGGAGACATATCCAAACACTGCCCGGGCCTGATGAAGAATCATTTGGGGCTCCCGATGAGATCCTGCTTTCATCAAGCACAAGATATTTCTATTGGTCAACTCTTTGGAGGATCTGCCCGATGGGGAAAGAGAGAAGGAAAGGAGCTGTGTGCTTGTTTGGTTACTCTGCTTGCTTCCGCTTTTGGGGTTACAGGAATTTGGGCTTCGTTTGGGATTTGAATAATGACAGTTGCAGTCTGCGACTTTCGCTGATGAGAAACAAACGAAAGAAATAAAAACAGATGCAGTGGCTAACCATAAATGGTAATCTGGTTCTTCCTAACTACAGAAGATTCTAAATAAGAAGTCATCGCACCCAACACTCAGTAAGTAATGAGCGAATAAGAAATCTCTTTGCCAAGACAAGCTGTGAATCACGACTGCTTTCAGAGAGGCCTGAATTTTCTTTTTTTACGGACCAGATAGAAAGGAATAAAAAATTTAGGCCCAAGGCCAAGTGCTGGGACCTATGAGGTCATTCAGTGTTAAGAAGGAAATCTGAGAGTAAAAATGTTTGATAGATGTAACAAGTGGAAAGCCTCGCAATTGCACTCTGAAACGATTGTTAGGAGGGTGGAAAGTCAGACGGAAGAAGAGAATATCAAAGGAGGTACAGCAAAAGGAATCAAAGGTATTGCAGCTTGAGGCCGAAGGGACACTACAAAGAACCTTCATCAATGCCTACGAGGTGCACTGATGGCACCACTCTGCTGCGCGGATAATTACTTTTCATCTTCATACACGAAAATAAAAGACTTCAATTGTGAAAGAGAGAAAGGGAGGCTGGTTCGCATCCAAATGAGGTGACACAAGAGGAAGATATTTGCCACACTGATCTTGGCGTCTCCCCTCTTTGTTAATTAGCAGAGAAATAAGAGGAGGAGGAGAACAAAGAGGGAAGGACAAACAGCTCCAGTTTCCTCACTTAAAGAAACATGTTTTACAAACCGTATTACGTAACTGTTAGCATTTGCCTGAGTTGAACCTACTATGTGAGGAGGAGAATTTCTCCAAACGTGACGTCTGGAGTTGTAGCAGCATAAATTTCGACAGTGTCCTAAAATCTTCTTAAAATGATCATTTAAACAAATTTAATGCAGCTTTACCTCAGAACTTTAACAGGGTTTGTTTAGCAAGTGGAGATTTTTCTAAACTCTTGAATTAATTAGCAAGTGACATTTCACTAACCCTGATACTCTAGCAAATTAAAAGACAAGATCAAAGCTCTGAGGCAGTCTGACCATAACAGGAATATAGTACTTGAGTAAGTAGACATTTCTAATCTATCTCTTCTAATATTTTACTGTTAAGTAAACTACAGCAAAAATATATTATGCGTATTTTGGAAAACTTAATTGTAAAATAGCTACAAACCAAAGCCCATATAAAATAAATAAAGGTAAATGATCTCATACAAACACAGTGGCAAAATAAAAATAAAATAAATAAATAAACACATTTTAGTTATTGATGGAAAACTTGACACTGGACAAACAAGTTGGTCAATCGACTGTACTGAATCACGGCCTGAAATTGCGAGAGAGAGAGAGAGAGAGAGAGAGAGAGAGAGAGAGAGAGAGAATAATTCCCAATACCACCTCTTTAAGCACTGAAAAACTCGTGAGACTCGTCAATGACCAATAAAACAATTTTTTTTCTTTTAAGGATCAAATATTCGTCTGTAAATATTTCCCTCTACGTCATTCTACAATCAGGTCCATCGTCAGGACAGACAGACAGACAGAGCGTCACAGGGATCATGTGTCATGTGTCGCTGACATAGTTGGAACTCATTTTATTACTCGAATGGCCTCCAGTGCTTTTGCATTTTATGGGTGGAGGTGATGATAGACAACTGCCTAAGGGGTGGGGGGTAGGGTGGGGCGGGAGTTAAGGGGGGGTATGGAAGGGGGAGAGGAGGGGTGCTTATAGCTAGATGAACGGGACGGGGGTTATGGTAGGGGGAGAGTGGTGCCAAGATAACAAATAGGCCTTCGCGTCCTTTCTGGAAGAGTGACGTTGGATGCCACTGATTTGAGGCCTTGTGGATGAATACACCTATGTTATTCTTTATATATATATATATATATATATATATATATATATATATATATATATATATATATATATATATATATAGTGTTATGTATGTTATACACTATATAAAGTTAAGTGTTAGTTACCGTTTTCACTGTATTCATGGCTCTTTCATTCAATATATAATGATATGTTATTCACTATGCAATGTTGTCCTTCACTCTATACATTGTTATCTTACTCACTATGCAAACAGTCACTTCATACACTAGATAAGTGTCAGGTTATTATTCAACATTGTAAGTGTTATCATCACATTGCTTTCTTTTTTCCAGTTACTACTCACGTCGGCACTTATCTTTGAACGAAATTGTCTACACGTTTTAATCTTACAACACTACAAGTTCCCGCTTTGTTCCCAAGAGACTGAGTTCCCATACACTCCCAAACACCGAGTTTCCAGCTGATATCTATGCTTGGTATCTGTTTGTCCCCACGAGAACAAGTTCATAATACGAGACCGGGTTGCCATTTTTCACAAGAATGAGTTCCCACTCTGTTCCCAGAAGACTGAATTCCCAAATGTTTGAAAAGACCGAATTCCTATTTTGTTCCCAGAATGAAGTATTTCCATTTTATTCCAAATTTTAAGTTCCAAAGGTATTCCCAAATGGTTGAATTCCCACTTGATTCCAAAACTGAGTTCCCACTATTTTCCCACAAGGTTTCATTCTCATTTGATTCTAATTACAAATTTTCCAATGTGTTCCCAGAATAGTGAATTCCCGCTGAATTCCAAAGACTAAGTTCCCATTGTGTTCCCAGAGGGCTGAATTTCCATCTGATTCTAAAGACTAAGTTCCCAGCAGGATAATTCCCAAATGGTTCCAAAAACTAAGTTCCCAGTGTGTTCCCAGAGATAAATTCCTATTTCCTAATTTGATTCCAAAGACTACGTTCCCATATTTGTTATCAGAAGTTAGAGTTCCCATTCGTTGCCAATAGACTGAGTTCCCACTTTATGCAAATCGGGGTTCTCACAAATGTCACCCTCATTCAAACACAAGAACCTCCTACCATTGAAAAATCTTATGCCTAAAAGAAAATGTTATATAGGCCTATCAAAACCTACTTCCACAAATCAATGACATTCTAAAATGGATGTTCTTGATATCAATTCATTGTTTTATTAAAGAAATATAGGATGTAATTTTTTAACCATAGCTATAGTCACGTCAATTACGAAAACATAAACAATGCATAATAAAATATGCACACTGGAGAACCCAATTATGCACATAAATGTCCAGCGTCAAATTTGCATACAGATATTTGTTCTATGGAAATTGGCTTCAGTTCATCAAAACCATGGGACACAATATAGCCCAGTACATTAAATCTCTCTCTCTCTCTCTCTCTCTCTCTCTCTCTCTCTCTCTCTCTCTCTCTCTCTCTCTCTCCAAATAGGCACGCGTATAAATATACCTACGAAAGCATTTTAACACGAGCCATGTATATGCAATCAGGTAAGTTACGAACAATGAAATAGGCTAACTAACATGTCTATCTCTCTTCTCACTCTCTCTCTCTCTCTCTCTCTCTCTCTCTCTCTAGAGAGAGAGAGAGAGAGAGAGAGAGAGAGAGGGGGGGGGGGAGGGAGAGAGAGAGAGAGATGTAAATTCTGCGGTTAATGACAATTGATCATTACCATGGACTAATCGTCCAGTGGCGCAATGAGGACAATGGAACGAAAACTGAACTGGAAATCCATGACGATCATATTTGCACAATACATCACATTCATAGAGCTTACTACTATCTTTCATTTTTCGGTAAGATAATTATTCACTTCTCTCCCAATTCATAAACCCTCGTTAAGCCTTTGGTGTCTCGTTCGGACCTATAATTCGTTTTCCTCCTCACCCTTCGCCAAGTGAGGATGATAAACTCACATGGATGGCAATGGATAGAGGCGAGAACTGCTTCAGTCGAGAGACCCCTACAAGGACCCAGATGGGATGAGAGTCTTGGGTAAAACACAGACTCGTTCCGGTCTTATGCCAGCAAGAGCCCTTGCCCCAAAGTGGTCCTTAAGAGTCCTAAAGTGTTGTTAAAAGTGGTTTGTATGTGTGGTGCAGTATTGTCCAAAAGCGGTCCGTTAGTATGGGCAAGTGTTGCCAAAAAGTGACCCGTAAGTGTTGCATATAAGTGGCCCTTAAGTGGGGTCAAGTGTTTCCCAAAAGTGGCCCATACCTGTGGTAAAGTTTGGTCCATAAGTGGCCCTAAGTGTGGTAAAGAGTTGCCCAAAAGTAGCACAGATGCGCGATAGCTACTGGAATGGGACCCAAAACTCAACCGAATAAGCTCAGCTTTACAGCAATAATGTTTTCCTACTGACACAAAAATGACTCGAACTTAATCTGTAGAGCTTCTGTATTTCGACACTGACTGCCTCCTTAGCTTTGGAGAACTTGAACACTACAAAATATATCATAAACCTATCGGCCTCTCATCATAAACACATCACAAACAGTTTGAATGCAAGTCAAAGGCTAATTGGTAGTCTAATTAGCACTTCATACGGCTATCCAGTATTTGCCAAAGGTTCGTTCTCCTCCTATTGTCGTCGACTTGTTTGCAACCAGCTTATGATATATATGCTATAAGTTGCAGACAGACGTGTTTGCGGCATAGTTATATTATATTGCTGAACTACTCTTGCTGTTATTACCCTTTCCGAAGCCTCTCAAATTTCTTCTACTCCTTGTCGTATTAGACAAGGAGTAGAGACGTGATGGTAAAAATAAATGAAGAGAGAGAGAGAGAGAGAGAGAGAGAGAGAGAGAGAGAGAGAGAGAGAGAGAGCTACCAAAGCAGAAAGGTATCCAGCTTCGATTTCCCTATAGTTAAGACAAAAGTAAGAAAGGTAAGTTTTAACTCTTCCTCAAGCAAATCGAACGGATGGGACAATCAATAAGGAAAAAAAGGTCTTTGTTTGTTTATTTGTTTGTTGTTTGTATTCGATTCTCCTCCGACTCGGGGACCATCCAAGCATAAGGGACAAAGCCTTGAATAAACTCTCTCTCTCTCTCTCTCTCTCTCTCTCTCTCTCTCTCTCTCTCTCTCTCTCGGAATGGTTGGTGTGCCGTCTTTTCAGGAGTTTGAACCACACCCAAAACTCGATAAAGATGGAATGAAAAATAGAAAAAAAGGTTATTTTCCTTTATATTTTCTCCTTATTTTCATTTAAAAGGAAACACGTTGACTTTGAAAAAGCAAAAAGTTGATAAAAAATAAGCAAAACATTAAGGAGCAAAATCCTCTTAAAGTTAAAATTGAACCGGAAAAGAACCTTAAGTAATGCCTACAGTGCGCCGCATGAGACACAATGACAGCACTAACCTCCCGTACGGAAAGCAGTGGAACTCGGACAGTCTTTCCCTGGCGCTCACGAGACAGACATTTCATGAACAGGTTTTAAAAAATCTGAATACAAAAGAAGAAACAATTTGTGATTCCAACTGGCAGGGGAATAAATGTAGATTGAGAATTTCGACCATGATGTACTGAGGATCAATTTGCATCGCCCTTAATGCTTACAGAACCCAATATTTTCGTATTCTAAGACGAATTTTTGTGCAAAAATGATTTTCCTCAGCAACCTTCTTCCCACTGAAAACCCCAGTCTTATCTGCACAGCATCTTGACATATACTGATGAAGGGACTCACTGAGGCAGAAGTAAAAGGCGACGTCCTTCTCACGTCTCCAAAAATGAGATGAATACATTAAAAGGATCAAAATACCAGTGTCCCTGGTATAATAAATAACTTCAGAGCCTGACAACAGCTAATGGAAATCATTATTCTCTCTGTCTGTCTGTCTGTCTGTCTGTCTGTCCCTCTCTCTCTCTCTCTCTCTCTCTCTCTCTCTCTCTCTCTCTTTATGTAATGCCACTGCAGGGGGCTATCTTCAGCAAATGGGAGATGACCACGTGGCGACGACTATTTAAATTCTTCTGTGGGCACATTACATTAGGAGGGAAAATACTAATCAATAAGTATACTGCAAGCACACAAGATAGAATAAAAAATCACTCACTATGACGTTCGTAGATTGCGTACAAGGGTATATTCATGTAAATATGTTCCTGAAAACCTGATAACTACCCAGTTATAAAACACAGATTATATCTTAAAAATCTAATATGAAAAAAACGACATAAACAGGGAACTGGCAACTGCTTCCAAATAAGTTAAACACCAAAAAGCTCCTACGACGCGGCACCTTTTCATGAAACACAAAACACAATGAATAAAGCTCAGCTGGTCTGTCTTTCATTGGGACTTTTCATTATCCCTTTTTTATTACTTTCACCTTCACATTCACCTATCTAATTCATCATTCTATCTTTCATCAAACTAATCCATAAACATCTAAAATCAGACACTATCATCCCTCAGAGAGAGAGAGAGAGAGAGAGAGAGAGAGAGAGAGCGTAACATCTAAACGAATACTTAATTCATAATTACGCTTGTCTTGACATCCTGCAACCAAAAAGCTTCTAAAACTAATTTGGTTAAAACATTAAAAAAAGGATAATAATTTCATGGATTGTTGAGCTTGAAAGGGTTATAGAGAAGTGTTAAAGCAATCTGGTTTCACATCAAATTTCCTAAGACGAAAGAAAATACAAAACCAAATTCATGACATCAGAAACAGTAAGAATACCGGAACATTTTAAATTTCTATCCATTATAATTTCATTTTCAGAAATTTTACTTCTTATTTTGAAGGATATTTAAAGTTTTTTTTAAACATGAAACAACCCACTGTTTCACTGTAATTGTATAATACCAGAATAGTTTTCTTTCCAAAGCTCACGTTGAGGAATAAAATAATAGAAAAGGAAGCTGTATTCCTTACTTACTCCGCGAAGAAAACAAATTAAAGAAAAAACAATAAGAGCCTAATGTCCTACTGAAGAGAACCCTATTTTATTTCCTAAGACAATAAAAATATCCTATAATTCGCTTCCTTGAAAGCCGAGATAAACTTTTTAGAGATCTTTCTGAAGACCTCATTCTCCTGAGATTAAAAAGATATTCGAAAGTTGGAACGACGCTGCTCTCGCTCGGGCGATGAAATGTGGCTCATAATCGCCTCTCTTTCCTGCCTCCTTTTCTATCTTCTGGACTTCCTTTTTATATGGAACTTTCATTTTATTGGAGTCATATTACTGGATGCAATTCGATGGTTACAGCGTTACGAAAGGTTTGCCAATGTCTTCATAAAAAATAGCGTGGGTCTGCCTTGAGCGTGGGAGGATTCAAATAGGAAATTCTACATATATTTTTTCATTACAAATTATATTACCCAATACATTAATAGATTAGCGGAGGCTACAGATATAAATGATAAATCAAATCACACCTATAAACTGGAAAGAAAAAAAATATTTGTTTCTGAGAGAGAGAGAGAGAGAGAGAGAGAGAGAGAGAGAGAGAGAGAGAGAGAGAGAGAGAGAATCTAAACTATCTATATAGTATCAACAAACACCAACCAGAACATAAAACATAAAAATTTGGACAAAAGCAAGACAATGAAATATTCCAAGTTTCGTCAGATTGCAACTAACGAATGCTAAACAGGAATTCAGAATGAGCACATCATTCAACCCAAGAACCAGAATATTATTTCCGAGTTGAGGGACATGAACCAATCAATAAATGAAAATAAAATATAAGATTAATTATCACACAATCAAGTAGACTCACTAATGTCAAATAATTCAGCTAAGTGCAAAAATGAATCCTTGAATATCCAAAAATGTTAGAAAATAAAGATAAACAGAAGCTGCATGAATGCAATGCGTTCTGGATATTCCCCAGCCAAAGCAAAATTTCCAGGTTTACAATACTTGCGTTTCAACGGCCTAAATGAGTTAGAAGCTGAATTGAAAGATAAAACAAAACAAAGCTACTTTTAACCAGACGTTTCTAATGAAGTTCGGTTCTCGTAAAATAATATTATTGATTATTATAGATCAGGATAAACACGGTAATATGGGAGAATGATATGGAAGTCTATAAAAATTTCATGTGTCATTACTAAAAGTGGATTTAGCTAACGTACGAGATATTACAAATCCTTCATTATTTCCGATAACTAAATACGATGTCAAGTCAGCTTTCCCTTCTCAAAGCAAATCCTGCACAAAGGAAGCGGTCATTTCTTAATGGGAGTTGAGGTGAGACATTTCCACACTCGAATGCACCAACAGGTTCTCCCAGGGAATTCCAGACACAATCCGGCAAATTCCGTTCTTACATTCCAGGCCCATGTTCCAGGCGACAGAGCTTGATGGAGCCTGGATTCCCGGCCAGGATTGAAGACGTGGATGAACTACTTGGTTTCTTAAATGAAAATAAAATAAACTTGTTTAGTTAAGTTAGATTAGGTTTCATCTATTCTAAAGGGTAAGTTTTGATTGATATTGAATATAAAATTATTAGGGTATTTGCAAACATTTATTTCTTCAACATCGATAGGAAAAAATATTATGAAATCATCTCCAAACGACTTTTTCTCAATTTTCATCTTTTAAACTTTCTTAGCAACTGTATTAACTGATGAAGAAATATGAACAAAAACAGTCAAAACAAAAGACATTATCTGCATTAGCTTCACTAGACTCAAAGCCTAAATGAAATCATGCTCGGCCTAAAAACTGAATGACAAAACGTTTCATTCCCCGATTCAAGGAATGGAGTGAAAAATATAAATATACATATAATGCCCCATCCCTTAAAACTATTCCCGAAAACGATACAAAATCGTGTGGGGAAAATCCGGTACAAGTCTTTTCAGAAGACTCGCCTATACCCGATAACAGAATATCGAGCAGCGACGAAAATCCAGTCATGATCGAGCGACAATTCGTTCAAATAATGTTCCGATTGGCCTCCTGTCAGCAATTTCATTCCGACGTCGTTGGGGGAGGGGGGGAGGGGGAACGAAGGGGGAGAGGAGGAGGAGGAGGAAAAAGAGAGAGAAATGGAAGTAAAGCTAAATTTAATACCAACTGGTAGGCGGTGACGCTAATCATAACCGACCGTTTGAAAGACGCCTCTCGTTATTCGGATGTTTATGATATGTTTCTTCTTCTTGCCACTTAGAATTTGGCTTTAAAGTCAGTGTTGTTAATTGCATCATCATCAAACGTTCGTATATGTAGATTTCTATCACCCAAACCAGGTCTTAAAACCACACACTCTCTACGCCTATATTGTACACCCTTCCAAACCCCTACAGACTGATGCAAGATGGCCGAGCCTGTCCTTTGATTTCAGGGCAACGGGATCGGAGGCTAAATGAATACAACTGATTCCTAAGCTCCAACAAAGTCTCTTTCAGCCTAAGAGGGATTTCCGGGGCACATTCCAAGAATGCATTCCAGTTCCTATTCCAGGAAAAGTCGCTTCGTCTGAGCAGAAACTAAGCTGGTTTCGACTTCAATCTTTGGTGGGATAAACATTCTCTAATGCAGTGGTTCCCAAACTTTTTTCTGTCATTTCCCCCTGCACCCAGTTCCACCATCCAGATTTCCCCCTTCATGTGTATGAGGGAAAGAGTAGTTAAAACACACTGTGACTATTTACTAATTTATTTTTCAAATGTACAAATATAGTGATAAACATACAGTTACAGAGTAAAGTGGATAGAGAGCGGTTAGTAACAACTAACAGCATAGCCATAGAGAGCGGTTAGTAAGAAATAAAAGGACGTGAGAAAATCCATCCCAGATTTTTTTAGTTAGTAGGTAGCTTCATATTTCCCCCAGTTTGGAATCACTGCCCTGATGGTTCGTTAACACTAAAGGTCAAATAATTGGAATGATAAATACTGGCGTTTCTGGGATGAAAACTCGATTTATACGCAATGCCAACAGTATTTAATTGGGAGTAAAACCGCAATAATATAATAATAATAATCAGAAGAAGAGGATCATCATCACCAACGTCAACACCAACAAAAATAAACAAAAGTCAAAATGTCGGTTCCATCAGAACCAAAAAGTGTCACAGAAGGAAAGACGTTTGTAAACA
>NC_087214.1:21759535-21793336 GCF_015104395.2 Macrobrachium nipponense
TGTTTACAAACGTCTTTCCTTCTGTGACACTTTTTGGCTCTGATGGAACCGACATTTTGACTTTTGCTTATTTTGTTGGTGTTGACGTTGGTGATGATGATCCTCTTCTTTTGATTATTATTATTATATTATTGCGGTTTTACTCCAAATTAAATACAAGAAAAAAGAAGAAGAAGCCTTATTTGTTTACAAACGCCCTTTGGAAGGCTCCTCATTATTTCTGGTTTTTAGGCCGTATTTTGAAGTCTCTCTCGTGATTTTGGACTACAACTTGTGAGTAAGATGGCAGTGAACTAGATAGTGCTTCAAGTTAACCTGTTTGTTGCATAACTCTTTATTTAGAATTTTTTTGCCTCAGACCCTCTAGGCGTTCTCAGGCCCGGGGTTTCGGTCGCCTCCAGCGATGTGACGTCATCATAGAAAACGGACCGTTCTCTTCCTGATGGCGATGGCAAACTACACCCCTATACCTATGAAACTTAAACCAAGACTTCTATCGGTTTAAAGTTTTCCTGTTCCCCTAATTACGACTCCGCATGTGATGTCATTTTCAATAAGTTGAAAATAAATGAAAAAGACTACGAGGATTTCAGAATATACCAAATAACAGAGTTGCTGTGAAATTTCTTGAGGCCAATGTTTTTGACGTCTTTATACGAGAGTATGAAGACAAAGTGATTAATTTTGGTGATGGGGAAAAGGCCCTAGTAATTAATTTGAGCAGTGTATATCTTATGTATCAGTACGTTATGCACCCTTTGATTTGGAAGACTCCCTTTTAAACTAGTGTCCTCAGCCAGTATGGAAAAGTCCTCCATCTAAGACATAACACTTTTTCTCATGGGGGGGAGGGCGAGTGGTCTGCTAAATGGAACACGCACTGTGAAAAATAGGAAATAAGAAAAACATCCCATCCTCCATAAATCTCCGTGGTTATAATGTTGTTTTTTCTGTACAATGGACAAAAAAAGACGTGTTACAACGCGGAAAGAGACTCTCACATGGCAGTTAATTGTAACATGGATAGTGAACCGAAGTTAAATATTTTCAATTTGAATGACTTTCCAGCAATGCCTGGTAAGGATTCTGGTAAGGGTGATGTTCCTGACGAAATGGAACTAATGATATTCAGCATGCGGAAAATAATGAAGGAAACTGCGGAGCCACCATCTGATGAAATTAATGCTGGCAATGACAAAAGCGAAATCTAGCATCCTTGATAAAGACCAGATGGGTAATGTATCGAAGTAGTAGAACAACTTGTAACTTTTCCTTTATCCGAAAGTGTTGATGATGTATTGGAGACCCAATTGAAATAGAAGATAATCACAAGACTTGGATTGTAATGTTTCAACTAATAATGATGATATAAAGGATACTGACAGTGACAGTGATATCTTTGCAATAAAAAAGTGCACCCGAAGGTGCTTCTCAAGTAATGGAATAACTGATGATGAAGGACCTCGCTCACAAGACGAACCTCGTGTTCCTTACACTATTGGGATCTCTCTCCCGTTGATGATGATAAAAATGAAGAACTGGACAGTCTTGAAGAAATTGTTGTAGCGGCTTCAGTGTATAGGAATGATGAATCTGTGGATGATATGCCAGAAGAATGTGATATGGATTCAGAGGTAAATAAAGAAAGTGATATTGAAGATGATTTGGAAAATGATGATAAAGGTTCAAACATGATGTCAGAAAGTCAGTGGAATTTAGACCTAGAAACTGTAGGTAAATTAAGGTTCACTAAAGGAAAATCCACCAAAGAAAAAACAAAAGGAGGGAAGCAAAAATGAATGGGAAAGGTAGGTTGTCAAAGAAAAAGAAAATTTAATTGTTTAATTTTCGGTGATATAATGGCTCTTTCTTTTGTTGCCAACTTTTAAATATTAATGGCTTAAATTAAATGAGGTAAATAAAGCCAAATGAAGGTTGTGTCCCCCACTCTTAGTCATGTACTATAAAAATTGATATCCTGTTAATTCAAGAGCATAATGTTAAAGATTTTTCAGTTTTGAGTTATCTCGCTCATTTTACAAGTATAGTGTTAATCCATCAATCAATTTAAAAGGAGGAGGTACAACCCTGATATAGTATAAATAATAAAACAAGTGTAAAACTTTTAAACTAAGGAAATGGACACTAATGGAAGAATTGTGGGTGTAAGAATATGTTACAATAAATGTATTATACCTGTCCTAAATGTGTATGCTCCGTCTGGTACAAGTAAATCTGCAGAAAGGGAAGACTTCTTTAGAAATGAAATTTTGTACTACCTGAGACATAATAATGATTATCTAATCTTTGGGGGTGACTTCAACTGCATAACAAGCACAAGAGATTGCAGTAATAATAACAAAGCCTTGTTGTCTAAGTCTATGAGTACTCTTGTGAAAACCTTGCTTGAAAGACAATTACAAATTCTCAAACAGAATACCAGAGTACACTTATATACGTGAAAACTATGGATCAAGGATAGATAGGATGTATACTGTCAAGTTATTTGATAATATAATATCTGCTGACACTGTTCCAATAGTTTTTCAGACCACAGTATGGTTTGTTTTTGAGGCTAAGAATTAACACGCATGTAATTTGCACAGGGTATTGGAAGTTAAATGTGAAAGTTTTAGATTCTGATGAAACTGATGGAAATTTTATGCATGTATGGCAGTGTATAAAGCAGAAAAAAGGTACATTTGATAACATACTTGTTGGTGGTGACTGGGCAAAATTACAGTGTAAAACATTCTTTGTCAAATTATGTAAAAAGATATCACAAGAAAAGTATGGCTTGCTGAACTTGCTACAAACAAGATTACGGCATCTTTATGACATAAACTACAAAACTAGTGTAAATTATGACAATATTAAGCTTCTCAAAAATAGATTTGATGACATCCAGAATGAAATTTTAGAGGGTATAAAGATAAGAGCCAAACTAAATGATCTTACAATGGGTGAAAAAATGTCTGCACATCTTGGTGCTGAAAAAAAGAAAAATCATACTAGCATTACCAGCATAAAACAACCAGATGGTTCCATTATAGAAAGTACACGAGGGAATATCTGCTTTTATTCAAGAGCATTTTGAAGATTATTTAGTATGGTCTCAGGTCAGGAAAAAGTCAAGACTATTTCCTTAGCTTCTGTAATTCTAGTTTGGACCAAGATGATGTACATTTGTTGAGCAGAGATTAGAGGAAGCTGAGGTTTTCGATGCTGTCAAGAGTATGTGTAAAGGTAAATCACCAGGATATGACGGGCTTCCTATAGAATTCTACAAAAAGTTTTGGTGTATAATAAAATCTGATATAATGGAGGTGTTCAAATTCATTGCAACTATGAAATGCATGTCAGATAGTCAATCCTTAGGTATCATAAAATTATTAGCTAAAACAGGAGATTTATCCGTGGTGGAAAACTGGAGACCTATAACCCTACTGAATGTTGACTATAAAATCTTTGCTAAAGTTTTAGCAAACAGATTGAGATGTATTACTGAGAAGATGATCTCCCCGGAACAATATTGTGCAGTGAAAGGAAGGTCAATTGTGAATTGTAATAATACGATTCGAGATGTAATTTTTCATGCAAAACAAAACTGTCTAGATTTGGCAATCTTAAGCTTAGATTGGTTCTAAAGCCTTTGATAGGGTAATATGGATTTTGTTTTTAAAATAATGAAGAAAGTTGGTTTACCAGAGGAATTTGTGGACCTAGTTCGAGTTTTGTATAAGGATTGTAAAAGTCGTATTTTGTAAATGGGTTTATTAGTTCCCCCTTTAGTATTAAAAGATCTGTAAGACAGGGCTGCCCGATGTCAATGCTGTTATATTGTTATTTATTTCAAGAACCTTTATATAGGGCAATGAAGAGTAACAACAAGATAATAGGGCCAAGCCTACCTAACGTGAAAAATATATGTCCTGCAGGGTTATGCAGATGATTTTATCTATGATTTTGTCAACTGATGATTCAGTTAGAGAGTGCTATGAAGAAATACAATTGTTTGAAATTGCGACAGGTGCACAGCTAAACAAGGACAAAACTAGTATAATTGGGTTTGGTAAATGGGAGAACCGAAGCACCTGGCCTCTCAGTTGGTTAAAACTGTTGAAAGTATAAAAATTCTTGGTATGGTTTATTATAATGATTTTGAGATGACGTGTGAAGAGAATTGGTCTCGCCTTGCTAAAAATATTGAAATATCAGTAGCTATGCTTAGTCCAAGACAACTGTCTATTTTCCAGAAGGCTATTATTATTAATTCTCTAGTTTTGTCCAAAGTTTGGTATATTTTCTCCACACCTTGCCTCCATCAAAAAAATACATTGCTCAATAAATATGCATATTTTCCGGTATGTCTGGAGGGGTACTTACCATCCTGTAAGCAGAGAGACTCTTTGTTTGTCTAAAGAAAAAGGTGGAGTTGGGAATAATAAATGTTTTTTTAAATCATTAGCGATTTTCAGTTCGACAGCTTTGAGTGATATTAAAAAGGATATAGGTTTGAGCAATTTCTATTGCAAGATGATAATAACTTCTTGTTAGATTTGAAGGAAATTAATGAGATTTCATTTTCATCAACATCATTTTACTCAGTAGCAATTGATGTCATCAGGAAGTTTCTCGGCATGAAAAATTCCCAAACTTGAATAGTAAAGACTGCTATAAATTTATAAGGCCAGAAATGCACCAAAAAATTGAAGAGAGTTATCCACTTTTGGACTGGGAATGTATGGGAGAGCATAAACAAACCTTTCATTGGTATCATGGAAAGGGAGTTTGCCTTTAAATAGCACATGGAACCTTGGCGACCAACAACCGGCTAAAAATGTTAAATATCAAAAACAGTGATAGATGTGATCATTGTTGAAGATGTTGAATACACCTTGCATATTTTTACTTTTGTAGTCACATAAAAACATCATTGGAGTATTTCAAAAGTGTGCTATTCAATACTTGTAAAATAAATAGAGATAATGTTTTGAAAACATTAATGTTTAGTTTCAATTATAAGGACTAAAAAGGATCTTAATAGTGCCACTGTATTAATTGTAGGGTATTTAATATGCTGTTTGGGTAAGTAAAAAGAAACATTACAAAACAAAAGAGGAAACAGATGCCTTTATTCAAAGCAAAATTTTGTTATGGATAGGGGGCTATTAAAGAACAATTACAAAGAAAGAAATAAAAAATATTTTCACAACTAGAGTACATTAATTACTGTTTTTAAATAGCCAGTATTAATTTTGTAAGTAATATCACAATTAATATATAGTGTTAAGGAAAAAAAGTTTTAAAGTCTAGTTAATAATAAAAAATAAAAATCCAGTAATTTGTAAATATTGTAGGTGTACAATTTGTAATATTTTTGTAATACCTTACTTATGTAAATGACATGTAAATATTTTTCTAATAAAAGTTAAAAAAAAAAAATTAAATACTGTTGGCATTGCGTATAATCGAGTTTTTCATCCCAGAAACGCCAGTATTTATCATTCCAATTATTTGACCTTTAGTGTTAACGAACCATCAGGGCAGTGATTCCAAACTGGGGGAAATATGAAGCTACCTACTAACTAAAAAAATCTGGGATGGATTTTCTCACGTCCTTTTATTTCTTACTAACCGCTCTCTATGGCTATGCTGTTAGTTGTTACTAACCGCTCTCTATCCACTTTACCCTGTAACTGTATGTTTATCACTATATTTGTACATTTGAAAAATAAATTAGTAAATAGTCACAGTGTGTTTTAACTACTCTTTCCCTCATACACATGAAGGGGGAAATCTGGAGGGTGGAACTGGGTGCAGGGGGAAATGACAGAAAAAGTTTGGGAACCACTGCATTAGAGAATGTTATCCCACCCCAAAGATTGAAGTCGAAACCAGCTTAGTTTCTGCTCAGACGAAGCGACTTTTCCTGGAATAGGAACTGGAATGCATTCTTGGAATGTGCCCCGGAAATCCCTCTTAGGCTGAAAGAGACTTTGTTGGAGCTTAGGAATCAGTTGTATTCATTTAGCCTCCGATCCCGTTGCCCTGAAATCAAAGGACAGGCTCGGCCATCTTGCATCAGTCTATAGGGGTTTGGAAGGGTGTACAATATAGGCGAAGAGAGTGTGTGGTTTTAAGACCTGGTTTGGGTGATAGAAGTCTACATATACGAACGTTTGATGATGATGCAATTAACAACTCTGATTTTAAAGCCAAATTCTAAGTGGCAAGAAGAAGAAACATATCATAAACATCCGAATAACGAGAGGCGTCTTTCAAACGGTCGGTTATGATTAGCGTCACCGCCTACCAGTTGGTATTAAATTTAGCTTTACTTCCATTTCTCTCTCTTTTTCCTCCTCCTCCTCCTCTCCCCCTTCGTTCCCCCCCCCCCCCCCCCCCCCCTCCCCCAACGACGTCGGAAAGAAATTGCTGACAGGAGGCTCAATCGGAACATTATTTGAACGAATTGTCGCTCGATCATGACTGGATTTTCGTCGCTGCTCGATATTCTGTTATCGGGTATAGGCGAGTCTTCTGAAAAGACTTGTACCAGATTTTCCCCACACGATTTTGTATCGTTTTCGGGAATAGTTTTAAGGGATGGGGCATTATATGTATATTTATATTTTTCACTCCATTCCTTGATAGGGGAATGAACGTTTGTCATTCAGTTTTTAGGCCGAGCATGATTTCATTTAGGCTTTGAGTCTAGTGAAGCTAATGCAGATAATGTCTTTTGTTTTGACTGTTTTTGTTCATATTTCTTCATCAGTTAATACAGTTGCTAAGAAAGTTTAAAAGATGAAAATTGAGAAAAAGTCGTTTGGAGATGATTTCATAATATTTTTTCCTATTGATGTTGAAGAAATAAATGTTTGCAAATACCCTAATAATTTTATATTCAATGTCCAATCAACTTACCCTTTAGAATAGATGAAACCTAATCTAACTTAACTAACAAGTTTTTATTTTCATTTAAACAACCAAGTAGTTCATCCACGTCTTCAATCCTGGCCGGGAATCCAGGCTCCATCAAGCTCTGTCGCCTGGAACATGGGCCTGGAATGTAAGAACGGAATTTGCCGGATTGTGTCTGGAATTCCCTGGGAGAACCTGTTGGTGCATTCGAGTGTGGAAATGTCTCGCCTCAACTCCCATTAAGAAATGACCGCTTCCTTTGTGCAGGATTTGCTTTGAGAAGGGAAAGCTGACTTGACATCGTATTTAGTTATCGGAAATAATGAAGGATTTGTAATATCTCGTACGTTAGCTAAATCCACTTTTAGTAATGACACATGAAATTTTTATAGACTTCCATATCATTCTCCCATATTACCGTGTTTATCCTGATCTATAATAATCAATAATATTATTTTACGAGAACCGAATTTCATTAGAAACGTCTGGTTAGAACTTGTTTGTTTTATCTTTCAATTCAGCTTCTAACTCATTTAGGCCGTGAACCAAGTATTTAAACACTGGAATATTTGCTGGGGAATATCCAGAACGCATTGCATTCATGCAGCTTCTGTTTATCTTTATTTTCTAACATTTTTGGATATTCAAGGATTCATTTTTGCACTTAGTTGAATTATTTGACATTAGTGAGTCTACTTGATTGTGTGATAATTAATCTTATATTTTATTTTCATTTATTGATTGGTTCATGTCCCTCAACTCGGAAAAAATATTCTGGTTCTTGGGTTGAATGATGTGCTCATTCTGAATTCCTGTTTAGCATTCGTTAGTTGCAATCTGACGAAACTTGGAATATTTCATTGTCTTGCTTTTGTCCAAATTTTTATGTTTTATGTTCTGGTTAGTGTTTGTTGATACTATATAGATAGTTTAGATTCTCTCTCTCTCTCTCTCTCTCTCTCTCTCTCTCTCTCTCTCTCTCTCTCTCTCTCTCTCTCTCTCTCTCAGAAACAAATATTTTTTTTCTTTCCAGTTTATAGGTGTGATCTGATTTATCATTTATATCTGTAGCCTCCGCTAATCTATTAATGTATTGGGTAATATAATTTGTAATGAAAAAATATATGTAGAATTTCCTATTTGAATCCTCCCACGCTCAAGGCAGACGCACGCTATTTTTTATGAAGACATTGGCAAACCTTTCGTAACGCTGTAACCATCGAATTGCATCCAGTAATATGACTCCAATAAAATGAAAGTTCCATATAAAAAGGAAGTCCAGAAGATAGAAAAGGAGGCAGGAAAGAGAGGCGATTATGAGCCACATTTCATCGCCCGAGCGAGAGCAGCGTCGTTCCAACTTTCGAATATCTTTTTAATCTCAGGAGAATGAGGTCTTCAGAAAGATCTCTAAAAAGTTTATCTCGGCTTTCAAGAAAGCGAATTATAGGATATTTTTATTGTCTTAGGAAATAAAATAGGGTTCTCTTCAGTAGGACATTAGGCTCTTATTGTTTTCTTTAATTGTTTTCTTCGCTGGAGTATGTAAGGAATACAGCTTCCTTTTCTATTATTTTATTCCTCAACGTGAGCTTTGAAAGAAACTATTCTGGTATTATCACAATTACAGTGAACAGTTGGTGTTGCTCATGTTTAAAAAAAAACTTTAAATATCCTTCAAAATAAGAAGTAAAATTTCTGAAAATGAAATTATAATGGATAGAAATTTAAAATGTTCCGGTATTCTTACTGTTTCTGATGTCATGAATTTGGTTTTGTATTTTCTTTCGTCTTAGGAAATTTGATGTGAAACCAGATTGCTTTAACACTTCTCTATAACCCTTTCAAGCTCAACAATCCATGAAATTATTATCCTTTTTTTAATGTTTTAACCAAATTAGTTTTAGAAGCTTTTTGGTTGCAGGATGTCAAGACAAGCGTAATTATGAATTAAGTATTCGTTTAGATGTTACGCTCTCTCTCTCTCTCTCTCTCTCTCTCTCTCTCTCTCTCTCTCTCTCTCTCTCTCTCTCTCTCTCTGAGGGATGATAGTGTCTGATTTTAGATGTTTATGGATTAGTTTGATGAAAGATAGAATGATGAATTAGATAGGTGAATGTGAAGGTGAAAGTAATAAAAAAGGGATAATGAAAAGTCCCAATGAAAGACAGACCAGCTGAGCTTTATTCATTGTGTTTTGTGTTTCATGAAAAGGTGCCGCGTCGTAGGAGCTTTTTGGTGTTTAGCTTATTTGGAAGCAGTTGCCAGTTCCCTGTTTATGTCGTTTTTTTCATATTACATTTTTAAGATATAATCTATGTTTTATAACTGGGTAGTTATCAGGTTTTCAGGAACATATTTACATGAATATACCCTTGTACGCAATCTACGAACGTCATAGTGAGTGATTTTTTATTCTATCTTGTGTGCTTGCGTATACTTATTAATTAGTATTTTCCCTCCTAATGTAATGTGCCCACAGAAGAATTTAAATAGTCGTCGCCACGTGGTCATCTCCCATTTGCTGAAGATAGCCCCCTGCAGTGGCATTACATAAAGAGAGAGAGAGAGAGAGAGAGACAGACAGACAGAGAATAATGATTTCCATTAGCTGTTGTCAGGCTCTGAAGTTATTTATTATACCAGGGACACTGGTATTTTGATCCTTTTAATGTATTCATCTCATTTTTGGAGACGTGAGAAGGACGTCGCCTTTTACTTCTACCTCCAGTGGAGTCCTTCATCAGTATATGTCAGATGCTGTGGCAGATAAGACTGGGGTTTTCAGTGGGAAGAAGGTTGCTGAGGAAAATTAATTTTTGTCACTAAAAATTCGTCTTAGAATACGAAAATATTGGGTTCTGTAAGCATTAAGGGCGATGCAAATTGATCCTCAGTACATCATGGTCGAAATTCTCAATCTACATTTATTCCCCTGCCAGTTGGAATCACAAATTGTTTCTTCTTTTGTATTCAGATTTTTTAAAACCTGTTCATGAAATGTCTGTCTCGTGAGCGCCAGGGAAAGACTGTCCGAGTTCCACTGCTTTCCGTAGGGGAGGTTAGTGCTGTCATTGTGTCTCATGCGGCGCACTGTAGGCATTACTAAAGGTTCTTTTCCGGTTCAATTTTAACTTTAAGAGGATTTTGCTCCTTAATGTTTTGCTTATCTTTTATCAACTTTTTGCTTTTTCAAAGTCAACGTGTTTCCTTTTAAATGAAAATAAGGAGAAAATAAAAAGGAAAATAACCTTTTTTTTTTTTTTCATTCCATCTTTATCGAGTTTTGGGTGTGGTTCAAACTCCTGAAAAGACGGCACACCAACCATTCCGAGAGAGAGAGAGAGAGAGAGAGAGAGAGTTTATTCAAGGCTTTGTCCCTTATGCTTGGATGGTCCCCGAGTCGGAGGAGAATCGAATACAAACAACAAACAAATAAACAAACAAAGACCTTTTTTTCCTTATTGATTGTCCCATCCGTTCGATTTGCTTGAGGAAGAGTTAAAACTTACCTTTCTTACTTTTGTCTTAACTATAGGGAAATCGAAGCTGGATACCTTTCTGCTTTGGTAGCTCTCTCTCTCTCTCTCTCTCTCTCTCTCTCTCTTCATTTATTTTTACCATCACGTCTCTACTCCTTGTCTAATACGACAAGGAGTAGAAGAAATTTGAGAGGCTTCGGAAAGGGTAATAACAGCAAGAGTAGTTCAGCAATATAATATAACTATGCCGCAAACACGTCTGTCTGCAACTTATAGCATATATATCATAAGCTGGTTGCAAACAAGTCGACGACAATAGGAGGAGAACGAACCTTTGGCAAATACTGGATAGCCGTATGAAGTGCTAATTAGACTACCAATTAGCCTTTGACTTGCATTCAAACTGTTTGTGATGTGTTTATGATGAGAGGCCGATAGGTTTATGATATATTTTGTAGTGTTCAAGTTCTCCAAAGCTAAGGAGGCAGTCAGTGTCGAAATACAGAAGCTCTACAGATTAAGTTCGAGTCATTTTTGTGTCAGTAGGAAAACATTATTGCTGTAAAGCTGAGCTTATTCGGTTGAGTTTTGGGTCCCATTCCAGTAGCTATCGCGCATCTGTGCTACTTTTGGGCAACTCTTTACCACACTTAGGGCCACTTATGGACCAAACTTTACCACAGGTATGGGCCACTTTTGGGAAACACTTGACCCCACTTAAGGGCCACTTATATGCAACACTTACGGGTCACTTTTTGGCAACACTTGCCCATACTAACGGACCGCTTTTGGACAATACTGCACCACACATACAAACCACTTTTAACAACACTTTAGGACGCTTAAGGACCACTTTGGGGCAAGGGCTCTTGCTGGCATAAGACTGCAACGAGTCTGTGTTTTACCCAAGACTCTCATCCCATCAGGGTCCTTGTAGGGGTCTCTCAACTGAAGCAGTTCTCGCCTCCATCCATTGCCATCCATGTGAGTTTATCATCCTCACTTGGCGAAGGGTGAGGAGGAAAACAAATTATAGACACCAAAGGCTTAACGAGGGTTTATGAATTGGGAGAGAAGTGAATAATTATCTTACCGAAAAGTGAAAGATAGTAGTAAGCTCTATGAATGTGATGTATTGTGCAAATATGATCGTCATGGATTTCCAGTTCAGTTTTCGTTCCATTGTCCTCATTGCGCCACTGGACGATTAGTCCATGGTAATGATCAATTGCCATTAACCGCAGAATTTACATCTCTCTCTCTCTCCCTCCCCCCCCCCCCCCCACCCCCCCCCCCCCTCTCTCTCTCTCTCTCTCTCTCTAGAGAGAGAGAGAGATAGACATGTTAGTTAGCCTATTTCATTGTTCGTAACTTACCTGATTGCATATACATGGCTCGTGTTAAAATGCTTTCGTAGGTATATTTATACGCGTGCCTATTTGGAGAAAGAGAGAGAGAGAGAGAGAGAGAGAGAGAGAGAGAGAGATTTAAATGTACTGGCGTATATTGTGTCCCATGGTATGATGAACTGAAGCCAATTTCCATAGAACAAATATCTGTATGCAAATTTGACGCTGGACATTTATGTGCATAATTGGGTTCTCCAGTGTGCATATTTTATTATGCATTGTTTATGTTTTCGTAATTGACGTGACTATAGCTATGGTTAAAAAATTACATCCTATATTTCTTTAATAAAACAATGAATTGATATCAAGAACATCCATTTTAGAATGTCATTGATTTGTGGAAGTAGGTTTTGATAGGCCTATATAACATTTTCTTTTAGGCATAAGATTTTTCAATGGTAGGAGGTTCTTGTGTTTGAATGAGGTCGACATTTGTGAGAACTCCGATTTGCATAAAGTGGGAACTCAGTCTATTGGCAACGAATGGGAACTCTAACTTCTGATAACAAATATGGGAACGTAGTCTTTGGAATCAAATTAGGAAATAGGAATTTATCTCTGGGAACACACTGGGAACTTATTTTTTGGAACCATTTGGGAATTATCCTGCTGGGAACTTAGTCTTTAGAATCAGATGGAAATTCAGCCCTCTGGGAACACAATGGGAACTTAGTCTTTGGAATTCAGCGGGAATTCACTATTCTGGGAACACATTGGAAAATTTGTAATTAGAATCAAATGAGAATGAAACCTTGTGGGAAAATAGTGGGAACTCAGTTTTGGAATCAAGTGGGAATTCAACCATTTGGGAATACCTTTGGAACTGAAAATTTGGAATAAAATGGAAATACTTCATTCTGGGAACAAAATAGGAATTCGGTCTTTTCAAACATTTGGGAATTCAGTCTTCTGGGAACAGAGTGGGAACTCATTCTTGTGAAAAATGGCAACCCGGTCTCGTATTATGAACTTGATCTCGTGGGGACAAACAGAAACCAAGCATAGATATCAGCTGGAAACTCGGTGTTTGGGAGTGTATGGGAACTCAGTCTCTTGGGAACAAAGCGGGAACTTGTAGTGTTGTAAGATTAAAACGTGTAGACAATTTCGTTCAAAGATAAGTGCCGACGTGAGTAGTAACTGGAAAAAAGAAAGCAATGTGATGATAACACTTGCAATGTTGAATAATAACCTGACACTTATCTAGTGTATGAAGTGACTGTTTGCATAGTGAGTAAGAAAACAATGTATAGAGTGAAGGACAACATTGCATAGTGAATAACATATCATTATATATTGAATGAAAGAGCCATGTATACAGTGAAAACGGTAACTAACACTTAACTTTATATAGTGTATAACATACATAACACTATATATAGATATATATATATATATATATATATATATATATATATAATATATATATATATATATATATATAAAGAATAACATAGGTGTATTCATCCACAAGGCCTCAAATCAGTGGCATCCAACGTCACTCTTCCAGAAAGGACGCGAAGGCCTATTTGTTATCTTGGCACCACTCTCCCCCTACCATAACCCCCGTCCCGTTCCTCTAGCTATAAGCACCCCTCCTCTCCCCCTTCCTTACCCCCTTAACTCCCCCCCCCACCCTACCCCCCACCCCTTAGGCAGTTGTCTATCATCACCTCCACCCATAAAATGCAAAAGCACTGGAGGCCATTCGAGTAATAAAATGAGTTCCAACTATGTCAGCGACACATGACACATGATCCCTGTGACGCTCTGTCTGTCTGTCTGTCCCGACGATGGACCTGATTGTAGAATGACGTAGAGGGAAATATTTACAGACGAATATTTGATCCTTAAAAGAAAAAAAATTGTTTTATTGGTCATTGACGAGTCTCACGAGTTTTTCAGTGCTTAAAGAGGTGGTATTGGGAATTATTCTCTCTCTCTCTCTCTCTCTCTCTCTCTCTCTCTCTCTCTCTCTCTCTCTCTCTCCCCGCAATTTCAGGCCGTGATTCAGTACAGTCGATTGACCAACTTGTTTGTCCAGTGTCAAGTTTTCCATCAATAACTAAAATGTGTTTATTTATTTATTTTATTTTTATTTTGCCACTGTGTTTGTATGAGATCATTTACCTTTATTTATTTTATATGGGCTTTGGTTTGTAGCTATTTTACAATTAAGTTTTCCAAAATACGCATAATATATTTTTGCTGTAGTTTACTTAACAGTAAAATATTAGAAGAGATAGATTAGAAATGTCTACTTACTCAAGTACTATACTCCTGTTATGGTCAGACTTCCTCAAAGCTTTGATCTTGTCTTTTAATTTGCTAGAGAGTCAGGTTTTGTGAAATGTCACTTGCTAATTAATTCAAGAGTTTAGAAAAATCTCCACTTGCTAAACAAACTCTGTTAAAGTTCTGAGATAAAGCTGCATTAAATTTGTTTAAATGATCATTTTAAGAAGATTTTAGGACACTGTCGAAATTTATGCTGCTACAACTCCAGACGTCACGTTTGGAGAAATTCTCCTCCTCACATAGTAGGTTCAACTCAGGCAAATGCTAACAGTTACGTAATACGGTTTGTAAAACATGTTTCTTTAAGTGAGGAAACTGAAACTGTTTGTCCTTCCCTCTTTGTTCTCCTCCTTCTCTTATTTCTCCACTAATTAACAAAGAGGGGAGACGCCAAGATCAGTGTGGCAAATATCTTCCTCTTGTGTCACCTCATTTGGATGCGAACCAGCCTCCCTTTCTCTCTTTCACAATTGAAGTCTTTTATTTTCGTGTATGAAGATGAAAAGTAATTATCCGCGCAGCAGAGTGGTGCCATCAGTGCACCTCGTAGGCATTGATGAAGGTTCTTTGTAGTGTCCCTTCG
This sequence comes from Macrobrachium nipponense, assembly GCF_015104395.2. Classification (NCBI taxonomy): domain Eukaryota; kingdom Metazoa; phylum Arthropoda; class Malacostraca; order Decapoda; family Palaemonidae; genus Macrobrachium; species Macrobrachium nipponense. The sequence continues at coordinate 21,774,235 of NC_087214.1, forward strand.
GCCTCAAGCTGCAATACCTTTGATTCCTTTTGCTGTACCTCCTTTGATATTCTCTTCTTCCGTCTGACTTTCCACCCTCCTAACAATCGTTTCAGAGTGCAATTGCGAGGCTTTCCACTTGTTACATCTATCAAACATTTTTACTCTCAGATTTCCTTCTTAACACTGAATGACCTCATAGGTCCCAGCACTTGGCCTTGGGCCTAAATTTTTTATTCCTTTCTATCTGGTCCGTAAAAAAAGAAAATTCAGGCCTCTCTGAAAGCAGTCGTGATTCACAGCTTGTCCTGGCAAAGAGATTTCTTATTCACTCATTACTTATTGAGTGTTGGGTGCGATGACTTCTTATTTAGAATCTTCTGTAGTTAGGAAGAACCAGATTACCATTTATGGTTAGCCAATGCATCTGTTTTTATTTCCTTCGTTTGTTTCTCATCAGCGAAAGTCGCAGACTGCAACTGTCTTTATTGAAATCCCAAACGAAGTCCAAATTCCTCTAACCCCAAAAGCGGAAGCAAGCAGAGTAACCAAACAAGCACACAGCTCCTTTCCTTCTCTCTTTCCCCATCGGGCAGATCCTCCAAAGAGTCGACCAATAGAAATATCTTGTTTTTGATGAAAGCAGGATCTCATCGGGAGCCCCAAATGATTCTTCATCAGGCCTGGGCAGTGTTTGGATATGTCTCCAGTTAGCTAGTCAGCTGATTTAAATATATTTGCATAGAGATGAGAAGCTGCCACTGACTGATAAGTGGTCGTTTGAATGAGATACGATTTTTGTCCTTATTTTTATTTTTCATAATCACCTGACTCATCGGTTTTACTATCTCTCTCTCTCTCTGAGAGAGAGAGTTACATTTAAATTGTTTTATTGATATATAATTAAACTTGTTTAGTAAAAGAAGCCTTACAATCTTCGTGGGGGTGGGGGGGGGGGTGCTTATCACAAAGTTCATTAATGAGAAATTTTCTCAAAGGGGAGGAGACACTTTCCCGGAACTTCAGGCCTTTGTCTAATAATATCAGTTTCTGTACCTTTACCTCTTGTCTGGAAGTTTAGAGTTTTTGAATATTTCTTTTTTTTATATTTACTTGTATTCTGAGCTAGAACTGAACATAGCCTTCATTCACTTGCTCCGTTGGCCCTCAGGCCTCATTGTGACCATTGTGACTTTCAGACTGCTAAAAGCTCCGGAGTAATGTTTTAAATATGTGACGATCATGACAGTAGTTATTTATTTAAAGATTAATAATTATAATTTCTCGTGTAGTGAATTTATTTAAACATTGCTTTGAAAATATACACCAAAATTATATTTTCTTCTCATTTCAGGTGAGGTACGATTAGTAGAACGTATCAGCTAAGGGTAAGGAAATGTCATTCTTGATTACGCAGACAGTTCTTTGAAAAATCAAAAGCAATTTATGTTTGAAGCTTTGTTGTCTTTAAAGTTCATTTAGAGATAAAAGTTAAATTTGAGTTAGGGAAAAAGGATTCTTACTGGGGTAACACAATAGTAGCTAGGTTTACATTTGAACCGGAAAGGACTTTTATCACGGGTGAAACTTGACAAGATGATGCAAGTTAGGCTGCATCCACACTATTGTAAAACATGTCATTAACAAGTCAGCAACTTTTCACATACATCTCACCAACAGGTCAGCAACTTATCGATTACCTACCGCAAACAGGTCAGTAACTTACTGCATACATATCATAAACAGGTCAGCATTTTACCACATACATATTTCAAACAGGTTGACAACAAGTCATCGACTGTAAGTGGACGACGAATCTTTGGCAAGTGCTGGATAATAGTAAGAAGCAATTTTTACGACTCCTGATGAGTCGACCACTTGCATTCAACTTATTTGTGACGTGTGTGTGATAAGGTACTTAATTATGTTGAAGACATGTTTTACTATGATGTGGACGCAGTCTTAGATGACATCCTGCAATATCTGATTTCTTGTACCATACGTAAGGCGATGCGCAAGCGAGAATACTGCTGAAATACGGTTGTGTTTTCAAATTGTTCTTTATGAATGAGTGTACAAGTATTTTTTGGATGTTATTCGATGAGAGTTTGTAAATTCTCTGTAGTGGAGTTTGTAATTAATTATGTTTGTATTCTTAACATCAAAACATGAGGACATCCTTATTTGGACTGGTTGTGCAACCCGCACCTTCAGAAACTGTAGTTGTTTTGAGCCAGACGAGGACGTATTTTTATGTCTCTGGTTCTAAAGACGAAGCGTTTGTGAAAATTAGGACGAATACTGAGAAAAGGGAAATTAATATCTCGGAAGAGAGAGAGAGAGAGAGAGAGAGAGAGAGAGAATCTGATCCAATCCAATAAGAAAGTGTTGCACAGGTTGAAGAGGACCTCATTCTTTTGCATCGAGCGTAGACATAAATATTCGGTTTCCTTTATTATTCATCATTTTTGGGTTCTTAACGAAATATGGAATAAATCTCAAATTTACCATCCCTAATTCACAAATATCATTCGTAAATCGGATTTCAAGCAGCTGTCCTCCTAACGAATTTTCTCTCATTTTTCCGTTGTTCAGGTGATGAGGTGGTGTTGGAAATATGGTGGGGGAAGGAGGTAGGGGGAAGGGTGGAGGGCGGTTTACTGGTGGTAGGTTATTGTGTAGTTGGAGGTGGTATATGATGTTTTTAATGATTGTTTCATAGTAATAATGTATGCAACGACGGACACGTGACAGATATATATATATATATATAGATAGATATATTATATATATATATATATATATAATGATAGATATATATATATATATATATATGAGAGAGAAGAGAGAGAGGAGAGAGAGAGGAGAGAGCGGTTTGGTAAGTGAAAATCTGGGGTCATGTCGTCGAGTTCCTCCTCATGCCCGCGGTGTTGCTGCCTGCTGGTTGGATGAGGCCGTTGGTTGGACGGCGAGAAATTCCTTTGGTTTAGCAGAGACTGAGAGAAGCCTCGGCCTTACATACTATTGTCACGGAGCAGAGTTGCAACTCGACAGACCTGAACAACTCTACTAACTCTACGGACCACGAAACCCATATATCAGTTACCGGTACCGGACGCGCTTTGTACGTATATAAGCCAGAAACATATTATATGCTGATTGGCGCTGTTTCCTTCTCCAGAAATGGCAAGTATTGGAGCGTTACTAGTGCAATGCAGTGATCAAGAAAAGTCAGTTATTATAAACATAGAAAAACTCATATAAACTGAATGCAGCTGACGCAGCAAGCACTTTCATTTAAACCTATATAATTTTTTATATGATTATTATTCTATAAGCCTTAAATCTTCAACATACACCATAAAAACAAGAACTCAATTAACCAGTGAATTCAGAGAATTTCCAACGAGTAACAAATAATGAATTTCAACGACTTGTAAATTCTCTCTCTCTCTCTCTCTCTCTCTCTCTCTCTCTGGGGAAGTCTTTGACAAGGTGTTTTGCCTTATCTCTCCCTCAAGAAAATCCTTCCGCGTTTAAATATTGATGAGGTCCCTGACGACCTGGTTTACATTCAGTGGGGCTCCTCGGTTGGGGGGAATGTCTGCATTTGTCCAGGGAAATGGTTTTTAGTGTTTTTATTTCCTTTTTTTTCTTGGTTGGTGTCTTTGCTCATGAGTTTTGTGTTTGAAGTTTTTATTTTTTATTTTTGTTAGTGATTTAACGTGATGGTCTCTCTCTCTCTCTCTGTTTAGTTGCTCTTATTGACGTGTGATGTATAGCGAAATGCAATTAAATGTTGATGAGGCGCAGTTTAGTTTTGATATAACTGTAAACGTTAATTTCCACGACGGTGTTAATTCTAATACGATGACATTACAAGTGATTCTGATGTAGTTATTTAAATTTGATTGAATATTGAATTATTGCAATACGTCATGAGTTTATTGCAATCCACACCTCACTGTTTATAGGAAATAGGTCATATTAGCTATTTCATTTGTCGTCATATCACAGTTTTTTGTTTTGTTTGTTGATTCTGTGGACAGTTTCGAAGGATCTGTTGGTTTCCGTTGGCAACAAACTGCTAAGGTTTGTTGCTTGTTGCAGAAATGCTTCATCTTTTACAATTGAAGGATTTAATAGCCTTTTCTCAATCCTTCTTATCGGGACTCGGGACCAGCTTGTGTCTATAAATCCTTGTAGCAGATCTATAAGACAGATTGTTATTATAAATATTTCTCATTGTAAACAATGAATTTTATAATTTGGTATTAAGAATAATTCACCCTTCATTGTAGTGGACTGCCCATTTGATATAATGAAACCAGTCTGTGTGACGTCATCAGGAATCATTTGAACTTCAAAGCTATCGGTGGAGGCGAGAGAATTTTGCCTCTTGAAAGATGTGGATTGTTTGGGCTCATTTGGGCCTTGTTCAAGGTCACCAAAGGGTCCTACTTGTGTTTGTTGTCTCTCTCTCTCTCTCTCTCTCTCTCTCTCTCTCTCTCTCTCTCTCGTTAAGACCATCTTACCCGTTGAGCAGAAACTGGAGAAAAGGACGCATGTTCATTTGTATATAGTTTTGTTTATATCTTCCACTCTCTTTGGTCTGAGAGGAGCCGTTATTGTATTCAGGAAAGAATAATTAACGGTATTTTGGTGTTTTAGTCAAATTAACCAGACCCCTGAATCTAGTTTTTATCTTTATAATTTTTGAAATATCTTTGATTGGTTCAGCTTAGCCAATTTGAGTCTTCAGGAAGAGATAGAAAGGGATTCATTCGAGGCTTCAGGAAGAGTTAGAGGTTCATTTGAGGCTTCAAGAATAGTTAGAGATTCATTCGAGGCCTCAGGAAGAGTTAGAGCCTTCAGGCTTCAGTTAGAGAGGGATTCATTCAAGCTCAGGAAAAGCTTCAGAGAGGGGATTCATTCTAGGCTTCAGGAAGAGTTAGAGAGGAATTCATTCGAGGCTTCAGGAAGAGTTAGAGAGGGATTTATTCAAGGCTTCAGGAAGAGTTAGAGAGGGATTCATTTGAGGCTTCAGGAAGAGTTAGAGAGGGATTCATTCGAGGCTTCAGGAAAAGTTAGAGAGGGATTCATTCTAGGCTTCAGGAAGAGTTAGAGATACATTTGAGGCTTCAGGAAGAGTTAGAGATACTTTTGAGGCTTCAGGAAGAGATAGAGAGGGATTCATTCGAGGCTTCAAAAGGGGTAGAGAGGGATTCATTAGAGGCTTCGGGAAGAGTTAGAGAGGGATTCATTCAAGGATGTAGGAAGAGTTAGAGGGGGATTCATTAGAGGCTTCAGGAAAGTTAGAGATTCATTTGAGGCTTCAGGAAGAGTTAGAGATTCATTCGAGGGACCAGGAAGAGTTAGAGATTCATTTGAGGCTTCAGGAAGAGTTAGAGAAGGATTCATTTGAGGCTTCAGGAAGAGTTAGAGAGAGATTCATTCGAGGCTTCAGGAAGAATTAGAGAGAGATTCATTCGAGGCTTCAGGAAGAGTTACAGATTCATTTGAGGCTTCAGGAAGAGTTAGATATTCATTTGAGGCTTCAGGAAGAGATAGAGAGGGATTCATTCGACGCTTCAGGAAGAGTTAGAGAGGGATTCATTCTGGGCTTCAGAAAGAGTTAGAGATTCATTCGAGGCTTCAGGAAGAGTTAGAGATTCATACGAGGCTTCAGGAAGAGTTGGAGAGGGATTCGTTTGAGGCCTCCGGATGAGTTAGAGAGGGATTCATTTGAGGCTTCAGGAAGAGTTAGAGATTAATTTGAGGCTTCAGGAAGAGTTAGAGAGGGATTCATTCGGGGCTTCAGGAAGAGATAGAGATTCTATTAAGGCTTCAAGAAGAGTCAGAGATGGATTCATTCGAAGGCTTCAGGCAAGCGTTTAGAGGAGGGATTCATTCGAGGCTTTCAGGAAGATTTAGAAAGTGGGTCTTCATTCCGAAGATCTTGCAAGGAAGACTTTAGAGAGGGATTCATTCGAGGTTTTCAGGAAAAGTTAGAGATTCATTTAAGGCTTCAGGAAAGCGTTAGAGTTAGGAGATTCCATTTAAGGCTTCAGGGAAACGAAGGTTAGATGAGGGATTCATCGAGGCTTCAGGAACGAGTTAGAGATTAATTTGAGGCGTCAGGAAGGAAAGGTTTAGAGGGGGATTCATTTGAGGCTTCAGGAAGAGTTAGAGATTCATTTAAGGCTCCAGGAAGAGTTAGAGATTCATTCGAGGCTTCAGGAATAGTTAGAGAGGGATTCATTCGAGGCTTCAGGAAGAGTTAGAGGGGGATTCATTTGAGGCCTCTGGATGAGTTAGAGAGGGATTCATTCAAGGCTTCAGGAAGAGTGAGAGATTCATTCGAGGCTTCAGGTAGAGTTTGAGAGGGATTCATTTCAGGCTTCAGGAAGAATTAGAGATTCATTCGAGGCTTCAGGAAGAGTTAGAGATTCATACGAGGATTCAGGAAGAGTTTAGAAAGTTCGGATTATTCGAGGATTCCTTCAAGGAAGAGTTAGAGATTCATTCGAGGCTTCAGGAAGAGTTAGATAGGGATTCATTCGAGGCTTCAGTAAGAGTTAGAGAGGGATTTATTCGAGGCATTAGAAGAGATAGAGAGGGAGTCATTCTAGGCTTCAGGAAGAGATAGAGAGGGATTCATTCGAGGCTTCAGGAAGAATTAGAGAGGGATTCATTCGAGGCCTCAGGAAGAGTTAAAGATTCATTCGAGGCTTCAGGAAGAGTTAGAGAGGGATTCATTCAAGGCTTCAGTAAGAGTTAGAGAGGGATTCATTTGAGGCTTCAGACCTTACCTCACCTTACAGACCTTACCTTCCCATTTTTGGAGAGTTGTCTATATATATATACATATATATATATATCTATAATATATATATAATATATATATGTATATATATATATATATATATATATATATATATATATTATAGTGTACAGTAGAGAATACCAATTGATTTTAACCCGACTATAACAAGCACTATTTTAAAGATTTTAGTCTTTTCCAGTAGTCAAGATCCTTAACTTCTATTCTAGCTGTAAAGGACCTTTGCACACTCTCTATTTGTGCAATATCCTTTTGATAGTGTGGGTACCATATCATATTGCAATATTCAAGTGGACTACGAACATACGTTTTATAAAGCATAATCATGTGTTCAGTTTTTGTTGTTTTGAATTGCCGTAACAACATTCCCATTTTTGCTTTACATTTTGCCAATAGAATTGCTATTTGATCATTACATAACATCACACCAAGGTCTTTAACTGCTTCCTTATTTGTGACTGTCTCATTATTAGGTCCCCTATATGCATGCAGCTTTCCTTCTCTATCACCATAATTATGTGTGTGTGTGTGTGTGTGTGTGTGTGAGTGTGAGAGAGAGAGAGAGAGAGAGAGATTTCCCTCGTGTTATTTTTACTTACTTCAACTCATCCTCCCTCAAACTCAAGAAAATTCCTAAATCGGGAACGGAGCCATGACGAAATGTCGAAGGAGGAGGAGGACGAGTCGGTGCTAGTTGTTGCCATCATTGAATATTCCGAGGCTGTGGTCATTTTTATGGCCTCAGGCAAAATTAGATTAATATCCGCCCCCTGTTTTGGGAGACAAATTGGCCAGAAGATCTTAAATGTCCCAGTTAGTTCAAGTCCACATATCTTCCACTCTCACGGTATTTCTCATTTATTTATAAACAACCAAATCAAGGGGATTAAATTAAAGGCAGGAAAGCAAGAAAGGAATTTCAATGAAGGTCTAATGTCGATTTAGTGGGATTCATCTTAATCCCTTTGTAGTCCAGGAACAGCGACAAATCGGCAACAGATACAGCTTCTTCTTCTCTCGAGTTTGGTCTGGGAAATTGCACTGAAAAATTGGTCATAGTTATGGCTGTGTAAGCAATTATTTATACATAAAATTCTCAGATTGCTTCACAAGTCTTTTAGCCCAACGCCCTAGAAACTGTTCCTGAAACGGTTTCACTAAGCCATGTAGTACTTCACTTTGAGGTATGGCTGATTGGCTTCCAAATGATTGTTCAGTCAAACCATGTTAGACTCAGCTTGCGTCAAAACTGTAGTAAAATGTCACATGTTGGTGACTTATCGCATACACATCACAAAAATGTTGAATACTTTTTAGCGCCTTGTTGGTAATCTAACCGGTGCTACTTATGATTGTCCAGCATGTGGCAGAGATTCATTCTCCACTTACTGTTGTTGACTTATTTCCAGCTTATTTGTGATATGTATGGGATAAGTTGCCGACACGCGTGTGCGCGTATGACAAGTTTTTATGTGGAGACGCACCTTTGCGTGGTTAACGAAGCATCATCAAACCAGACTCTCTCTCTCTCTCTCTCTCTCTCTCTCTCTCTCTCTCTCTCTCGTAATGGGGATTGTAATCCTTCCCTTTGTCTGTTGCAGGAACCAGATGGAGTCGACCTGAATATTTATATCTTTAGATTTTGTTCACTTTTGGAAAACCAAATTCCTGAGTTCTTTGGGGTTATTTTTGTCAGCAGAACAGATGGTATAACAGTTTCAGTTCAAATTTAGGTACAAAATAAAGAAACTAAGTTGGAAAGTTGTATTATTCTCCAAGTGTTTACAACGTGTCTGCAGCATATACAAAATGAATATTCAATAGTTTAATTATTTGGAAATTCATTATCAATATTACATAAATTATTCATCTTTAATGGTACATAAATATAGTACGTGACTTATGGTACATAAATCCTGTAGAAATTTATCAGCGAATAACATCTCTTCCAATGTCAGGTGTCTAAGCAAATATTTGCTTTTCGTGTCTCATGACCAAATATAAGATAACATATTCTATTACTTTTGTGAACTAATCAATTAAATGTCAGTTGTGAGGTTTCTTTAACATCAAATTTGTGATTGCAGCTGGAGAGTAAACGGTCTACTTTTGTTTTTGTTTATGTATTATTTTATTTATTATGTATTATTTTATTTACATATTTATAGCCGGTTTTATGCCTTGTTCAATAGTCTCAAAAGCATGTTAACTCCAAAATCTCATAGTTGATCGTTTTCCAAAAGAATGCATCACTAAAGGGGGTTAGTGCCATCAATGTACCTCATGCGGTGCATTACTTTGAGTTTTTTTTGTCTCCCCTTTGCTCTAGCTGCAACCCCTTCCGTACCTTTGACTGTCCCTCCGTTCATGTTCTCTTTCTTCCATCTGACTTTCCTCGACCCTCTCCTAACAATTGTTTCACAGTGCAACTGCAAAAGGTTTTCCCTTCTGTTTCACCTCTCGAAACTTTTCATTCTCAGGTTACCTTTAAGCGTTGAATGACCTCATAGGTCCCAGCGCTACGCAATTGGCCTAAATTGTGCATTCCAATTCGAATTCCGAAAGAATGTAAGTTAGTTTATCTCCAAATTTATCGCCAAAGTTGAACAGTTTATCAGGAGATAGTTGGTGATTACAGAATTGTGTCATTTACCTCTTCCCTAAAGAAATAAGTTTATCACTAAGTTTGATGTCAAAGTTGAACAGAGTATCAGACGATGTATGCTGATTCAGGACAGTATGCAGTTTATCGTTTTCCAAAAGGAAGTTAATTTATCAATTATACCGTCAAAATTAAAGTATATATAAAAAAACCAGGAACAAGGGGAATTCTGTCAGAATACAACAATTTTGTTTGTCATCGCTCATCAGGGATATTGTCGAGTTGGCAGGGGAAAGAAATATCGTGCATATTCAGTGGAATTCTCTTGCATTCGGAGGAGCACGGTGTCGTCTTCTTGGCCACGGATTAGATTCGTTTATGTTTTTTAGTTTCTGATGGTGCTGTCTGTAAGTAGACGGACATTGGGCTTTGAAAAAAATCCGTGATTTTATATATTTATCCTATCCAGGAGTTTTGTGTCAGTTCTCGGAAAGAATTACATGAAATGAAAGAAATAGGAAACAAAACATTAGCATCCGATTTTAATCTTATGTAATTTTCAACGTCTGAATATTGCTCTTTTTCTTACCTTCTATCATCCTTGCTTCCGTTTATCGTTGGTAGGGAAAGTTGACTAGAAAATTTCGAACTTATCACAAGTTTTCCAGTGAGTTTTGCTTTGGCCGGAAAAGGGGTCAAATGATCCCATTAGCCTTTGAGAAACCTTACGTACAGGAGCAATTTCTCTACAGGCAAAAGACCGGTGAGGTTTAGTTGTTACCTTTTTCTTTTAACTTCTAAGTCTTCCGCTGGAAAGTTTCATGTTACAAGATCTAATTGTCTTAGTAAGGACATAAGTATACTATATGTATACGTATATATGCAATGTATGTATGTATGTATGTATGTATGTATGTATGTATGCATACAAAGTCATACGTGCAAAAAATGTATTAACCGTGTAAACTCTCTTGAAAATGGGTTCTAGGCTCAGATAGGCCTACATTTAATCTTTATAGAAAATGGTATCTACGTATTCCTAAATAGGATTGCAACTTTTTTTCTTTTTTTAATGGGATCTGTTCCTTGATAGGCCTTCGCTTAATCATTTTGAAAATGAGGTTTGTTGCCGAATAGGCCTTCACTTACCCTTTTGGAAATTAGGGTTCATTTCCTCATAGGCATACATTTAGCATTTTTTTAATTTGGGATCTCTTGACAAATAGGCCTTCTCTTCAATTTGTTTGCAAACTGGAATTTCTCAGTGCAGTGTAATTTCAACAGTTTGGTTGGAAATATGTAAATGTATTGGGAGACCGAAAGCCTTGTTAATCCTGAAGCTCTCGAAAAATTATTATTATTTTTTTGCTACTCTGAAAGGTCGTCGGAGCTTAATTTGGGTCGATGTCCGACACAAACACTTCTTAGGTTCCTATGAAGTCTCTTGTGAGCTTTGAAAGGATTCTTATCTTCCAGTTGCTATTAATTCTGAGAAAAGCTGTTCGTATATGTTTGTGTCAAAGTTTAAATCAGAGTCCTTACTTATATATTGTGGGCCAAAAATGGCTAGTTATATTATTTTGAAATATAACTCAAATATCATCCCATTGGTCCAATGGTAAATTTGGGGACAAATGACAAAAAATGTCGCCAGACACATATTGTAATATAATCTACTACTGTAAAGTGAATAGCCACCTTTGTAGACACCAGTTTTAACATTCTGCAAAAAAGGGTTGATCTTATAAATGAGTTTATGTAATTTCAACCGAAGGTTAGATAATGATCAGATCTGATGAACTTGAGGAGTTTCCTACACGCGAACGTCCAGCGTCTTTTGTTGAGAGTTTATTGTACTACAGGTGCGTCTCATTTTGTAAGTAAGATAGATACTTGCTGTTGACAGAGTTCTATAAAACAAAATTGTAGAAGTGTCTCGAATGACTACATTTTGTTATGGATTACAAAATTTCATCACCTGGCTCCAAGGAAAATTGGGTCTGGGGTTCAAGTGGCCGACAGGCAGTAGAGCACTCAAAAATCTTTGCGGTTTTTGAAATGTAGTTGATGCAACGTTTAACACCAAAGTTCAAGGTCTGGGAAGGTGAAGAGGATGATCTGAATGAGCTCACGTTACATTAGAACGTTCACTAATGAATATCAATACATCTGCATTTTGAGCAAAACAAAAAAGTCAGACTTTTCGAAGTCTGCTCGGAACACACACCCACCCACCCCGTCCAAGGAGTTGCATCTCCGGAGAGACCAGAGAGAGAGAGAGAGAGAGAGAGAGAGAGAGAGAGAGAACTTCGCCGAGATGAAAGAGTATTGACTGCTGAGAAAGACCAATAAAGATTCCTCAGGATCTTCGGCCGATATCATCCCCGAGTCAGCCAGTCCCTCCTCCTCCTCCTCCTCCCTCCTCCTCCTCCTCCTCCAAGCTGCCGGGTCCAGCAATATTGGACGGAGGATGGTTAGAGACCGAGAGAGAGAACACGTAGAAGTATTCCGTATATATTCTTCATACATATTCTTTTCTGGAAATACATTTATCCAATGGACGACAATACGTCTGCCTGCAGCTAGATATAGTACGAGCAAAAATGTAGATGTTCTTCAGGAATGAAAACTGTATCTGACAATTTCACGCTGTCAGGAAAAAAGGAAAAATTCTCAATTCAATTTTGACTTATAATCCAAAGCCTGACTGGGTTTCATATTTAACAAGAATAGTCTTCAGGAAACGGCTGTTTCACAGCAGTCTGTGGACTTTGCTCTCGGCTGTTACATGGAAACTTCGGCCCTGAGTTGGAGAGAGGGCGCTGGAGAGGCCGGATGTGTGGGTGGGTAGGCGGTTCAGTGCCACTTAAGCCTACAAGAATCTCAACTGCAGACTTTGGGCTGAAGGGTTTTTGGAAAGTAGGCGGAAATGACGTCATCTCGTGACCTTCCTCAAGGTCATATGTCATAGTTAAGTGATTTGAATACCATTGTTTATGTAAGTCAGGAAAAGTCGTTTGGGTTGCCAACTCCGTCGGCCTCCACGTAAAAAACAATCGGAAATCTTGAGAATTGTTCCAAAATTAAAAAAAATAATTAGCGACATGGGAATGATTATCAAGGTGCATTGTCCACTAGGTCTGTTCATTACTTGGACGGGTGACCAAAAAAAAAAAAAATAAGGAACTTTCATCATCTGTAAAGTCATGGGCATATGGGGCATGCAGCCTCACTCCAAAAGATTAATATTTGATCTTTCCTCATTGGTGGTTTAATTCTTTTGGTTCTTGATTGCAGAGAGAGAGAGAGAGAGAGAGAGAGAGAGAGAGAGAGCCATTTGCTCTTTCACTTCCTTTATTTTCTCCCTTCCTCATCCCCTCCGCCACCACCCCACCATGGCCTGCTCTCTCTCTCTCTCTCTCTCAATCTTCTTCAAACCCAGTCTATACAAAACGTACAGATCTTGCAGGTTAATTTTTAGCCTAAAGTACAACAGATACAACCTCCTGGTTGTAGTTGGCAACTGCTTCTTTCCTCATCTCCCAGGGATGTTTTGATCTTCATAACCTTCCTCCTTTCAAGAGGCGTTCTTTAACACGAATGATGAAAGTCAGTTTTGTGGTCATGAAATTATTTTGTGATTAAATGAAAGTCGGTTTTGTCGTCGAAAGAAATTGTTTTGTTATCAAATGAAAGTTTGTTTTTGTGTCGTCAAATGAAAGTCAGTTTTGTCATCAAATGAACGTTTGTCGTCAAATGAAAATCGTTTTGTTGTGAAATGGAAGTAATTTTTGTCATCAAATGTCATGAAAATGGAAGTCATTTTTTGTCATAAAATGTAAAATGGAAGTCATTTTTTCTGATCAAATGAAAACTTGCATATTGCAAAGAAACTCATCGAAGGGTTATCAGTGTCTCATTACACGCCTGACTGGGAGGGTGCTCGTTCGTTGCAACTTCGCAGCCACCTTTCCCTGTCCTTATGAAAACCTTCCCATGGCACACGAGAGAATATTGAAAGTGCTTCCCATGATGGGGTCATACTTTGCGAGCAAAACATATTTTGAAAACTGTCCAGGTCTGTCTGTCTTCCGTTGGGATATTGAAACTCAATCTTGTCTTAAGAGTCTATTACAGATAATACAATGAGGTTCTGTTAGTCTTTGCAATGTTGAGCTTTTAATGTAATACTGATATTCTTAGATAGGTATTTGCTTTGAATATGGATAGTCATTCCTCTCTCTCTCTCTCTCTCTCTCTCTCTCTCTCTCTCTCTCTCTCTCTCTCTCTCTCTCTTTTCCCTGATTCTCACCCTTCTCAATTTTTCACTCTCCTCCCCTTCCCCTCCTGCTTTCATGAGGGAGATACCAAAGTTACGAGATAATTAATTTATGAATATTTATGAATTCCGTCAAAGGGACCGACTGATTCCATCGGATTTGAAATAATTTATTTGGGAATTTATTTGATCCTTTAATCCTACAGTCAAAACTGGCATGAAAATGGTGGTCTCTGGTGGAATCTCTGAGGTTCTTTTGAGTGACAGCATTTGCATTTTCTGTACATAACTGAAAATGTGTTTATAATAAAGGTTATTATCAGAAGACAATTTCATTTTTGTGAAAGTAACGCAAGTTTTTATTCGGTGTCACAAAAACGAGAGAGAGAGAGAGAGAGAGAGAGAGAGAGAAGAGAGAGAGAGAGAGAGAGAGAGAATTAAATTCAGTTTCAAGATCGAAAATCATTCCAAAATACATTTCATTACTTGGAATGGTCTTGGTAATCGCAATTATATTATTTACATAAAAGAATTTGAAGTCAGCTCATTTACGAATACTTTGCTCTTAAATTTACAGTAATTTATTTACAGCAGCAGTAACATAGGGTTTTAGTTGAAGATACACTTGTCAGTCAGATCAGGTACACCTAATTAACAGGTAGAAAGAACACCTTCAACTGAGTTTCTTCCTCGAGATACTGAAATTGGGTCTTTACACACTCTCTCTCTCTCTCTCTCTCTCTCTCTCTCTCTCTCTCTCTCTCTCTCTCTCTCTCTCTCTCTCAATCGGGTTTACTTTAATAACTATTCTTACTATATCTTCTCTGTATCTTTCCTTTTCATAACCTCTCCTTCAGGAGGTGTAGCGACAACACCCTCTCTCTCTCTCTCTGGAAACAAACGCCTTTGCTATTGCTCAGACGTCTGAGAGACAAATTGAGTTTGTCTATGGAAATCGAGAGAAAACATTTGGAACGGGAGAGAGAGAGAGAACTGAATTTCGTAAGGATAAGTAAAATAAATGGCAGTTTTCCCCGACAAGTGTGGCATAAAACTGCACCTTAGGCAGGTACCTGATAGCAAAAGGGGCCCATTTGCCAGAACAAGTTATTGATTAAAGGTGTAAATAGTTTGTATCGTTTAAGAGGATATTTAATTGCGAAGTCTTTTCGTTGGGGTCGGGGTTGGGGATTTAACAGTGGATGGGATGGGTGGGTTGTTTGAAGATAATGATGATGATGATGATGATTGTCATTAATATTGAAAGTAATGGCTACTTCAGTAGCGTTACGCTTGTAGAGATTCTTCTCTATTTTTCGAATAGCGGCTTTTTCCGTGCTACTTAGAGCGCCTATAGAGGTCATGATCAAATACAGTGTCAAAATCGGTGTATATATTTGAATTTTACAGATAAACTATGAGACCATAGTCATCAAAGTCATTAACAATTGGCACGGGCTCTTGCTCCTAGAGCAGCCCGTACGAGACTTAGACTTAGACTTAATGGGGATAGGAAAGGATGGATTTATTGGGGAGGGGGATTGAAGGTATGGGGTGTGGAGGTATGGGGACAGGTATAGAGTAAAGTAGGAAGTAGAAGTAGTGTTAGTAGTGAATAGAAGGGGGCAGACCCCTTTGCTTTGGTGAGGGTGCATTCGGTGCAGGATTCTTGGCGAGGTGGAAGGGTCTGGAAGTGGTGATGATGATGGTGATGAGGTTTTTTTTTTTTTTGCTCAATGACGAGTGGTGTCGATGATGTTAAGGTGGTTAGATTGCCTCTCTATTGCAGGTATGGATTTTTTTTTACCAGCTATCACTAATGGAATTTTAGTGGCACTAGTCATACTCATCACAGTTGTATCCCTCATGTACACATCTGATTCATACGGACATTTTTTTTTTTTTTTATACACAAAACTCCACTTGCACGCTCTCACATACCCACCTGCAAGTTCTCACACATCACTCACATGCATACACACTCTCCCCTCAATCCACAATCCGAGTGTGGTGTCCGTCCTCCTTATATTTGGGGTCGTCAGCAGGGAGTCTGCTCCATGCTGATCTCCTATTGGCTGGTGGCGGTATGTCTTCATTTTCATTGGTGGGTTGAGCCAGGTCTCAGGCTTCTTTCTCCGAGTCGATGGTTGCGAAGCTGCAGGCTCTGCAGCCGTCTAGACCTCCTGAGCTGTGCAGTAACGTTGTTGGACGTTGCGTTACGCTGCGGGACGACACGGATAATTTGATTGTCATTGGCTGCAGGAGTATCTCGTTCGTGGGCGTTGTCTTCCGTAGAGTTGTCGTGATCGGTGGTGTCATTGTTGGTGGCAGGTCTTCTCATAGTCGTGGGGAGGAGAAATTCTTTCTGCGTCGTATTTAGTGTTGGTTTTATTTGCTGGATGAGAAGCGCCTCCAGCAGGCGTAACCGACGGGCATCAGGGGCCTTCCCGATGATCTTCGTGTTCTGGATGATCACATCCCGAGAGATAGTCCCCTGATTTTAAATGTTAATAATTTATATTTATTTTTTATATTTGCATATTTCTACAGGTTCTTATGCACTTAACTGTTAAAATGTTCCGAAGAAAACTTTCAGACACACACAAACACACACACACACACACACACAATACACACACACATATATATATATATATATATATATATATATATATATATATATATATATATAGTATATGTTTATATTTAGAATTATCTACTATTCGTATAGCTAGACGAACATTCCCTTTTAGCAGTGGAGTGGAATACTTCAGGGACTTTCGTAGCAAGGTCTTCAGATACCGCAGGCAAGCTTTACACCCGGTTGAACTTGAGACGAAAGATGTAATAAAAACTCGTGGAAGGTCAACTGTGCAACAGCAGACAGTTGCTGGACACTTGACTTCCCACAATTTTTTATTTTAGCTCATCTTATGTTTTCTGTGACAGAAGGGTGATAGGAAGTGGGCTTCCATTGTTTCCTTCTGTGCTCAGTCAAGTCAGTACCTTGAAAATGCTCCAACGCTACGTCACAACATATTATAAAAATGTCGGCAACTGATCATATATTACAAATATGTTGAAGACAAGTCAGCAACCATAAGTAGAGGAATAATTTTTTGCAAATTTGGATATATCATACACAGCAATGGTTAGGTTTACCAATAAGTCGTCCACTTCTATACAACATGTGTGATGTGTGGACAATAAGTTCCCAACATGTTTATGACAATTTTTACTGAGAGCTATCAACCTGAGAGAGTATTTTGTTCGACTTTAAGTTCTTGTAGCCTGCGAGATTCAGTGAATAAGGGAGAGGTGGGCCGAGTGTTTCCCGGATGCTGTGTCGAGGGAAGAGAGAGTTTGTGGTTCGGCCATGATGCTCTCCTCGAGAACCGGTCTCCGTGACAGTGCAGCATCCCGGCAGCTTGTGTTGCTCCAGTTATTGCCTTTGCATTCTCTACGGGCAGAGTTCGAAGCTGTTTGCTTTAGGAAATTCTCTCTCTCTCTCTCTCTCTCTCTCTCTGCCGAAAGGGATGAAACTTAACATTTATGCATTTATGTGCCATATATGCTCTTCCCACCCTGAATGTTACCCACCACAGTCGACTACCCACCAGCTTCCTAATTCGCTGCTTGGGAAAAGAATGGCCATTTATTTTCTTAGAAACGGACGACTTGCTTTACTGTTTCCCCTCTCCAGGATCGATTGCGAGAGACTAGTTGCTATTTCATCTGGGATGTCTGAAGAGAGTGTACATAGAGTGAAAATTTATTTGAATTTGACCAAAGACTGAGAATTCTGTGAAATTCGATGCATTAGACCTAAGATACATTGGCTCATAGGGCGTTGAATGCGGCCCCACCCCCTACCTTCCATTCATTCATTGAGTCATTCATGATCTTATTATCACCCAGTTATTTAATTTTATTTCCATTAATATGGAACAGAGGAAATTATTGTCAATTCTGCAGGGCAATAGATTATTAATAGGTAATATCCACTTCCCTTTCTACAACAGACTTTAAAAGCCAGCGAATATCGAGGTAATATTCACAGAGGTCATAGCAGTGATGAAAATGAGAGGAGAATTAAATCTGGGTTATCCAATTTCGGCTGAAATAAGTTTTTATTAACATTTGGTGTGGAATGATGACGGAATCCACAAAATCCCTTTTCTGCTCTGGCGAAATGATTTTTCCTCCATTTAGGTTTTTATCAATAGTCCCCAAATTGTTTCCCGTTATTATAGAGGATTTGAATGAGATTTATCATTGTAGCGCGTGTGGGCCGTCATTGTCACGTGGAGTGTAGCGTATGACTGGGCTCTTGTGTGGAATTTTATTTCGGAAAATAAAATATTGGAGGAAATGAATCCAGTTTGTCTGCAGAGGACATTGACAGCGAGCAATTCTACATTTTTAGAGGAGTCAAAGAGATTAGATTCAGAAAACCACGATAGTCAGGAGGTATTGCGTTCATTTACAATAACACTTCAACTTAATGGACACCCTGGAGTCCGGACTTCTCCCAAGTGACAAAGTCCGTCAAGTATGTAAGGACCTCATGTCATTGCCTGCACTTGGACATTTTCGAGACGTCTTAGAGCCGACAGCAATTCCACATCGTCCTTAACTTATGCTAATGAATTTTACGCTTAACATTCGATTAAGGAGATTTGTCAAGTCATGTGTGACATCTAAAAGGTAACCAATCAAAAAGTGATGTTAATTACGTAACTGTTAATACAGAATCCCGTTAAGCTTAGGAGGTGTTACCATTATTCCAATTTTGTTTGTCTGTAGGGGATATAGGCAGTGAATTGTAGGAGGATGTATCAAGAATGAAAGAGATATACTTAATGCAGTCATTACATTCGGACCACGCGATAATCAGGAGGTACTGCGTTCGATAAACGGCTGTTCTCTCGTTCAGTAAATTTAGATAAAATTAGGATTGGTCAGTGATTGGACTGGTGATCACCTATGAAAGCGTGTAGCTGTTATCCCGTAAGCTCCCGTGATGACCTGCAGAACAAGGCCGTGGACCTCGCAACTTCATCCCAAAAACCAGTGTGCATAGAATAAATAATAGATAGAATAGTGAAAAATAGATAGAAATGAAACACTATGTTTTCTGAATATTGATACTACTAATAAATTAGGATTATTGATAAACTAAATAGCAACTAACTAATCCTTTTCATATTCGACCCTCTGGGGCCGAGGTCACGCTGTTGCCTTTTAGAGCGGCAGCCCGGAACGTTGAGATACAACGAACGAGATACCGACTGTAACCCCTACTGGTATTTAGGAGTAGATTTGTAAACTGTGAAACTGACCGTCTGCCGAAAATATATGGGTGGCTTACTTAACAAGCACCACTAATTGCTCGTTA
>NC_087214.1:21793836-21812254 GCF_015104395.2 Macrobrachium nipponense
TATTTCACCTAAATAAGGATTTGAAGATTTTTCATCTCAACCTCCATTACCGTTTTCTTCGGTTAACTGCCTCGTCTCCCAAAATGGGGGGGGGGGGGGGGGGTGGTCGCTATGTTAAGATATTAATGCAAATATGGATTTATTACTGGTTACAACCTGCCAAAGGATTCCTTTTTTCACTCTAGACAAATACGAATAATGAGCATTACTTCATTTGTTATGCCTCTTTTTCCTTCCCCACTTCCTATAAAAGAGAGAGAGAGAGAGATAGAGGGAATGGAGAAGAGAGGAAGAGAGAGAGAGAGAAGAGGAGAGACTACGATAATTTTGATTACTTCGAGAAAAGGAAAGAGAATCCGACAATTATTACCAATCATCGCTCTCTCTCTCCCTCTCAATAATCCCAGCCAATGTTTATCGTCGAAATCATTTAACAAATATTGTAATGACAAACTCGAGGAAGACAAGAACGACAATAGGATTCAAATAAACCCCAGTTGAACAGCGAGAAAATATTCCCATAGGATTTATACTCTCTCTCTCTCTCTTTCTCCCTCTCTCTCTTTGTGCTGGCAAGTAGCAGCTATTTTTTTTCTTTTATTGGTTTAATTTAATTCAATATTTGTTTTCATTTTGAGACTTAAGGATTCATGTTGTGCCATATTTTCCTTCATTATCTTCTTGGATTTTTCCCTCTCTCTTGGAATTGTTATGCAGACGAATATCCTGTTCCTCCTCCTCCTCCTCCTCCTCCATGAGGTCTTTGAGGGGTTAATTAGCCTCCCGACTTTTCTCTCCTGACGAGAAGGAAGGCGGCCTTATTAGACTTCCTTGTTCCTTAGAATAATAACAATGCCTTGTTAGTGGTTCCTTTTGAAGATCTTTTTCGTTCGTGCAAATGAGGCTTCGTGAATTGGGCGAGTTTTTGGGAATTCATTAGGTCTGAAGGAAGAAGTGTCTAAGCTAGTTACTTGTTACTGATGCTTCTTAGCACCTGGTAATGGAATTTCTAAGCGCCTGTTAATGGAGTTTCGAAGAACTGATTTATGAAACTACTAAACAATAATATTTTGAGTTTATTACGACTGACTGATAAAGTTTCTAAGCAAAGTTTTAAGTTTCTAAGCACTGATTGATGAAGTGTTTAAACATTGAATGATGAAGTTTCTAAGCAATGACTGATTAAATTTCTAAGCAATGACTGATGAAGTTTCTAAGCATTAGTTGAGGATTTCTAAGCAATGACTGATGAATTTTCTAAGCATTAGTTGATGAAGTTTCTAAGCACTGAATAACGTTTCTTTGCATTTGTTAATGAATTTCCTAAGCACCGATTGGTGCATTTTCTGAGCAGAGATTGATGAAGTTCCTCAGGAAGAAAGGAGACGAAATGGATGACATAAATGACAGGAAAGAGAGCGAAAGAAAAACAGAGACAAGTTAAAAGCCTATGGGGTGGGGTGGGGGGGGGGGGGGGGGGGGGGGGGGGGTAACTTGCCAGGTGAGGAAATCAATCAGTGCAGCCAAGACCTCGGGAGAAAGTTTGTAAGGGGGCAGTCCCATATGTTCACTGTGACGTTATCGCCTTTATTTCTGTTCTTGCTTTATAGTCTATTGTCTATCATCTTTTATATCTTCTTTTGCTGACAAGGTTTTTTCTCAGATATTTTATGTTTTTTTCTTTATTTCCTTTCGAAAATAAAGAAGTCAACCAAAAAAGGGAGATAATCTTCCTAGCATATTTTCATATCCATTACTGGTAGACAAAGGCAACAGCGTGACTTCTGCCCCAGAGGGTCGAATACAAAAAGGGTTAGTTAGTTGCTATGTATTTAGTTCATGAAATTATTCTAATCTATTAGTAGTATCAATATTCAGAGAACATAGGGTTTTATTTCTATCTATTTTTCACTATTCTTTCCCTTATTTATTGTACATGCACTCGTTTTTGGGATGAAGTTGCGAGGACCACGGCCTTGTTCTGCAGGTCATCACGGGAGCTTACGGGATAACAGCGGCGGCACGCTTTCATAGATGGTCACCTGTCCAATCACTGACCAATCCTAATTCTATCTAAATTCAGTGAACGAGAGAGCAGTCGTTTAGCGAACGCATCACCTTCTGATTATCGTGTGCTCCGAATGTAATGACTGTATTGTGTATATCTCTTTAATTCTTAATACATCTCATAAAATCCCCTACTGCCAAACAAAATTGGAATAATGGTAACACCTCCTAAGCGTAACGGGATTCTGTAGTAACAGTTACGTCATTAACATCATTTTTTGATTGGCTACATTTTAGATGTCACACATGACTTGACAAATCTCCATAATCCAATGTTGAGTGTAAAATTCATTAGCTAAAGTTAAGAACGATGTGGAATTGCCGTATCGAAAATGTCCAAGTGCAGGCAATGAATGACACGGGGTTCTTTCGTACTTAACGGACTTTGTCACTTGGGAGAAGTCCGGACTCTTCAAGATGTCCATTAAGTTGAAGTGCTACTGTAATTGAACGCAATACCTCCTGCCTATAGAGGTTTCCTGAATCTTATCTCTTTGACTCCTCCAAAAAGCTAGAATTGCTCACCGTCAATATCCTCTGCAGGCAAACTGGAAATAACTGTCTAGATCATTTCCCCAAAATATTTTATTTTCCCAAATAAAATTTCACACAAGAGCCCAGTCATACGCTACAATGACGGCCCACACGCACTACAATGATAAATCTCATTCAAATCCTCTATAATAAGAAAGCGATTCGGGGACTATTAATAAAAACCTAAATGAAGGAAAAATCGTTTCATTGTCCCGTGAAGTTTGTCTGAGCAGAAAAGGGATTTTGTGGAATCCGTCATCATTCCAAAATGAAATAGAAATTCTTTCAGCCGAATGATATCCCAGATTTAATTCCTATTCCCTCTCATTTTCATCACTGCAATGCGAATATTACCTCTATATTCGCTGGCTTTTAAAGTAGGTTGTGCAGAGGGAAGTGGATATTTCCTAGATATAATCTATCACCCAGCAGAATTCATAATCATTTTCTCTGTTTGATAAAGGGAAATAAAATTGAATACCTGGATGATCCTAAAATCTAATGAATTACTCAATGAACGAATTAAATTTAAGCCACATGGCCCGGTCCTGGAAGGTGGGGGGAGGGGGGTTGTTGTAGGGGGGTGAGGGTATTCAACGCCCCATGAACCAATGTATTTTGGGTTTAATGCAAGAAATCTCCGTCTTTGGCCAAATAGAAATAAATGTTCACTTCATATCCTCTCTCTCTTCAGACACCCCAGATTGAATTCCAATTAGTCTCGGAATCGATCCTGGAGAGGGGAAACAGTCATCCAACCATTTCCGGTAAATAAATGGCCATTCTTGAATTACGCGCCTGGTGGTTAGTTGACTGCGGTGGGTCAAGTCCCGGGTGGGAAAGGCATATATGGCAACAGTCTTTGTATGCGAGTACGTGGTAGAGAGAGAGAGAGAGAGAGAGAGAGAGAGAGAGAGAGAGAGAGAGTTGATGATATGCTAAAGCAAACAGCTCGTGGAGAATTAAAAGGCAGTAACTGAAACAAAACAAGTGTCCAGACTGCAATGTCACGGAAACGGGAATCTTGAGGAGAGCAAAATGGCCGAACCACAAACTCCCTCTTTCCTCCAGATGAAATTTCAGTCTCCCATTTCCCTCGACACAGCATCCGGAAAGTACTTGGCCCACCTCTCCCTTATTCACAGAATCTCAGAGGCAAAAGGAACTGTAAGTCGAACAAAATACTCTCTCAGATTGATAGCTCTCGGTTAAACATGTCATAAGCATGTTGGTAACATCGTCCACACATTACAAACATGTAGTAAACAAGTCGACGACCCATTGGTACACATAACCTCTGCTTCATACGATTATCCAGCAACTACCAAAGATTCGTTCTAAACTTTTGGTTGCTGACTTGTTTCCAACATGTTTGTGACATGTGTAAGTTGCCAACATGTTTCATTGTAGTGTGGGACCATTTTCACAAGAAATTTTAAAGTACAGACTTTATTGAACACAGTCGGAAACAATGGAAACCTACTTCCCAATACCCTCATATTACAGAAAACATCAGATGGATAAAATAATACAAACTTGGGAAAGTCGACTGTTCGTCAACTATCTCTGTAGTTGGACAGTTGACCTTCCACTAGTTTTTATTACATTTTTCTTCTTCTCATGTTTTAAGGAGTACAAACTTTGCCGACGAAAATATCTGAAAACCTTCCTACAAAAGTTCCAGAAGTATTTCAAAGCTAAAATGGAATGTGGGTCTAGCTAAGGGATCAGTAAATGCAGAGGAAAAGAAAACATGAAGTCCCAATATGTTATTAGACATATTTACCTGTTAAATATAAAAAAATAAAAATTTACAAACAAAAATATACAATAATAAAAATATCTAAAATCGAAGATTGAAAATAAGAATATGCGTCAATGGAATTTAAATATTAATCTGCTATTTATTAAAAATCAAAGAGAGAGAGAGAGAGAGAGAGAGAGAGAGAGAGAGAGAGAGAGAGAGAGAGAGAGAGAGCTAAATCCTGAAAAGAATGGAAACTTAAACTTTTAGATTACCTTGAACTGACAGGAGAAAAAATAAGGTTGTCGATGTTACTAATCGAGTGAAATAATAAAATTAAAATTACAAATAAAAAACCTATGAAATTATCAAGAAAGGGATAATCCAAGAAAAATATCGTAGACACTAAGGAACGAAAGACAAGGACAAGTTGTTGAAAGATGAAAAAATTCGAGTCTAATTCCGAGAACTTGAGTGCCATGGGGAACCGTTGGCGTAGATAACAATAGGCAAAAAAAGCCTCTTCAATTACAAAGGGAATAAAACAAGAGAGAAAAGGCCCAGATAGAGAAGGTTCCCAAAAGGAGAACTGGAGACCTGGAGAGAAACACTCGAGAGAAAGGCGGAAGGGAATAGGACTTCTACAAACCGAGGACAGAAGCAGAAGAGGAACAAGACACTCAAAGGAAGAGGAGGAGGAGGAGGAGGAGGAGGAGGAGGAGGAAGAGGAGGAGGAAGGAGGAGGAGGAGGAGGAGGAGGAGGACAGGGGTGCCAACTCAAAAATTGGGAGGTGCAGCCAAAAACTGAAACTTGTATTGTAGGGAGAAATGAAACTGAAACATAAGAGAAACTTAGATCGAAGTGTACAGTTTGGGGCAGAAGGAATGAAACTTGCTTAGTTTTAAAAATACTAAAATATTAAGATAATATTGATGAAAAAACAGAAATAAACAGGTGGCGTGAGATGACAAAAGAACGTAGCAATTCATTACAACCTTAATACAATACTCCTTGTATTTTAGATTACTTAAATTTCTAACAATCTATTTATTAATTTGTTAACAACAAGTTTTTTTCCTTTTTGAGTAAGAGATCCCTTCATTCTGTATTTCCCTTTACCTCCTGTTACTTCTTTCCAATGAACACCAACATATTCTATGGAAGCTTGAATTTCAAAGTCAACGGCCCGTTTGGATGGCTTGTTCAATATGAATAAGGTTTATCTTCTAAATATAATAATCATCATCATAATCATCATCATCATCATCATCAAACAACCCACCCACACCACCCAACCCCACCCCACCCCAACCCATTCACTGTTCAACCCCCAACCCCAACCCCAGCAGAAAGAGGCATTGCAAATAAATATCTTCTCAAACGATACAAACTATTTACACCTATGATCAATAACTTGTTCTCCTGGCAACTGGGCCTCTTTTGCTATCAGGTACCTGCCAAGGGTGCAGTCTTATGCCACACCTATCGGGGTAAAACTGCCTTTTATTTTGCTTATCCTTACGAAATTCTCTCTCTCTCTCTCTCTCTCTCTCTCTCTCTCTCTCTCTCTCTCTCTCTCTCTCTCTCATCAAACACGAAGAACGCCCCATAATCTTGTATTGTAATTCCAACCATAGAGAAATTCATTCTCACTCCAGAGAACTTCCGTTCCAAATGTTTTCTCTCGATTTCCATAGACAAACTCAATTTGTCTCTCAGACGTCTGAGCAGTAGCAAAGGCGTTTGTTTCCAGACAGAGAGAGAGAGAGAGAGAGAGAGAGAGAGAGAGAGAGAGAGAGAGAGAGAGAGAGAGAGAGTGTAAAGACCCAATTTCAGTATCTCGAGGAAGAAACTCAGTTGAAGGTGTTCTTTCTACCTGTTAATTAGGTGTACCTGATCTGACTGACAAGTGTATCTTTAACTAAAATCCTATGTTACTGCTGCTGTAATAATTTACTATAAACTTAAAAGCAAAGTATTCGTAAATGAGCTATTCTTTTATGTAAATAATATAATTGCGATTACCAAGACCATTTCAAATAATGAAATGTATTTTGGAATGATTTTCGATCTTGAAACTGAATTTCTCTCTCTCTCTCTCTCTCTCTCTCTCTCTCTCTCTCTCTCTCTCTCTCTCTCTCTCTCGTTTTTGTGACACCGAATAAAAACTTGCGTTACTTTCACAAAAATGAAATTGTCTTCTGATAATAATCTTTATTATAAACACATTTTCAGTTATGTAAAGAAAAAGCAAATGGTGCCACTCAAAAGAACGTCAGAGATTCCACCAGAGACCACCACCATTTTCATGCCAGTTTTGACTGCAGGATTAGAGGATCAAATGAATTCCCAAATAAATGATTTCAATTCCGATGGCATCAGTCGGTCCCTTTGACGGAATTCATAAATATTCATAAATTAATTATCTCCTAACTTTGGTATCTCCCTCATGAAAGCAAGAGGAGAAGGGGAGGAGAGTGAAAAATTGAGAAGGGTGAGATTCAGGGAAGAGAGAGAGAGAGAGAGAGAGAGAGAGAGAGAGAGAGAGAGAGAGAGAGAGAGAGAGAGAGGAATGACTATCCATATTCAAAGCAAATACCTATCTAAGAATATCAGTATTACATAAAAAGCTCAATATTGCAAAGACTAACAGAACCTCATTGTATTATCTGTAATAGACTCTAAGGCAATATTGAGTTTCAATATCCCAACGGAAGACAGACAGCCCAGGACAGTTTTCAAAATATGTTTTGCTCGCCAAGTATGACCCCATCATGGGAAGCACTTTCAATATTCTCTCGTGTGCCATGGGAAGGTTTTCATAAGGACAAGGAAAGCTGGCTGCGAAGTTGCAACGAACGAGCACCCTCCCATTCAGACGTGCAATGAGACACTGATAACCCTTCGATGAGTTTCTTTGCAATATGCAAGTTTTCATTTGATCAGAAAAATGACTTTCATTTTACATTTTATGACAAAAAATGACTTCCATTTTCATGACATTTGATGACAAAAATTACTTCCATTTCACAACAAAGCAATTTTCATTTGACGACAAACGTTAATTTTATGACAAAATTGACTTTCATTTGACGACAAAAAAACAAACTTTCATTTGATAACAAAACAATTTCTTTCGACGACAAAACCGACTTTCGTTTAATCACAATATAATTTCATGACCACAAAACTAACTTTCATCAGTCGTGTTAAAATAGAGGTGACGGGAATATGGAATTCTGTGGGGTGTAAAGAACGCCTCTTGAAAGGAGGAAGGTTATGAGGATCAAAGCATCCCTGGGAGATGAGGAAAGAAGCAGATGCAACGCTGCCAACTACAAGGAGGGAGACTGGGTTTGAAGAAGATTGAAGAGAGAGAGAGAGAGAGAGAGAGAGAGAGAGCAGGTCATAAGGGGGGGGGGGGGGTTGGGGGGTGGCGGAGGGGATGAGGAAGGGAGAAAATAAAGGAAGTGAAAGAGCAAATGGCTCTCTCTCTCTCTCTCTCTCTCTCTCTCTCTCTCTCTCTCTCTCTCTCTCTGTGCAATCAAGAACCAAAAGAATTAAACCACCAATGAGGAAAGATCAAATATTAACCTTTTGGAGTGAGGCTGCATGCCCCAAATGCCCATGACTTTACAGATGATCAAAGTTCCTTAATTTTTTTTGGCCACCTGTCCAAGTAATGAACAGACCTAGTGGACAATGCGCCTTGATAATCATTCCTATGTCTCTAATTATTTTTGTTTAATTTTGGAAAAATTCTCAAGATTTCCGATTGTTTTTTACGTGAAGGCCGACGGAGTTGACTACCCAAACGCTTTTTCCCAGCTTACTTAAACCACAATATTCAAATCACTTAACTATGACATATGACCTTGAGGAAGGTCACAAGATGACGTCATTTCCGCCTACTTTCCAAAAGCCTTCAGCCCAAAGTCCGAAGCTGAGATTCTTGTAGGCTTATGTGGCACTGAACCGCCCACCCACCCACCTGGCCTCTCCAGCGCCCTCTCTCCAACTCGGGGCCAAAGTTTCCATGTAACAGCCGAGAGCAAAGTCCACAGACTGCTGTGAAACAGCCGTTTCCTGAGGACTCTTGTGGTTAAATATGACCCCAGCCAGGCTTTGGATTATAAAGTCAAAATCGAATTGAGAATTTTTCCATTTTTCTTGACAGCGTGAAATTGTCAGCTACAGTTTTCATTCCTGAAGAACATCAACAATTTTGCTCGTACTATGTCTAGCTGCAGGCAGACGTATTATCGTCCTTTGGATAAATGTATGTACAGGAAAGAATATGTATAAAGAATATGTACTCTCTCTCTCTCTGCTTCTAAACATCCGCGGTCCAATATTGCTGGACCCGGCAGCCTGGCTGACTCGGCGATGATATTGGCCGAAGATCCTGAAGAATCTATTGGTCTTTCTCAGCAGAATTTCTCTCTCAATACTTTTTCATCTCGGCGAAATCTCTCTCTCTCCTAAGAGATGCAACTCCTTGGACGGGGTGGGTGGGTGTTCCGAGCAGACTTCGAAAAGTCTGACTTTTTTGTTTTGCTAAAAAATGCGGGTGTATTGATATTCATTAGTGAACGTTCTAATGTAACGTGAGCTCATTCAGATGATCCTTTTCACCTTCCCAGACCTTGAACTTTGATGTTAAACGTTGCATCAACTAAATTTCAAAAGCTGCAAAGATTTTGTTATGCTCAAATGTGTGGCAATAACAGGATTAAAATTCAAATTTACTCCAATATAGAACTGTTCCTTGGCATGTCGGTCACTTGGACCCCCTGGACCCAATTTTCCTTGGAGCCAGGTGACGCAATTTTGAAATCCAAAACGAAATGTAGTCATTCGACAGACACTACAATTTTGTTTCATAGAACTCAGTCAACAGAAAGAACTTAATCACACTTACAAAATGAGACACACATCTAGTGCAATAAACTCTTAACAAAAGACGCTAGACGTTCGCGTGTAGGAAACTCCAAAGTTCATCAGATCTGATCATTATCTAACCTTTGGTTGAAATGACCTAAACTCATCTACAAAACTCAACACTTTTTTGTAGAATTTTAAAACTGTTGTCTACGAAGATTGTATTATATATTATCTATCGACATATTTGTCATTTGGCCCCAAATTTACAATTAGACCACTGGGATGATATTTTGCAGTTACCTTTCAAGTAATAGAACTGGGCATTTATGCCCCATGATATATATAAGTAAAACCATTCATTTAAACTTCTCAAAAACAACTATAGGAACAGTTCTTCTCAGAATAATTAGCAACTGGAGGATAAGAATTCTTTCAAAGCTCACAGAACACTTCAAAAGATCCCAAGAAGTGTTTGTGTCGGACATCGACCCAAATCAATCTCCGATGGACCTGCAATAAAGTTGGATAACTGATCTTTCAGAGCAGCACAAAAAAGAAAAGAGAAAAAAAATCGAAAGCTTCAGGATCAACTATGTGAGCTTTCGGTCTCCCAATACATTTTCACATTCCAAACCAAACTGTCGAAATTCCACTGGCAATAAGAAATCCAATTTTCAACAAAAATTGAAGAAAAAGCCTATTTGGCAAGTGTTAGCCTATTTGGGAATAAATCCTATTTCCAAGAATAAGTGAAAGCCCATTCGGCATTATCAAAAGGATTAAGCGTAGGCCTATCAAGAAACAGATCCCATTAAAAAAAAGTTGCAAGCCTATTTAGGGATAGATAATATTTTCAATAATGATTAAATGTAGGCCTATCTGAGCCTACATCCTATTTTCCAGAGAGTTAAGCACAGGCCTCTCTGGGAATAGATAGCACCCCTCCCCCCCTGCGTTAGCTGCCTTTTATCAAGCGCATTCATACAATATATGCAAATTGGCCTCACCCGATTCGTCAACACCACCTGGAATTCGCTAAGTTGGAATGCGCTGGAATGACGTCCGAATTATTAATTCATTGTAATCATTCCAGGCGAATATTATACTCGGAATTAGGGTTGATGGACTGCTTGGCGTATTTGGTTAATACGTATGACTTTACATACATACATACATATATATACTATTCATAGTTAATTATATACAACACACATACACACACCCAGATATACGTATATATAAGTATATACTTATGTATTTAGTAACGACATTAGGTCTTGTAACATGAAACTTTCCAACAGAAGACTTAGAGGATAATATTAAAAAAAGAAACCAAAACTCTTGGATCTTTTACCTAAAGAGAAATTGCTTCTCAGGCCTAACAGGATGACTTTTCCCTTTTTCAGGCCAAAATGAAATTGACTGGAAAACTTCTGGGCAATTCCAGATTTTCTCATCAACTTTCCCTGCCCAAGAAAAGTGAAGGAAAGGCTAAAAGGAAGTAATAGACGGAACAATATTCAGGCAACAGGACTTGCATCACAAGATTAAAAGTAGCTGCTACGATTTCTTTGATTTTATCTGATCCTTTTCGAGAACTGACAAAATCTCCTGGATAGGATAAAATATATAAAATCCCAGATTTTTCAAAGCTCAATGTCTGTCTAACTACAGCCAACAATATCATAAAAAAAACGAATCTAATTCCTTGGATGAAGACGACGCCGTCGTGTTCCTCCGAATGCAAAATAATTCTACTGAATATGCACGATTTTTCCCTGCAAACTCGACAATAATCCCAGATAAGCATGACAAATAACCCTGGTTTAATCTGACAGAATTCCCGTAGTTCCTGGGGTATCTGATACACTTTAACTTTGACGGTTAATCTGGTGATAAACTAACTTCCTTTTGGAAAACGATAAACTGTATAATGTTTTGAATCAACATAGTATATCTTCTGATACTCTGTTCAACTTTGACAGTAAACTTAGTGATGAACTTATTCCTTTATGGAAAAGACAAATTACGCAATTCTGGAATCAACAGATGGCTTCTAATAAACTGTTCAACTTTGGCGGTAAATTTCGTGATAAACCAACTTACATTCTTTCGAAATTCGAATTGGGACCTATAAGGCCATTCAACGCTAAAAGGGAAACTGAGAATGAAAACTTTTGAGAGGTAAATCAGAAGTAAACCTTCTGCTGTTGCACTATGGAACAATTGTTAGGAGAGGGTCGAGGAAAGTCAGATGGAAGAAAGAGAATAAGAACTGTCAAAGGAATGAGAGGGGTTGTAGCTAGGGGCCGAATGGAGGCTGCAAAGAATTGTAAGTGATGCACACTGATGGCACTATCCCCGTAGGTGATGCAGTCTACTGGAAAACGATCAACTATGAAATTTTGGAGTCAACATACTTTTGAGACTATTGAACAAGGCAATAAATAATAGAATAATAAATAAACAAAAACAAAAGCAGACGTTTACTCTCCCGCCACAATTACAAAGTTGATGTTAAATTAACCTCACATTCGACAGTTTATTCATTACTTCACAAAACAAATGAATGGAATCAGCAATCTTCATTTGGCCATGAGATACGGTATGCAAATACTTGCTTAAGACACCTGACATTCAAATAGATATTAGTCACTGAAGAATTTCTACATGATTTATGTCCCATAATGTACCAGTAAACATGACACTCGAAATATAATTCAACTATTAAATATTGATTTCGTATATGTTGCATAGCGTTGTAAACACACCAGTTCGACATCATTAATAAAACCAAGTGAATGTATACAACACCTTTTTAACTATGATCCTTATTTTGTACTTAAATTTGAACTCAATCAGTAAATAGTCTGTTCTGTTTACATAAATGACCTAAAAGAGCTACAGATGGCGTCAGTGAATTTGGTTTCCCAAAAGTGAACAAAATCTCAAGATATAAATATTCAAGTCGACTCTATCCGGCCTCTGCAACAGACAAGGGGAAGGATTACAACGCCCACTGAGAGAGAGAGAGAGAGAGAGAGAGAGAGAGAGAGAGAGAGAGAAAGTGCGTCCCCCCCACTACAATGAAAACTCCTCATACCGCCCAACACACGGGTTGTCCGGTAACTTAGGTCCCATATATATCACAAACAAGCTGGAAATAAGTCAACAACCGTAAGTTTGTTATGAATCTTCGGCACATGCTGGACAATCATATGTAGCACCGGTTATATTACCAACAAAGCGATTAAAAGTATTCAACATGTTTGTGATGTGTATGTGATAAGTCACCAACATTTACATGACATATTGTACGGCAGTTTTGACGCAAGCTGAGTCTAACATGGTTTGACTGAACAATCATTTGAAAGCCAATCAACCATAGCTCGAAGTGAGGTACTACATGGGTTAGTGAAACCGTTCCAGGCACAGTTTCTGGGGCGTTGGGCTTTATAAAAGACTTGTGAATTAATCTGAAGGTTGTACCTTCATGGAGCCACCCCCTCCCAAGGGGGAAAATGACACATACTGAGAATTTTATGTATAAATAAATGCTTAAACACAGCCATAACCATGACCAATTTTTCAGAGAAGTAGAAACTATCCGTTTCCGATTTGTCGCTGTTCCGGGACCACAAAGAGATTAAGATGAATCCCACTAAATCGATATTAGACCTTGATTGAAATTCCTTCCTGCCTTGAATCCCTTTGATTTGGCTGTTAATAAATAAATGAGAAATACCGCGAGAGTGGAAGATATGTGGACTTGAACAGACTGGGACATTTAAGATCTGGTATTAGTTTAAATGGAGTCTTAACGCACGCACGCACACACGCCTAGTACCACAAAGACAAAAGAAAATAGGAATGAATAGAAAGGTTTAAATTCATATCGAAGGAAGAGAGAGAGAGAGAGAGAGAGAGAGAGGAGAGAGAGAGAATCCTCACAGGCGTCAAATTGGTGAAATCATGTAGGGCCAATTTGTCTCCCAAAACAGGGAGAGCCTATTAATCTAATTTTGCCTGAGGCCATAAAAGTGGCCACAGCCTCGGAATTCTTGATGAAGGCAACAACGAGCACCGACTCGTCCTCCTCCTCCTCCTTCGACATCTCTTATTGGAAAGGAAACTGCCGAGACGGTGCAAGGCCCCGTCCCTGATTCGGGGATTTACTTGAGTTTTAGGGAGGATGAGTTGGAGTAAGTAAAAATAACGCTAAAGAAATCTCTTTGTAAAAATAACACTAGGGAAATCTCTCTCTCTCTCTCTCTCTCTCTCTCTCTCTCTCTCTCTCTCTCTCTCTCTCTCACACACACACACAATTTCACATAATATTCGCCAAACATAAATTAATGACACCAAGACACCATTTACAATGCATGATAAATATAATGAAAGTTGTGATAATGTTCACAGAATACTCATGAATACATGAAATTCTATACGAGAATCCACATGTATGCGTCTATGTATACGCATTACTGTATAGCATGAAATTAAGTTGGTTAATTGATAAAACCTTTGTTAATTCCTCTATACGAGGGTTTTGTCTGCATATTTGCAATTGTTCAAATTTTTCTTGATAAACAATTTGTTACATTAATCTCCAGGAAAGGAATGGAATATAACATTTAGGCCCAAGGCTAAGCACTGGTACCTGTGAGGTCATTCAGCGACGAAAGGGGAACTGAGAATAAAAGGCTTGAAATGTTTGACGCAGGAAAACCTTTTGCAGTTCCATCATGAAACAACTGGTGAACGAAAGTAACAAGGAAAACTTAGAATATGAATGGAGGTGCGATAAAATGTACGAAGGAAAGCTGCAAAGAATTTTAACTAAATCATGCCTACACTGCACCACAAGAGGTGCACTGAAATCTAGTTCATTTTTGTGTGTGGAAATTTTTGTCTCCCCAGATCTCTATCCCAGCTGACAGGCCACTAATAAAGCCTCCTCGCCTCTACTGTCGACAAAAAGTCAATAAAATAAAGAAATGCAGACTTTTCAAAGGGATTTACTTCCCTTGTTGAAGGGGTGAGAAAGGAGACAGAAGAACACAGAGGAAGGAGGAAAAAGGAGTTGTTGCTTTTGTGGAATGAAAGTAAAGAATGCGCGTGAATATCAAATAGCTTTGAATACAACGAAGAGAATCCAAGATGACTATTTCAGTTGATTACTGGCGATACATTAACGATCATGTGATAGAAAATTTGTTTATTTACAAAAAAAAAAAAAAAAAAAAAAAAAAAACGAATTAGTAAATTAGCTGGGAGAGTGGACCATGTACCTTGTAGCTAATTATTTCACTGTTGAGTTACACAGCTAATCACGAGGCTAATTACGATAATTATATGAACATAATTATAAAAATCTAATTTAAACTTTGGGACAACGAAGTGGAATGATGTTCAAATCTCAAGAAACAATAAATAATAATAATAATAATAATAATAATAATAATAATAATAATAATAATAATAATAATAATAATAATAATAATAATAATAATAATAATAATGATAATAATAATAATAATGAAAGACTAAGCAAGAAATTTATCCAAGACCGAAAGAAAGATGCTGGCTGATAAAGGAAGCAGAAAAACGATTAGATACGACACCCTCCAATGACAGCGAAGACCTGCAATGAACCCCTGATTGGGGAATCTGTCTGGGAGGGAGTATAGACGTCAGGTGTATCACATAGGGGGCGGTATCCCTTTACAGCGACCCCTCTATCCACCAACTCCTTTCCCCTAACCCCCATAAAAGTATTATAGCAACTTGTGAGACGAATTTAACCAGGAACAATCCAACTGCTTTCTTAAGACTTCAAATTCACGTTGATTCTTTCATTCATTTCCCCCTCGGAAAACCCAATTCTATTTCCCATTACAAAACATATTATTTGTCCCCTAAAAAACACATTCATTAACCCAAATATCTAATAATAATAATAACAATAATACCTGCCTGACGATATCCTTCGGGGTTTAAGGACGAAACTTAGCAAGAAGAAAGGAGAGAGAGAGAGAGAGAGAGAGAGAGAGAGAGAGAGAGAGAGAGAGCAGAGAGACGAGCAGACGCCCCTGAGCAAGATGAATCCAAAATGAGTCATTTAGTATCTTCTGTCCATTAGGCTTAAGATCCAATTTGCACTGCATTTGTACTACATGCCGTATAATACATTCAAAAACATGACATGAATCCCCCATTTGGGCGTTTGAATAGCCAATTTGATTATGAAGAAAAAAAGTCAGAAAGAAAAGTCAGTAATAAGAA
The DNA here is from genome assembly GCF_015104395.2 of Macrobrachium nipponense. NCBI lineage: Eukaryota > Metazoa > Arthropoda > Malacostraca > Decapoda > Palaemonidae > Macrobrachium > Macrobrachium nipponense. The sequence goes on from NC_087214.1 coordinate 21,809,352, forward strand.
GAATAGAAAAACTTCTATACAGAATAAACGCGGCTGAAATAGCCATTATTTTCAACAAAACTTGTATTAACGAAGGTCCTCTTCCAGCATACAATAATAATAATAATAATAATAATAATAATATATTTTATTTCAGCTCGAGGCCATATACATGACAGAAGCCATTTTCGTACAAACACTCGGCACTTTTCATTTCGTTTTACTAGGCGTTTAATTGCAAGCACAGCCAAGTTCAACTTTACCTATTCACAGCCGAGGTCATTTGCATACTTGATTTCAGTAAATGTCAGGGGAAATCCCAGTCCATTTGCATCTCTAATTATCTGAGAGAGAGAGAGAGAGAGAGAGAGAGAGAGAGAGAGAGAGAGAGAGAGAGAGAGGTTCTTCTTCCCTTACATTTCAGGTAAACAGAACAATTATTGTTGTCTATATAAACATGCAGGTGTTGAAGTCTAATATTCATGTCTAAATCATTCATAAAAGACAAAATATGTAAGACATTCATCCTATAATAGATACATCCCCATTATAGTAAAACATGTCATCAGCACATGTCGGCAACTTATGTCAAACATATCACAAACTTGTTGAAACAAGTCAACCACCGTCAGTGGAGAACGAACCTTAGGCCTATGCTCGATACTCCTATGAAACACTGGTTGGGACTACTAGGAAGTCGCTAATTTGTATTCAACATGTCTGTGATGTACATGTGAGAATTGTGATGTTTATGACATGTCTCCATGTAATTTTGGCTCATTCTAAATGGTCAAACATAGTACGGGTTCAGAATGATATTCTCGTTACGCGTTTGAAGATTTCCCTCCTCTTCTGAGATTCCCAGAAACTGGGATGAATTTGGAGAGAGATTCGGCGTCTTCCGTTGGTCGAGAGTTTCTGGATGAACGCAACTCACCCTAGACCTCATATCATACGTGCAATGGGCACTTGCGATCACATCTTACAAAGTTCCAGTATGCATTTGACTACTTCTATCTATTTGTCAGAATACTATATTCCTTACTCTTCTTCTGTGACGAATCAAACAAACGTATCCAGTCGCTTTTAGCAACAAAATTCAATCCTTTAGTCAGCAATATCGAGAAGCAGAAGAAATACTCCAGGTTATGGATAACCCAAATGCCTAACTCCCCATAACCTCCCAACCCCCGGCCTCCCAACACCTCCTACCTCTCATGGGGTCCAGTCAGGGTACATGCACACTCCGCCTGGAGGTTGGTGAAATATATAGGGTGGAATTTGAAGGCTGGGTTCTTCCAGAGAGGACGCTGGACTGACTGGAAAACTGGGCTTTTATACAGAAGGGAATATGAAAATAGTGGACGATTATACCTTATATCGAATTAAAATTATTGTATTTTACAGTGAGTAGAAATGACTGTATTGTATAGCAAGTTGATTTGATAGTATTCTACAATAAGAATTTAAAATTGTTAAATTTTATTATTTTAAAACTGAAATTTTATGTAGTATAGTTTTATGTAATAGTGAGTTATTTTCATGGCGAGTTGAAACGATTCTATTGCATTGCACTGCACAGGCAGATCTCTGTGGATTATTCATAATTTCTAAGTTAATCACAGCTCCAGAGACAACTGGATTTTTGGTAACAGATTTAATATCCAACATTTTCTTTCGATATAGAATACCTTGACCAGGCAGACCTTTTAATAGGTAACTTTCAATACATATCATTTTCTCACTCTTACATTACCCGGAAATATTCTATTCGCATGTCGTATAACACCTCAGGACTGGAAGGCACCAAGTGGAAATTAACCTCAGTTTGGTACGACGTCTGCCTATGAGAGAGAGAGAGAGAGAGAGAGAGAGAGAGAGAGAGAGTTGTAATTACTTATTGAGGTCAATTTCGTAAAGTCAATTAATTGATAAAAATCCGTGTGACCCGAATAATTGTCGTTCAAAATCTTCCAGAATGTTTCTGAGAGATGCTTATACAATTTCATGGAATGGGATGGAATACAGAATTTAGGTCAAAGGCCAAGCGCTGGGACCTCTGAGGTCATTCAGCGCTGAGAGGGAGCCAGAATAAAAATGTTAGAAGAGCAACAGGAGGAATACCTCGCAGCAGCAGCACTATGAAACAACTATCAGATGGTTCAAGAAAGTAAGACAGAAGAAAGAGAATATGAACGTAGGTATAGAGAAAGGAATGAAAGGGGTTACAGCTAGGGGATGAAAGGACGCTGCCAAGAACCTTAAGTAATGCCTACAGTGCACCATGTGAGGCGCACTAACTGCACCACCCCTTTACGGGGTAAACGCTCAAATGGACGAGACTCCAAACTGCTCGTATGCAAATCAAGCCTCGACAGAATGGAAAGCCAACTTGTGGATAAAAAGCAAAAACAGAGATATGAACAACGACAAAAAAAAAAAAAAGACAAAAGTAATAAACAATAAACAGACAAATCAGAAGTTGAACAAACGTCGTCCTTCCTTCAACCTCCCAGAGAGAAAGAGAAGAAGAAGCAGAAAGACGCATCTCCTTCTTCCGCTCCAAAGCAACGAAGGACGGACGGAACAAACGATGAGACAGCATAGTTTATTGTTTGTTGTTTGTACGTCGTTTTGTTTTGGATTCGCCTTAGACTAAAGGAGGATTGCCCCGCCAGAGGGGAACTGCCCCATGAAAGCATCCTTCCTTCCTCGCTTGGTTGGGCGCCTCTCTCCTGCAGGACTCTTGTCGGGAGGAATAAGGAACGGATCCCGTGGCTTGTGTCCATTGATTCCTGAAGGATATTTGAGTATGTGCGCGAAACAAGTTGTAAGAAACGCACACAAACATGCACAAAACACACGGTTTCAAACGCCCTAACTACTGGGGGGTGATCATGAAAATAAAGGAATTTTCGAAAAAC
>NC_087214.1:21812754-21830254 GCF_015104395.2 Macrobrachium nipponense
CTTCTTCTTCTATTATTATTATTATTATTATTATTATTATTATTATTATTATATTATTATTATTATTATTATTATTATTATTAACTAGGAATTGGTTGAGGGTCACATGATGAGAATATAACTATGACTCAGTTTGGAGATTTTCTTATCAAAGCAAAAAATTTAATTTCTCTCTCTCTCTCTCTCTCTCTCTCTCTCTCTCTCTCTCTCTCTCTCTCTCTCTTTTTCTGCATCAGCTTTGATGACGTACTATTGCAAATAATCGAAAACATTAGAACTTAAAGTCCAAGTAGTGGTTTTCCTTCTCAGTTTATGTTGGCCAGTCCTTAATTGGATGAATGGTTGATAAAATAAAACGATTGCTATTGACAGTCGTTTGACGAAGAAGATTAAAGAGGACTTGTCTTATCTCCCCTTCTTCTTCTTCTTCTTCTTCTTCTTCCCGTTCAGGATTCATCTCTTTCATCTTTAATGTATCTCTGGCATTCTTCACTGTATTGCTTTCTCTCTCTCTCTCTCTCTCTCTCTCTCTCTCTCTCTCTCTCCTCTAAGGTATTCGACGACATTGCTGGAGAGAAGGAGAGAATTTGTGAATGTATCTATCTCTGAAGTCATTTCACGCTAGAGAGATAGCTGGTAGGATGTTATTGTTTAATGATGGCCTGGAAAAGACTAATCTTTCGTAGGGGTGTTAGTGCTGACAGTGCACGTCACTTGGTACACTGTAAGCATTTCTTAATGAGGTTCTTTGCTGTGTCCCTTCGGCCTCTAGCTGTAACTCCTTAAATTTCGTTTATTGTACCTCCATTCATATTCTCTCTTTTCCATTTTGCTTTCCTTAGTCCTCTCCCAACAATTCTCAACATTTTTTACAGCACTGAATGACCTTGTAAGTCCCATTGCTTGGCCTTGGACTAAATCTTATATTCCAGTTCCAGTTATGTTAAAAGGTTTCGGGTTTTGGAATGTTCTCTTCTGAAAAACAGTCTCATCTTTCTAAACGGTAAATCTACTGTTTCATTATTACTGCAGTCGTTCATTCTCTCTCTCTCTCATAAATATATCATAAATATTCTATCCTCAGATTCCTTTATCTTTAACTCGATGCGAAACACCTCATTGAGACCTTTTTAGGCTTTCCTAAGCCTCCCTCCCCCAACAACAAAGTAGTTTGCAGGCTTTACTCCCCGAGTAAGTGAAAAACAGATGAATTTATCAAAAGTAAAAACCAGGCAAGCGCTCTGACGGTATGATGGTTGTGAATGAGATTCCCCCTCTGGGATTCATCCCAGGGTTATTTATTATTGCAGTGTGTTTCCTCGTTCGGGAGTCACTGAGACTCTGTAATGGCGGTTTCTGCATCAGTCACCCTGATGTTATTCGAAGACTAAATCCCTGTTTTGGTTTATTGAGATCTGGGGTCTTTGTAAACAGTTTTATAGTGATTGAATGGTCTAATTCTTTATAAATAAGATATTCCAGTGTTATTGAGTTGCAGTGTGGTTCAGAAACCTCGGCATTGAGATGGAAGGTGGAGAAGACTGATACAGGACCGAAGGGAGAGGAAGATGATGCTGAGATCAGTTTTGGGTATCTTACGGCGTCGGAGGCTGCAAAGTGAAGGAAGGTTGACGTCTTTACTTAGGGTTCTGTGCAGCCTCCTTATGGCCCCTGGCTTCAACCCCCTATCGTCGTTCGTTTTGTTGTACCTCCGTTCATATCTTGTTTTCTTCAACCCTCTCTTGACTACTGTTTCGTGGTGCAGCTGCAAAAGGTTTTCCTCCTTTAAGACCTTGTTACTTGGTTTCCCTTCCAACACTGAATGACCTTTGGCCTCAATTTGATATTCCATTCCCTTCTATAAACGGACAAGCACACAAACCCACGTCAGAGAACACAGTCTCTGGGTATCTTGCTAAGAACAGGCCGCCATCAGCACAGAATAAACGGGAGAGATGAAATTGACCAAAATAAGGGAAGCGAGAACCTTAGAACTCTCCTTTTCCCTCCGGTAACTAATTTCTCTGAGTGAAAACGAACATCAGACTGAAAAGTATGAAATGATTCGAAGACTCTGAGGCCTCCTTTGGGAGGCTGCCTCAGGGTGCGGTCTCTGCCTCGTCCTCCTCTTTCTGCTTTTTGTGGCATTTGTCTTTTTCTTCTCTCTCTGGATTCCTCAATTCTGATTTTTATTAAGAGACTTTTTACAGGAAAAATTGTCATAAACTATAATTAAATTAGATCCTTTGCTTCATCCGTGCGTCTTTCTTCTCCAAAGCCTCTTCTTCTGCTAACTGATGTCATAATTGTTTGTGACTCTGGAATACTACTTTTCAGGAATATTTGTGTCATAGGTCATAGCTTGAATTCATTCCTGGTCTTTCCATGGACACTTAATTATTGCAAAGGGCGAAAGAATTCTCTCTCTCTCTCTCTCTCTCTCCTCTCTCTCTCTCTCTCTCTCACACACACACACACACACACACACAATGTAATTTGGATTAATGGTCACTCGCTCTTGGTTGATTCTGATATAGAGATACAAGTCTCTCTCTCTCTCTCTCTCTCTCTCTCTCTCTCTCTCTCTCTCTCTCTCTACAATTCCCTTTTGTAAACAGAAACTCCTTCTGTCTCTTCATTTGCATAGATTTGGCTTAACGTTTCCCGAAGAATTTTCTTTTCATTTGTGAACAGGAGAGACTTATATTGTAAGGCAGGTTTTGGCTTCCAAAAGGATTTTCATGGCCATGTATAGTGTGCATTTGCATACCTCTTAGGAGAGAGAGAGAGAGAGAGAGAGAGAGAGAGAGAGAGAGAGAGAGACTCTTTCTCGGGCCAATTCACTGTCCAATGTGTCAATTTTGGTCGTGGCTAAGTATATTGTATACATTTGCATAACTCTCACAAGAGAGAGAGAGAGAGAGAGAGAGAGAGAGAGAGAGAGAGAGAGAGAGTGCTTCTTTCTCAAGCCAGTTCACTATACAGCGTTCTTATTTCGGTCATAGGTGTGCATTTGCATACCACCAAGGAGAGAGAGAGAGAGAGAGAGAGAGAGAGAGAGAGAGAGAGAGAGAGATTCTTTCTCAATTGAGCTTATTCAATCTGAAGTTCTTCGATTTCGGTAGAGTATTGTTTCAAAATCGAAACAATTTTTTTTCAAATTTCTATTTTTTTATCGTGATTACCTCCAGTTGTATGGCCGTTTGAAACAATGTTTGTGGATGTTTGGTAAACCCGTTCGGTGCATATGTATCAATATCCTTCTGAAATTACCTCTCTCTCTCTCTCTCTCTCTCTCTCTCTCTCTCTCTCTCTCTCTCTCTCTTCTTCCATGGGCTTACATCGTAGAACAGGAAACATAAGAGAGTGAGAACCATAAGTACAGGCAATGATCAATTTAGAAGTCTATTTGGCCAAGGTATTTTATACCGAAAAAAGATAGATTGATATTTATCTGCTACCACGCAAAGGTAAAAGGTGGTTGATAGAGCAAAGGAACTATAGGTCTGTAAATATTATTTACTAACCTGTATGAAATACCTAAAAGTAAAATATTTTGCTTTTCGTCGTTTTTGGCATTTGATGCCTTACATTAACCACCAACTCGCAAAATCCAGTTGTCCCTACAGCTGTTATTAAGACGAAACTTATGAATACTAAAGAGACCTTCACCTGAAATTGACTTTCTCGGGAGCAAGTAAACATTACTCGTCCACCATTTTCATATTTCCTTCAGTCTAAAGGCCCAGTTTTCCATTCAGTCCAGCGTCCTCTTTTCTCAAATTGTCCAGCCTTCAAATTCCGCTCTCTATTTCACCAACCTCCAGGCGGAGGGGGTGGATGTACCCTGACTGGATTCCATGAAGGGTGGGAGGTGGGTGGGGACTGAGTTAGGGATTAGGGTCATCCATAAAATGGAATATTGCTTCTGCTTCAGACTGAAGGACCGAATTTCGTTCCTGAAAATGATTGGAGGCGTCTGGATACTTTTGTTTGATTTGTCTGAGAAATAGGAATTCCTAGGACGTTTGACCATGTAGGAAGAGTCCAAATTACAGGGAAACATGTTTGAAACATGTCGTCAACTCGTCACATACATATCTCAAACATACATGTCCTAAACATGTCGTCCATTTGCCGCACCTCACAAACATGTTGAATACAAGTCAGCTACTTCTTAGTAGTTCTAACCAGTGTTACATACGAGTATCGAGCATAGGCTTAAGGTTCGTTTTCCACTAACGGTGGTTGACTTGTTTTCAACATGTTTGTGATAGTATGCGATAAGTGGCCGACATGTGCTGATGACATGTTTTCTATAATGTGGATGTATTCATTATGAGATGAATGTCGTATATATTTTTTTTATAAATGATGTTGATATGAGTATTAGTCTTCAACACCACCAGGTTTGTATATAGACAAGAATAATTGTTCAGTTTACCTGAAATGTAAGGGAAGAAGAATCTCTCTCTCTCTCTCTCTCTCTCTCTCTCTCTCTCTCTCTCTCTCTCTCTCTCAGATAATGAGAGATGTAAATGGACTGCGATTTCCCCAGACATTTACAGGAAGCAAGTATGCAAATGACCTCAGCTGTCAATAGGTAAAATTGATCTTGGCTGCGCATGCAATTGAATGCCTAGAAAAACGAAATTAAAATTGCTGAGTGTTTGTACGAAAATGGCTTCTGTCATGTAAATGGCCTCGAGCTGAATTCAAATTTATTATTATTATTATTATTATTATTTATTATTATTATTATTATTATTATCATTATTATTATTATTGAAAAAGAAACCCACAAATTCAATTTGTAACTTGTTTACTTCTAAGTATTTACATTTAGTTTTACGATTAGTTATGTTATTATTATTATTATTATTATTATTATTATTATTATTATTATTATTATTATTATTATTTGGTTTAAAGGATACAGGCTAATTGGAAACTGAATATTTTAGGTTTTTCTATAATAAATACTATTTCGGTGTGACATTATTTGGTTATTCATTATTTTGTAACATTAACACGTGAATGACAGAAACAACAAGTCTTTTTAAAACAAACTTTCGCATCCTTAGCAGAATAATCTTCAGGAACACTGACCGGAGAACTTCCCTCCTTCCTTCCTGCGAGAGAACCTCCTTCCTATCGGAGAGAACAGGCCCTTTCCTTTGCCCTCTGACCTTGTCTCCTTGTGCCTGAAAACGAAGGCCTCTCTTTATACATCTTTCGGCTTCCAGACGAGGAAGTAATTCCATTGGTGTCTCTGGCTGGGGAATTATTATGCTGCCGTCTCTTCGGTGTCTAGTGGAATTCGTGGAGAGAGAGAAGAGATGGAGGAGTGGAACCGGTTTATGGTCTGCAAATGTCATAGATTCCTCAGATGTGTCTTGCTTTTTTAAGGGGAAGTGAATCATTTTTTCATAGGGGGAAATGAATCTGTTTTTCAGAGGGAAATGAATAGTTTTTTAGGGGAGATGATTTTATTTTTTGGGGAAAAGAATTTCTTTTTATATTTAGGGGGAAATTATCATTGTTATTATTTTTTGAAGTTCGAAATGAGTTTCTTTTTTTTAGGGGAAAATTAGTGTTTTTCTTTTTAATGGGAAGTGAATTTGGTTTTTCTTAGGGGAATTGAATGAAAGAATCATTATGAATTTGAAGTATTAAGAAAGCAGTTGGAATGTTCCTGGTTAGATTCATCAGACATTGGTATAATATTTGTATGGGGGTTAGGGGAAAGGGGTTCATTGCAGGTCTTCGCTGTCATTGGAGGATGTCATAATACCTAGTCGTTTTCCTTTTTCAGCATCTGTCCCTGGGTCTTGGGTAAGTCTTTCTTAGCCTTTCATTATTATTATTATTATTATTATTATTATTATTATTATTATTATTATTATTATTATTATTATTATTATTGTTATTTTGTTGTTGTTGTTGTTGTTGTTGTTGTATGAACTTTGAACATCATTCCACTACGTCGTCCTACAGTTGAAATTAAATTTTCCTAATTACGCTCCTAATAATTATCGAGATTAATGTCATGATTAGCTGTGTAACTCAACAGCGAAATAATTAGCTACAAAGTTTTGGGTCCACTCGCCCAGCTAATTTAATAATTCACTTTTTTTGTAAATAAAAAAAAATGTTCTATCACGTGATCGTTAATGTATCACCAGTAATCAACTGAAATAATCATCTTGGATTTTCTCCGTTGCATTCGAAGCTATCTGGTGTTCCCTCGCATCCTTCACTTTCATTCTACAAAACAAACAACTCCTTTTTCCTCCCCCCTCCTGCGTTCTCCTCTCTCATTTCTCACCCTTTCAACAAGGGAAATAAATCCCTTTGAAAAGTCTCCATTTCTTTATTTATTGACTTTCTGCCCAGAGTCAAAGTGAGGTGTTATTAATAGCCTGTCAGTTAGGATAGAGAACTGGGCAGACAAAGATTTCCACACACAAAAAATGAACTAACGTTTTCTGGTATTTTTAAAGCTAGATTTCAGTGCATCTTGTGTGGTGCACTGTAGGCATAACTTAATTAAGGCTCTTTGCAGCTTCCCTTCGTACCTTTTATGGTACCTCCATTCATATTCTCTCTCTTCCTTGTTACTTTCGTTCACCGGTTGTTTCATGATGCTTCAACTGCAAAAGGTTTTCCTCTGTCAAACATTTCAAGCCTTTTATTCTCAGGTTCCCTCTCGTCGCTGAATGACCTCATAGGTCCCATTGCTTGGCCTTGGTCCTAAATGTTATATTCCATTCCTTTCATTTAGATTAATTTAACAAATTGTTTATTTCGAAAAATTTGAACAATTGCAAATATGCTGTCAAAACATTAGTATAGAGGAATTAGCAAAGGTTTTATCAATTAACCAACACAATTTCATGTTATACAGTAATGCGTATAGATAGACGCATACATGTGGATACTCATACAGAATTTCATGTATTCATGAGTATTCTGTGAACATTATCACGACTTTCGTTATATTTATCATGCATTTTGAATGGTTTTATGCATAAGTAATGTTTGCGAATATTATGTGAAATAGTGTGTGTGTGTGTGTGTGTGTGTGTGTGGAGAGTGAGGAGAGAGAGAGAGAGAGAGAGAGAGAGAGAGAGAATTTCCCTCGTGTTAATTTTACTTATTCCAACTCACCCTCCCTCAAACTCGAGTAAATCCCCTAATCGGGATCCGGGCAACGTCTGGGCAGTATCATTCCATGAAAGGATGTCGACGGAGGAGGACGAATCGGTGCTCGTTGTTGCCATCATTGGAAATTCCGAGGCTGTGGTCACTTTTATGGCCTCAGGCAAGATTAGATTAATGGCGCTCCCTGTTTTGGGAGACAAATTGGCCTTACGTGTTTTCACCCTTTTGACGCCTGAGAGAATTTATCTCTCTCTCTCTCTCTCTCTCTCTCTCTCTCTCTCTCTCTCTCTCAGAATACTGTGAAGCATTTAGTGATTATTAAGTATATTTTTTTTATATTTCAAAATGGTTTATTAGACAAAATTTTCAGTTATAATTGATATTCACTGGTGATCACCCATCCACCTAATAACCGAAGCCAGATTTGCTTAACATTGCGGATGGAGAAGGTTAATAGCTTGGTAGCTTGGCTCAGTAGCTGCCTAGCAAGAATATTGCTCGTGTGAGTGTGTTATTGTGCAAACGAATATGTTTAAAATGGAAGCTGTTCCTCCTTTGACAATTTATTGTTGTTTCTATGCTATTGACGTCGTATGTATTCTCTGTAAGGATGGGAATTCCTAGGGATTCATATCCCTCAGGACTGATGTAGGTTCTATGTATATTCCCTGATGTATACCTTATGTATGTCCTATTAAGCTTACGTAACCTCTTGCTCCGTTTTCTGTATCCATGTAGTTCTTTTCTTTATAACAACAATTTTCACATTTTCTCTCTGAACTGTTTACCGTCCAAGTAGGAACTCCCATAATTCTTCTTACCGGCTTTTTTTCATAATAATTCTTTTATCTCTCTCTCTCTCTCTCCCTTCGATATAAATGTAAACCTTCATAGGTAACTGACTCGGGTGTAACAATTCCCGCCATTCCTTGATTGGCAATATGTCGTCATGTCCCCTTTCTATTAATTCCCATTTTCTTTCGTTTTTGTTGCATTAGGCGTGTGTGCATGCGTGCGTTAAGACTCCATTTAAACTAATACCAGAAGAGCTTCAACGTCCCAGTCTGTTCTTCTCTCGCGGTATTGCTCATTTATTTATAAACATCCAAATTAAACGGATTAAAGTCAGGAAGGAATTTCAATTAAGGTCTAATATCGATTTAGTAGGATCCATCTTAATCCATTTGTGGTCCAGGAACAGCGACAAATCGGCAACGGATACAGCTGCTTCTGTCGAGTTTGGTCGGGGAAATTGCACTGAAAAATTGGTCGTAGCTATGGCTATATTTTAGCAGTTCTTTATGCATAAAATTCTCAGTATGTGTCATTTTCCCCCTTGGGAGGGGATGGCTCCATGAAGGTACATCCTTCAGATTAATTCACAAGTCTTTTAGCCCAACGCCCCAGAAACTGTGCCTGGAACGGTTTCACTAACCCATGTAGTACCTCACTTCGAGCTATGGTTGATTGGCTTTCAAATGATTGTTCAGTCAAACCATGTTAGACTCAGCTTGCGTCAAAACTGCAGAACTATATGTCGTGTACATGTTGGTGACTTATCACATACACATCACAAACATGTTGAATACTTTTTATAGCCTTGTTGTTAATATAACCGGTGCCACATGATTGTCCAGCATGTGCCGAAGATTCATAACAAACTTACGGTTGTTGACTTATTTCCAGCTTGTTTGTGATATGTATGGGTTAAGTTACCGACACGCGTGTGTGCGTCTATGAGGAGTTTTCTTGTAGTGGGACGCACCTTTGCGTGGTTAACGAAGCATCATCAAGCCAGATTCATTCTCTCTCTCTCTCTCTCTCTCTCTCTCTCTCGTCCTCTCTCTCTCTCTCTCTCTCTCTCTCAGTGGGCTGTTTGTCAATCCTTCCGCCCCTTGTCTGTTGCAGAGGCCGGATAGAGTCGACTTGAATATTTATATCTTGAGATTTTGTTCACTTTTGGGATACCAAATTCACTGACGCCATCTGCAGCTCTTTTAGATCATTTATGTAAACACAACAGACTATTTACTGATTGGGTTCAAATTTAAGTACAAAATAAGGATCATAGTTAAAAAGGTGTTGTATACATTCACTTGGTTTTATTAAAGATGTCGAACTGGTGTGTTTACAACGTTATGCAACATATACGAAATGAATATTTAATAGTTGAATTATATTTCGAGTGTCATGTTTACTGGTACATTATGGTACATAAATCATGTAGAAATTCTTCAGTGACTAATATCTTTTTGAATGTCAGGTGTCTTAAACAAGTATTTGCATACCGTATCTCATGGCCAAATGAAAATTGCTGATTCCATTCATTTGTTTTGTGAAGTAATGAATAAACTGTCGGATGTGAGGTTAATTTAACATCAACTTTGTAATTGTGGCGGGAGAGTAAACGTCTGCTTTTGTTTTTGTTTATTTATTATTCTATTATTTATTGCCTTGTTCAATAGTCTCAAAAGTATGTGGACTCCAAAATTTCATAGTTGATCGTTTTCCAGAAGACTGTATCACTTACGGGGTTAGTGCCATCAGTGCACCTCACGCGGTGCACTGTGTGCATCACTTACAATTCTTTGCAGCCTCCATTCGGCCCCTAGCTACAACCCCTCTCATTCCTTTGACTGTACCTCCGTTCATATTCTCTTTCTTCCATCTGACTTTCCTCGACCCTCTCCTAACAATTGTTCCATAGTGCAACAGCAGAAGGTTTACTTCTGATTTACCTCTCAAAAGTTTTCATTCTCAGTTTCCCTTTTAGCGTTGAATGGCCTTATAGGTCCCAATTCGAATTTCGAAAGAATGTAAGTTGGTTTATCACGAAATTTACCGCCAAAGTTGAACAGTTTATCAGAAGCCATCTGTTGATTCCAGAATTGCGTAATTTGTCTTTTCCATAAAGGAATAAGTTCATCACTAAGTTTACTGTCAAAGTTGAACAGAGTATCAGAAGATATACTATGTTGATTCAAAACATAATACAGTTTATCGTTTCCCAAAAGGAAGTTAGTTTATAACCAGTTTAACCGTCAAAGTTAAAGTGTATCAGATACCTCAGGAACTACGGGAATTCTGTCAGATTAAACCAGGGTTATTTGTCATGCTTATCTGGGATTATTGTCGAATTGGCAGGGGGAAAAAATCGTGCATATTCAGTAGAATTCTTTTGCATTCAGAGGGACACGACGGCGTCGTCTTCATCCAAGGAATTAGATTCGTTTTTTTATGATATTGTTGGCTGTAGTTAGACAGACATTGAGCTTTGAAAAAATCTGGGATTTTATATATTTTGTCTTATCCAGAAGATTTGGTCAGTTCTCGAAAAGGATCAGATGAAATCAAAGAAATAGGCAACAAAATCGTAGCAGCTGCTTTTACTCATGTGATGCAAGTCCTGTTGCCTGAATATTGCTCCGTCTATTACTTCCTATTAGCCTTTCCTTCACTTTTCTTGGGCGGGGAAGGTTGATGAGAAAATCTGGAACTGCCCAGAAGTTTTCCAGTCAATTTCGTTTTGGCCTGAAAAAGGGAAAAGTCATCCTGTTGGGCCTGAGAAGCCTCACGTATAAGAGCAGTTTCTCTTCAGGTAAAAGATCCAAGAGTTTTGGTTTCTTCTTTTAATATTATCCTCTAAGTCTTCTGTTGGAAAGTTTCTTGTTACAAGACCTAATGTCGTTACTAAATACATAAGTATATACTTATATTTACGTATATCTGGGTGTGTATGTATGTGTGTTGTATACAATTAACTTTGAATAGTATATATATGTATGTATGTATGTAAAGTCATACGTATTAACCAAATACGCCAAGCAGTCAATCAACCCTAATTCCGAGTATAATATTCGCCTGGAATGATTACAATGAATTAATAATTCGGACGTCATTCCAGCGCATTCCAACTTAGCGAATCGGTGGTGGGTTTTAGTAGTGCTTGTAATCCCGTATTCCCAGAGAGCCCTTGGTGTCTTAAAAACTCTCTGGAAAAAAATATATGTAGGCTCAGAATAGGCCTACATTTAATCATTATTGAAAATATTATCTATCCCTAAATAGGCTTGCAACTTTTTTTTAATGGGATCTGTTTCTTGATAGGCCTACGCTTAATCCTTTTGATAATGCCGAATAGGCTTTCACTTATTCTTGGAAATAGGATTTATTCCCAAATAGGCTTACACTTGCCAAATAGGCTTTTTCTTCAATTTTTTTTTTAAATTGTATTTCTTATTGTAGTGGAATTTCGACAGTTTGGTTTGGAATGTGAAAATGTATTGGGAGACCGAAAACTCACATAGTTGATCCTGAAGCTTTCGATTTTTTTTCTTATTTTTGTGCTGCTCTGAAAGATCAGTTATCCAACTTTATTGCAGGTCCATCGGAGATTGATTTGGGTCGATGTCCGACACAAACACTTCTTGGGATCTTTTGAAGTGTTCTGTGAGCTTTGAAAGAATTCTTATCCTCCAGTTGCTAATTATTCTGAGAAGAACTGTTCCTATAGTTGTTTTTGAGAAGTTTAAATGAATGGTTTTACTTATATATATCATGGGGCAGAAATGAGTTGTTTTTGAGAAGTTATAATAAATTCTTTTACTTATATGTATCATGGGGCAGAAATGAGCCAGTTCTAGTACTTGAAAGGTAACTGCAAAATATCATCCCAGTGATCTAATTGTAAATTTGGGGCCAAATGACAAAAAATGTCGATAGATAATATATAATACAATCTACTACTGTAGAAGGGATGGCCACCTTCGTAGACACCAGTTTTAAAATTCTACAAAAAAGTGTTGAGTTTTGTAGATGAGTTTAGGTAATTTCAACCAAAGGTTAGATAATGATCAGATCTGATGAACTTTGGAGTTTCCTACACGCGAACGTCTAGCGTCTTTGGTTAAGAGTTTATTGCACTAGATGTGCGTCTCATTTTGTAAGTGTGATAAGTACTTTCTGTTGACTGAGTTCTATGAAACGAAATTGTAGTGTCTGTCGAATGACTACATTTCGTTTTGGATTACAAAATTGCGTCACCTGGCTCCAAGAAAAATTGGGTCTGGGGTCCAAGTGACCGACATGCCAAGGAACAGTTTTATATTGGAGTAAATTTAAATTTTAATCCTGTCAGTGCCACACATTTGAGCATAACAAAATCTTTGCAGTTTTTGAAATTTAGTTGATGCAACGTTTAACATCAAAGTTCAAGGTCTGGGAGGGTGAAAAGGATCATCTGAACGTTCACTAATGAATATCAATACATCCGCATTTTTGAGCAAAACAAAAAAGGCAGACTTTTCGAAGTCTGCTCTGAACACCCACCCACCCCGTCCAAGGAGTTGCACTCCATCTGAGATAGCGAGAGAGAGAGAGAGAGCTTCGCCGAGATGAAAAAGTATTGAGAGAGGATTTCTGCTGAGAAATACCAATAAAGATTCCTCAGGTTCTTCGGCCGATATCATCCCTGAGTCAGCCAGGCTGCCATGTCCAGCAATATTGAACCGCGGATGTTTAGAGGCAGAGAGAGAGAGAGAGAGAGAGAGAGAGAGCGAGCACGTAGAAGTATTCTGTACATATTCTTCACACATATTCTTTTCTGTACATACATTTATCCAATGGACGATAATACGTCTGCCTGCAGCTAGACATAGTATGAGCAAAATTGTTGATGTTCTTCATGAATGAAAACTGGAGCTGACTATTTCACGCTGTCAAGAAAAAGGGAAAAATTCTCAATTCGATTTTGACTTATAATCCAAAGCCTGGCTGGGGTCATATTTAACAGGAACGGTCCTCAGGAAACGGCTGTTTCACAGCAGTCTGTGGACTTTGCTCTCGGCTGTTACGTGGAAACTTTGGTCCTGAATTGGAGAGAGGGCCCTGGAGAGGCCAGGTGGGTGGCTGAGTGGGTGGGCGGTTCAGCGACCACTTAAGCCTACAAGAATCTCGGCTGCAGACTTTGGATGAAGGGTTTTGGAAAGTAGGCGGCAATGACGTCATCTTGTGACCTTCCTCAAGATCATATGTCATAGTTAAGTGATTTGAATACTGTTGTTTATGTAAGCCAGGAAAAGTCGGTTTTGTCATGAAATGAAAGTCTTATTTTCGTCAAGTGAAAGTCGGTTTTGTTGTCAAATGGAAGTAATTTTTGTCGTCAATTGTAATCCAGTTTTGTCATCAAATGGAAGTTATTTTTTGTCATCAAATGAAGGTCAGTTTTCTGATCAAATGAAATATTCTTGCATATCGCAAAGAAACTCTTCGAAAGGTTATGACGATCTCATGACACGCCTGACTGGGAGGGTGCTCGTTCGTTGCAACTTCGCAGCCAGCTTTCCTTGTCTTTATGAAGACCTTCATGTGGCTCACGAGAGAATATTGAAAGTGCTTCTCGTGATGGGGTCAGACTTAGCGAGCAAAACATTTTAAAAACTGTTTGTTGTTTGTTCTTGTGAAATGTCCAGGTCTATCTGTTCGGTTGGGATAATGGAACGCAATCTTCACTTAGAGACTATTACAGATACTACAGTGAGGTTCTGTTAGTCTTTGCAATATTGAGCTATTTACGTAATAATGATATTCTGGGATAGGTATTTGCTTTGTATATGGATAAGAGATTTTAAGATGGTTTTAGCTCCATGTAAAGACTGTTTCTCTCTCTCTCTCTCTCTCTCTCTCATCTCTCTCTCTATCTCTCCCTCACTCGCTCTCTCTCTCTCTCTCCTGGAGCCACTTAGATGGATATGGGGGATGATTGCAGAGATCTGCATCCAAAAATATGTAAAAACCTAAAAGAAGGAAAAGGATGTAAGTTCGACAAAAAATGCAAATATATGCCCCTGTAGCCATGAATCATAATCAAATAAATAACCAACCAAGTAATAAAATCCAAAATAAGAAAGAAACAAATAAAGAGAGAAATCAAGAATATCAGGTAAAAGAGAAAAGCAAACCACCAATGAGATATGCAGAGGTGTCAGCAAAAAATTTCAAAGCATCAGCTCCGAAATTCTACTCAAGAGATAATAACTGTATTTATTATGCAAGAGGATATTGCAGAAACGGAGAAAATTGCAGATTCAGACACAAAATGAATAATTATGATGAAGGAAGATCAAATATTATGGAAAAGTTGGATTTTTTAATGTCAGAATTTCTGGAAATGAAAAAAGAACACATACCAGAACATGAAAGAGACATGGGAAAATCCTTATTACTACCAGTATTAAATGAAGGAGAAAACACGCAAACCATCATAGTGATGAATGCGCAGGGTTTAGTTACGAGTAACTCAAAAAGAAAAATAGAGTACTTAGAAGAACTTAACCCAAAATGAAAAGAAAATAGATATAATAGAATATAAGTGAAACCTGGTATTCCCAGAGACTGGGAATGATGATCAAATAAAAGGGTTCCAAACTTATAGATCAGATAGGAAAAATAGGAATCAAGGGGGAACCGCAATATATGGGAAAGACAAAAAACAAGGAAAAATATATGAGAAATATAGTAACTCAGAATGTGAACTAATAGCGGTAGAATTTGAATCTGAAAAATTGATGAACATAGTAATATATAGACCTCCTAATACTAAAGAGTTTGACTTAATAATTGAAAAAATTGGATGATATATGTAGAAATCACAAGGACTGGACTATTCTCCTATCTGGTGACTTCAACTTTCCTTTCGTAGAATGGAAAGAACGAATAGGAGATTGTGGTTGTACTTATACATATAAAAAAGAGAGTAATAGTAGTGCAGAAGATAAGAGGCAATTTGAAAAGCTATTAGATATGCTACTAGAATACAACATTCAACAAATAAATCACCTGCCAACAAGAAAGGAAAATACTTTAGACCTAGTATTTGTGAACGAGATGAATTATGTTAAAGAAATAATAGTTTATAATGCGAGTTATTTTCAGACCATAATGTCATAGAATTAACAGTTCATTCAAAGCAAGTGAAAATAGAGATAAGCAAGAAATGAAAAAGTGGGAAGGATATGGAAAATACAACTTCTACAGTAAAAATATAAAATGGTCAGAAAATTAATGAAGAATTAAACAAAGATTGGGATAACATTTTCGTAGTGATGACATAAGGTAAATACGGAGATATTATATAAAATATTGGAGAAAAAATATGTGGAAAAATATATACCGAAGAAGAAAAGTAAACATCATTCATGCATACCAAGAGACAGAAGGATCTTGTTCCAGAAAATCAGAAAGTGGAAAAAAGGTCTTGCAAAAGAAAAAAATGCATGGAAAGTTATAGAACTAAAAAGTAAGATAGAAAATGCAGAACAAAAGATATACAATCAAAAGAAAATGAAAAACGGACTTGGAAGAAAAAACCCTATTAAATATCAAGCAAAACCCAAACTATTATACTCATATGCGAAGAAGATGAATAAAAGAAGAATAGAAATAGGCCCTCTGAGAATTGAAGGGAGATTAACGAATGAAAAAAAGGAAATTTGCAACATACTGGCAGAAACGATATAAGAGAGAATTCACCCCTAGAATAGATAATGAAGATAATGATATAGAAGTAAGGGATGAAAATAGTGAATATTTAGCTGACATAGATATTAATGAAGCTGATATTGTGCAGGCTATTAATGAAATTAAAAATGGAGCTGCTGCAGGGCCTGATGGAATTCCTGCTATTTTGTTAAAGAAAGTAGTTCATTCTATCGCAAAGCCACTTGCAATATTATTAAGACAAAGTGTAGATACAGGCAAGATTTATGATGAGCACAAATTAGCATATATTACCCCTACTTTCAAAAGTGGATCAAGACTAGAGGCAAGTAATTATAGGCCTGTGAGTCTAACATCACATATTATGAAAGTGTATGAAAGGGTAATGAAGAAAAATATTATGAAACATTTAATAAAAAATAATTTGTTTAATAAAGGACAACATGGTTTCGTACCCGGAAAAGTACACAAACCAAACTGTTAGTCCACCGTGAGAACATATTCAAAAATATGAAAAGCGGAAATGAAACAGATGTGGTTTATTTAGACTTTGCAAAAGCTTTTGATAAAGTAGACCATAATATATTAGCGAAGAAAATTAGAAAACACAATATCGTGGATAAAGTAGGAAGATGGTTAAAAGAATTTTTACACAACAGAAAACAGATAGTTATTGCAAACGACGAGAAATCGGATGAAGCCAAGGTAATATCCGGTGTGCCGCAAGGTACGGTGTTAGCTGCAATACTGTTTGTTATTATGATTGAAGACATAGACAATAATGTTAAGGATTCGGTAGTGAGTAGTTTCGCAGATGACACAAGAATAAGTAGAGAAATTACTTGTGATGAAGATAGGAACGCTCTACAAAGAGACCTTAACAAAGTATATGATTGGGCAGAGGTAAATAGATGGTATTTAACTCTGATAAATTTGAATCAATAAATTATGGAGACAGAGAAAGAAAGCTATATGCATATAAGGGACCTAATAATGAGACCATCACAAATAAGGAAGCAGTTAAAGACCTTGGTGTGATGATGAATAGGAACATGTTATGTCAATGATCAAATAGCAACTCTGTTGGCAAAATGTAAAGCAAAAATGGAATGTTGTTACGGCACTTCAAAACAAGAAAAGCTGAACACATGATTATGCTTTATAAAACATATGTTCGTAGTCCACTTGAATATTGCAATATGATATGGTACCCACACTATCAAAAGGATATTGCACAAATAGAGATTGTACAAAGTCCGTTTACAGCTAGAATAGAAGAAGTTAAGGACCTAGACTACTGGGAAAGACTACAATTCTTAAAATTATATAGTCTAGAAAGGAGAAAGAGAACGCTACATGATAATTCAGGCATGGAAACAGATAGAAGGAATAGCAGAAAATATCATGGAACTAAAAATATCAGAAAGAGCAAGCAGAGGTAGATTAATAGTGCCCAAAACTATACCAGGAAAAATAAGGAAAGCACACAGGACATTAATCCACTACGCACCAGCATCGATAATGCAGCGTCTATTCAATGCGTTGCCAGCTCATCTGAGGAATATATCAGGAGTGAGCGTAGATGTGTTTTAAGAATAAGCTCGACAAATATCTAAACTGCATCCCAGACCATCCAAGATTGGAAGAAATGCAAAATATACCGGAAGATGTACTAGCAACTCTCTGGTAGACATTAGAGGTGGCCTCACACTGAGGGACCCATGGGGCAACCCGAACAAGATGTAAGGTCTGTAAGGTAAGGGACATCATCAGTGGGAGGAAGCACCTGGGATAACTCTAATAAGAGGAGTCCAATTATCTAAGCGGCAGGATTACAGAT
>NC_087214.1:21832754-21839482 GCF_015104395.2 Macrobrachium nipponense
CCCATATCCTTCTTATTTCTATTTTCAGATCTTGATACTTATCCACTTTTTTCCCTCATTTCTCTTCAACTCTGGTGTCCCATGGTATTGCGACATCAATGAGTGATACTTTCTTCTTGACTTTGTCAATCAACGTCACGTCTGGTCGTTTGCACGTATCACCCTATCCGTTCTGATGCTATACTCCCGGTAGGATCTTTGCCTGATCGTTTTCTATCACTCCTTCAGGTTGGTGCTCGTACCACTTATTACTGCAAGGTAGCTGATGTTTCTTGCACAGGCTCCAGTGGAGGGCTTTTGCCACTGAATCATGCTTCTTTTGTACTGTTCTGTGCAAGTGCCGGGCATTCGCTTGCTATGTGGTTTATGGTTTCATTTTTCGTATTGCACTTCCTACATATGGGAGAGATGTTATTTCCGTCTATTGTTCTTTGAACATATCTGATCTTGTGCCGCTGTTATCATTCCTTCAGTTTCCTTCTTTAGCTCTCCCCTCTATAGCCATTGCCAATTGTCATCGCTGGCTAGTTCTTTAGTCTGCCTCATGTATGAAATATTTTTGTAAAGCTTCTGGGACCCTTTCTCGATTTCGGTAATTGTCCTACCTGCCCCCCCCCCCCCCCCCCCCCCCCCCCACCCCCCCCCCCCCCCCCCCCCGCTTACTACCCCCAACGACGGCAGCTGGCCCTCGTCCCGTTCGTTAGCGAGGTGATACAGGTGTGTGTGTGTGTGGTTGGGGGGGAGGGGGAGGGGGAGGGGGACAGGTCGCTTATTAAAAAGTTCGGTAAAGGATGTTGCCAGTAAGAAAGAGAGGCGGAAGCAGCAGCTGATATAATTAACTGACTCCTCTTATGAAAAGGATGACTGCCTCTTGTGAGGTAAAAGAGGAGGGAGAATTGGTGTCTATAAAGAATTGGGATTAAGGCAACGATAAGTAATGGTAGTTTGTTTATATAAAACTAATAAATCTTTGTAATGATCCTCCCGTGGTCAAGTAGACTTATATTAACTTATAATTACTAACAAGGTTGACCTTTAAACGACTACTACTTGAAATCTCTCTCTCTCTCCTCTCTCTCTCTCTCTCTCTCTCTCTCGACCTTGGTATCCTTAATACCTTGCTCTCTCTCTCTCGTCTCTCTCTCTCTCTCTCTCTCTCTCTCTCTCTCTCTCTCTCTCTTCTCCCCAGATTTTTAAGACTGTTTTAGAGTGAAAGATAATAGGTGAGATAATTTCTCCCAGAAGGCATCCGATGATCTCCGCCTCTTTACTGGGCAAAGCTTTGTCTGTTGCTTCGAGGGGCAGAATGGAACCCGTTTTCTGCATTCTCTGCAAAAGTTAACGATTCCGAGATTACTTGGAATAAGTCCGATTCCAATCAAAAGTCGAGTGAGAATTGAGAGAGGTTCTCTCCCTGAATGATACGAAGGTGTCTGAAAATAAAACGAAATTCAGACTCTTGTTCCTCTTGGTACCTAGACCTAAGCTTCCTAATCTATTCATAGCTCTTTTCCAAGGCGTTCAGTTTAGGCCTAGTGTGTTTTGAGGATATTAATTTCAGTTCAATTGTTTTAAAGATAAATGATTTTATGGTCTTTTCTCACTCACCTGGTCTTCTTTCCACGATCAAGTTCCATTGAGGCTTCCGCCATCTGTCATAACCCGTTTTTTTTTTTCCCCCGAAGTTCTTGGAGAACCGACACCGCTTCTTAAGATTATAGAAAACGGTGTCAAGAATTCAGTCTGATCATATCGTTTTCTTTGCTGAAATTGTTTTCAACGTTTTATTTGGTTTTCAGTAGTTATGTATTGTGTTAGAATATCTGATTATTTTTTTTATTTTATATAGATATTGTATGAATATATGAGACAACGTTAAATGTATTTAATAAGATGAATACTTCAGAGGTTTTTTCTTTTTTCATAAAACCGTAATGGGAGAGCAATTAGATTTTTCGAGCAAATATATTATGCGGAGCCAAACCGAGGATTATTCAATTCTTAAGGTTTCCATTTAGTTAGCAAAGACAGTAAGTAAAAATGTGTAATTAATCAGCCCATAGTCCCCTTCTTTTGTAGGGGAACTCGATTATTTCGGGCGAGTTCTCTCCTCCTCTGTGTGGTAATCTTTCATGGACCCGTGGCTGGTCCTTTGTCACTTCATTCCCGACGGCCGATATTGGGAGGCCTTAATTGCCAGATCGCTTTAGGAAAATCTGTTGAATGACGGAAAGAAGAATTCATTTTCTCACAATAATTAGCGTCACGAATACAGTGAAGATCAGTTGTTCAGTTGATTTGGTATCCATGCCAGCAGATTCTTAGTGATTCATTCACACCAAAACTTTCTACAATAGTTTCTCTGTCCCGTGCCCACACTGCAGTTATAAACATTTCATAAACACATTGCCAACTTTCGCACAAACATCATAAACATGTTCAATACAAGTCCAAACCAGCAGGTACCCCTTATGATTATACAGCTTTTGCCAAAGGTTAGTTCTCCACTTACGGTTGTTGGCATGTTTACAACTCATGTGTAACATGTATATGATAGGTTGCCAACATGTTGGAGACATGTTTTACCATAGTGAGGGTGCACCGCTACAAAAATTGAGCAACTTTTCAGATATACTATTGGTTATCGGGAAAGGTGTTGCCCAATATTAATGTGATATGAGTCTCTGATTTATGTGATAATAGGCAGTGATGCCTAAGTCAGTTATATTGGCTGTCCATAATTTGGAGACTTAACAAAGTCAGCTATGATTTCAAATCAAAATTTCCTTTGTTTATCGTATCTCAGGTTGTGATCATCAGTGAGTCAACGACGAAGGAATTCAAAAAAAGAAATCGGGTCCACTCTTACAGCTAAATCATTGATCACCTTTACACAAAAATTTTCCGATGACACGATCATTGATGTTCCTTCAGTCATTGAATAAAATATCAGCATAAGTTAAGTCCGGTCGACTATAATATTAGTTTCAAATTTTGTCTCCACCAAGATGCCTACAACTTTTTTTTTCTTTTCGAAAAGTCTTGGATCCCAATTTATTTTTCCTTCACTGAAGTGAAAAACGAAAGCTTCTGGTGCCGCTCGTTTTTGGGAAACCTCTATTTGATGACCACATATACAACAAATATTGACTTGTGAGGAGAAATTGCTGTCCTCCAATACTAAATTAAGACTTTCTCTTGAGAAGAAACGAATTAAAACACAAGAGGAATATCTTGGAGTGAGCTCAGCCACTTCAACTCCCCCAGTTGGTGGTCTTGTTCCATATGAATTGGGTTCTTTATCCTAAATATAATAATAAGAATTCAATTATTAAAGGTTAGTCTCACTTTTTACACATCAACATGACGGTTAATAACGGCTACATTTGATCTCAAAAAGAGTCTTCAAATATCGTATCTCCCATCAGCCCTTCAGTGCCTCCAATGACTCGAGTTTCCCAAAGACAATATTGGTTCTCTTCCCAATCGAACTCGCCCCAATTATTGGTCCTTTTAATGTCTCTGTGGACCACTGGAGCCATTGAGTGGCCTTTAATGGCCTTCGAATTCAGGCAGAAATGAGCGGTTTTATGCAGCTGCGAGATCAGCGGTGCTTTGGGAGAAAGTAGAAGAGTATTGAAAGGCTACAGAGGCTGTGGCTTTGTTGTTCTGTCAGATGCTCTGTGGTTGAGGGAATAAAGTTGTGTTAGGATGATTATTCTTCCCCATATTTGGAGATACGTTTATTGTTATTATTTATTATTATTACTATTATTATTCAGAAGACGAGCCCTATTCGTACGGAACAAACCCATAGGGACCATTGATTCGAAATTGAAGCTTCCAAAGAATATTGTGTTGTTAATTTGGAAAAAGTGACAGAAGGTAATAGGAAATACAGAAAGAACAGATCAGTTATTGGAAAAGAAAAATGACTCGACAAATTAATGAATAAATAAATTGATGGAAATGTAAATGAATTATGAAAATAGGAATTGCAGGTTCCAGTTCCACCACATCCTCAGGGAGACCTTTCCAGAGTCCAAGGGTGTGTGGGATGAAGGACTCCAGGAACCTTGAAGCTCAGCAGCTAGCATAGACCCTGGATCGATGAACAGGACACTTTTTATGGTTTGTGTCCAGATCCTGAATAGGATATCACAGGGATTTCTTGGAAAAGTCTGCTCAGTGCGAACGAACAGTCCAGTTGTAAAATTACGTGAAGGTAATGCAGTGGAATGAATCTCTTCTTCTACAATGTGCAAGTAGGCAAAGCTATAATTGGCAGAGATGTATGAGTGTGTGTGTGTGTACGTAACGTTGCATAGTTATTAAGCGAAGATGAAGATCTAAATTCCTTTAATTATATGCAAATGAAGGTAATTTACTGCTAATGACATCCAGATTGCATAAAAGACAAAGTTATTGTGGTTTATTGCAGAGTTGCAAACACTTCATTTCAACACTTAACAGAATGAGTCTATGAAGATGTTCATTTCTGAATGCCAGTTCAATTTCAAACCTTCCAGTCGATCAGCTTTGGTTTCAGGGGCCTTCCAGTACCTTAAATGTCATATTTCAGCAATCGAGTTAACTTCGTTATCTCTGTTAAAGAAAAAAAAAACTTACAAAACGATCCAAATTGCCTTAGGGCCAAATGAGGTAATTTACCATATTTCACAGACAAATGAAGGCAGGAGGCCGTTGGCCGCCGTCCCTGGCGCTAATGGAAGTGTCACTTTCGGTAATCGAGACTTGGCCTCCTTCCTCTGTGAGGTTATTTACTAGTTTCTTGTTCGTAGTTTGTTCAAGCCACTATCTCAGCTGTGATTATTATTACAAACATGTTGGAAACAAATCAGCGACCGGTAGTGACATCTTATCCTCTATATGTCACAAAAAGTTGGAAACAATCGGTGGCTGGTAGTGACATCCCATACATGTCACAAACAAGTCGGAAACATGTCAACGACTTTAAGTGAAAACAGTCTATTGGCAAGCGCTGGATAATCATATGATTCACTGGTTAGGACTACTAATATATCGTTGACTTGTCTTTGGCATGATTTTGATGTGTGTGCAACAAGTTGTCGATATTTCAGACATGTTTTACTGCAGTTTGGACGTATCTTTAGGCTCGTCAGTGTGCAAAGCTGTGCAGAAGAAAAATTTGGTTATGAAGAAA
Source organism: Macrobrachium nipponense (assembly GCF_015104395.2). Classification (NCBI taxonomy): domain Eukaryota; kingdom Metazoa; phylum Arthropoda; class Malacostraca; order Decapoda; family Palaemonidae; genus Macrobrachium; species Macrobrachium nipponense. Next base: position 21,837,940 of record NC_087214.1, read on the forward strand.
ATACAGTAGTTTATGCCCTATGTTTCATGATGTTGTTGTGGGGTTCGGTTCATTTTATTTATCTGTCTATTTTTGAAGCCTGAAGGGAGGGAGAAGTTTGGGTTCACTGGTTTTCATTCCATTTGAACTTTTCACATTTTTGTTAGCTAAGGAAAACAAACACTGAACTATTGGTATAAAATTTTACTGTGTCCCTGTGGATGGGTGTGTGTGTTTCAATACATAACAGCTGCCGGAGGTTATAGTATTCTGATACTAAAGAGATTAAAGTGTGTGTATTAGTATATATATGATATATATATATATATATATATATATATATTATATATATATATATATATATATCTATATATATATATATATATATATATATATATATATATATATATATATATAGATAGATAGATAGATAAACTAACCCGAGGAAAGGCGCAGAAGATCCGCCATAAAGGTAATAGTTAGAAAGAAGACTTTGTTGAACCGCTGAACATTTTACAAGTGACCTGAGAGGAGCCGAAGTTTTCTAGTTACACTTTCATTCTGTATGTAACCATTTTTTAAAAATTTATTTCTGATAATTGTGGTTTCTTTTTTCAGATGGATTCGAATGTTACCCCACAAAATGAATTCTCTTGACTGACACTTTTATATCTTAGTTTTTTGGGAAATAGAAGTCGTGAATGAACTGATGGGTTTCATATAAAGAGGTAATGTGTAACATTTTTAATCAAGATGACCATTCCTGGGAGCGATGGTGTTTCATGTTCTTGAGATTTCCAATTCATCTTCCTTCTTCGTTTTTGGGGGAAAATAAAGACTATTCTTGTATCCATTAGATTAGTGTTTAGCCTGGATCTCTAGCTTGGGTTGGCTGCAGAGCTGCCAGTTCATCGTGAGCGCTCCAGGTAGGCTACGTTGCCAGGTCGTGATTTCTCTCCTTTTATTAGGCAGGGTCAATTGTACGATTGTAACACACACACGCATATATATGTGTGTGTGTGTGTGTGTGTGTGTTTTTGAATTAGAAGAGGATATCTGTTACATAACCAAGACAAGCCAGCAGTTGTCAACACATTCCCTCACAGTTGGGGAAGCGCATGCGCGCGAGATAATGATTTTAGAGTATATATGAATGTAATAATGAGCCCCTTCTCTTGAAAACCAATGATATAATAGATGAAAGCGTCAGCATCTGAAGTTTGAGAACGTTAGTGATTTACTTGTCGTTTATCTCAGCCACTCATGTTGGCAACAACAGCCGAATGGAAGCCAGAATGAATGATAAAGAAGGAGAAGAAGAATGTAATAAGCAGTGAAAGATAAGAGAGAATTGTACGGAGCCTTTCGGTGTTGCTATTAACTTCTCTTTATATATCATTGGCTGGAATCGAAACTGTGAGCTAGAGAATTCGGATGAAATTTGTTTAACTTGAAAATGTAGGATGAATGTCGACTTATAAGGCCGACTTCCATTTTCTCTCTTTCCTTCCCTACTTGTTTTGATAAAAGTAAACGAAACTTTTTCGCTATATATATCTATTCC
>NC_087214.1:21839982-21870073 GCF_015104395.2 Macrobrachium nipponense
GGAATAGATATATATAGCGAAAAAGTTTCGTTTACTTTTATCAAAACAAGTAGGGAAGGAAAGAGAGAAAATGGAAGTCGGCCTTATAAGTCGACATTCATCCTACATTTTCAAGTAAACAAATTTCATCCGAATTCTCTAGCTCACAGTTTCGATTCCAGCCAATGATATATAAAGAGAAGTAATAGCAACACCGAAAGGCTCCGTACAATTCTCTCTTATCTTTCACTGCTTATTACATTCCTTCTTCTCCTTCTTTTATCATTCATTCTGGCTTCCATTCGGCTGTTGTTGCCAACATGAGTGGCTGAGATAAACGACAAGTAAATCACTAACGTTCTCAAACTTCAGATGCTGACGCTTTCATCTATTATATCATTGGTTTTAAGAGAAGGGACTCATTATTACATTCATATACTCTAAAATCATTATCTCGCGCGCATGCGCTTCCCAACTGTGAGGGAATGTGTTGACAACTGCTGGCTTGTCTTGGTTATGTAACAGATATCCTCTTCTATTCAAAAACACACACACACACACACACACACACACATATATATGCGTGTGTGTGTTACAACAATCGCCCAATTGACCCTGTCTAATAAAAGAAGAAATCACAACCTGGCAACGTAGCCTACCTGGATCGCTCACGATGAACTGGCACCTCTGCAGCCAACCCAAGCTAGAGATCCAGGCTAAACACTAATCTAATAGATACAAGAATAGTCTTTATTTTCCCCCAAAAACCGAAGAAGGAAGATGAATTGGAAATCTCAAGAACATGAAACACCATCGCTCCCAGGAATTGGTCATCTTGATTAAAAATGTTACACTTACCTCTTTATATGAAACCCATCAGTTCATTCACGACTTCTATTTCCCAAAAAAACTAAGATATAAAAGTGGGTCAGTCCAGAGAATTCATTTTGTGGGTAACATTCGAATCCATCTGAAAAACACTAATAACCAAGGATCAAAGAGGAATAAGAGAGAGAGAGAGAGAGAGAGAGAGAGAGAGAGAGAGAGAGAGAGGGGGGGGGGGAGGGGGGGGGGGGGGGCAAAACATTAGAAATGAGCACTCGGAAAAGAAGATAAACAGAATCTTCGCATACAATGGCCCAGAGTACGTACGCGATGAAACAACGCGCCAAACCTCAACATATTCCACTATAAACATTTATACTAGCATGAACAAAACTATACTGACATGAACCAACACTAACTAGCATGAACACTTTTCAATTTTCAATATGCTTCGTTTACCTAATAATTTTGCTTTTTTTTCATAAAAAAAGAAAAAAAAAACGGGCATTCAAAGACGCATGGATTATTGGCACCATGGCACCTCAGCCACTACCAAGGTCGCGCACATAGGCGTTTGCTACAAACAGCATACGAAGTAAAACGTTTCCCGTACATGATTGCGCACATAGTAAAACACTTTCCCGAGATAAAAAAAAAACTATACTATTAGCTATTATGCCACAGTCATACACGTATTGGCTACGTAATAACTTTGCTCTTCGCAAAAAAACACAGAAATTAGCACTTGAATGTCACGTGACCATAAGGGCATATGTAAGTCGTAGGTAAGTGGCAGGCATTCACAAAGGCATTCATTTTATAGAAACATCATCCTCCGACCATATTCCAACAGTACAAAAATACGATTGAAATGAACAATACTCAGTATCCGACATTTATCTAAAAACTTTGCTTTTTGCAAAAAACTTCAAAAAATGACACTCGAAAGAAATTAGACAATATTTCTGCTATGTGACATCTCTGCCGCTCCCAGAGTTGCTCACGTGACCCATAAACATCCCGAAACAATTTAAAATATAAAAAAATACACTAATTAGCTATTATGCACACAGTCCGACATGAATTGGCTACATAAGAACTTTGCTATTCGTAAAAAAACACAGAAATTGGCACTACAAGGTCACGTGACCTTGAGCGCATTTACGACGTGATAATGCATTCACAAAGGCATTAATTTTATAAAAACATCATCCTCCGACATATTCCAACAGTACATAACACGATTAGAATGAATAATACTCAATATCTGATGTTTATCTAAAAACTTTGCTTTATGCAAAAAATGCAAAAAAGTGGCACTCGAAGCAAATTCGACAATATGGCGGTATGTAGCAATCTCTGCCACTCGGTTTGTGTGTGTAACTTAGATATAGGCCCCAGCTAGACTTTCCAACACAACAAGTCACATGACTATCCAGAGTGTTCATTGAGAAACTGTTATGTAATAACTTTGATTTTCGATCACTAACCTTTCTACTAAGATGTGGGTCGTCCTTGACCCTAGTGGTACCTCAGAAAATAGGGATGCACTGAAGAGAGGGGCTGGCACGTCTGCTCACCATCAAACCATGACAGTATACTAGACGTCTGCAGGTCATTACACCCACATTGGACATGGGTGATAATTTATGGGAAAAAAACATGTTTTTTGAAACACTCCTTGGGTCGTGCAGGACCCACGACCACTGTCCAGGGTCTCTTGGATGAATCCCATCCGGGCCAGGAGATTTAAACTTGTTGAGTTTGTCTATTTTGTTTTTAATGTCCTCTTCTCTAAATATTATTTTGTTCAGTGGATCTGACACTTCATATTTAATAGCAGGTTCCAGTACTGAGGTAGTGTCTTCAGTTGTGAATACACTAATATAAAAAACTTATTCAATAACTCTGCTGCTTTTTCCAAGTCTGAGTTCACAGGTTACCTCTAATGTCCCTCAGGGGACCTATGCTATTTTTCATTGGTTTCCTACTATTAACATGGTAAAGAATTCTTTTGGGTTTTCATTTCGTACTAATTTGTCCACCAATCTACAGAGTTCTTTATGCCTGCTTGCTTCTATTGGTGTTGGGTGTGTTGGATTCATTGATTTGTGCGATCTGCTTTTCTCTTATCTTATTTTTAATTTCCCCTGTTGTACCACTTTCGCTGAAGGTTGCCATTTTGTTAGTATTTGCCTTAATGGTATACATCTAGAGCGTTTTTCTGTGTATTCCTCATGAAAGGCTTCCCACTGCTTATCTAAGCCTGTGTTCTGGTCATACTCTTAGATTTTGAACGTAATCCTTTAGCTTATTTAGGTCTCGTCGACGGTAGTCAAATCTCATTAATATCTTCTTCTCTTTTTTTATGTTGAATATTAATTTGAAATGAGATAATTTTATGGTCGCTTTTGCCTAGGTTTGCACCTACTGAAAGGTCAGATACTAGATTATCTTCCGTTGATAGGACGATGTCTAGTATGTTGTTTCCTCTAGTGGGTTTGTCAACCCATTGGTAGGAGGAATTCATTTTTTTACACAATCTAAAAGTCTCTTTCCTTCCACGTTTGATGCGGAGGTCATCGTGTCCCTAAGTACTGCTGCATTGAAAATCTCCCCATTATTACGCAGAGTTTGTTGTTTATCTCTTGTCCTCGTAGTGCATACAAGCTCCTCGGGACATTTGTGATAGGCGGGGAGTCTGTACACTGGTATTATAGTTATCTTCCTCCCTAGGCTGTTTATATTGATGCCAATCACTTCTTGCATGGTTGTAATTTTACACTATTGGACTGAAGTGGTCCTAACATATAACATAACGCCTCCACCTTTTTGATTGAGTCTACCTTTTTTGAACAATTTGAGATCCAGCTATCTGGTACTCTCCTACGAAGTCTCTTGTTGCCTCTTGTATCCATGTTTCTGTGATACCCGATATGTCTAATTCCTCACTTGCTACCAATGCTTTGAAGATATCTACTTTGTTCGAATTGATTGTGCATTAAACTGTGCCACTCTGAGGGACTTTTCTATCTTCTCTTTTGTCCTCGGTGGCTTTATTCGTTTCGTTTCCCTTACTGTCAATGGATGCCAGCAATGCTACTACTAGCCAGCCCCTGGGAGCTTTCCGATTTCTTAACTCGAATGTTCAATTCATTGGGGTGTTTCAAAAGGTTTTCGTTGAGAAGGTTTCCTATTAGTTTTGCTCCTTCCGTATTCAAGTGAGTTCCATCTTTTATATAGTTTTTTTTATTCCCAAGAGAGAGAGAGAGAGAGAGAGAGAGAGAGAGAGAGAGAGAGAGAGAGAGAGAGAGAGAGAGAGAGGAGGATGATTTAATATGAACTATTAGATATTTGATTACTTGATCGTACAGAAAGCTTAAATTACTTTTGCTCCGTTGAAAGTGACTGAATATGAGAGAAGAGAGAGAGAGGAGAGAGAGAGAGAGAGAGAGAGAGAGAGAGAGAGAGAGAGAATTTACTGGGGAATAATGACTTCAATACAGATTGTATATTAAACATATACAATCAACCTTTTACAGAAGAAAATTATGATTAAACCACGAAAATCATCTTCCCTCAGCAAATACCTGTTAACTAAAGTACAACCCATCCTCGCATTCACGTCAGTTACTTTACTTCCTTAATGCATACCCATCGCTCTACATCTGCATCACGAGGGCACGCAGACATTATACCCGAGCAAATGACGTCCTGATCTGACCTTATTTACCCAAGGTTTAATGACCTCCTTAGACGTCGTCTTGACTGATCTCGGAGTCTCTCTCTCTCTCGCTCTCTCTCTCTCTCTCTCTCTCTCTCTCTGAGCATCCAACGCAAGTATTTATTCATTTGATCTGATATTTATTTTAATGTCAAGACAAGCCAAGCCAATGCCCAAGAGAGTGAAAGAGCTGGAGTCGGAGTGGTTGAACAGCAAAATCATGAGCTCCAGAAACTGTATGGGATAAAGTACAGGAACCGAATAGTGGAATTGGGTCAGAAAATCCCACATTTGCATTATGAAGAGTTAGAGAGGCTAGACAGCAAGATTAAAGAGAGGAGGTGGAAACGGAGGTAAAGTAAAAGGCTAGAAAGTGGGGCGCAGCTGGGGGCCTGAGGGACGCCGCAACCACGAGACTGCAACTATCTCCGTAGGACAATTACGTAGCCTCAACTGTCCACACGGAGAAATAAAACGAATATTCAGTCCAACTAAACTAAAACAGGTCTAAAACCTATCAAAAAGCAAGAGAGGCCTCATCCTTACAGACAATTAGTAGCCTTTATTAATGAGACTCGGATTAAACACTCCCACTATGGAGTGTGTTTAGACGTCGCCTCCACAGATACTGTATTTAATTCAACACAGTAAGGGGCACTGATGCCAGTTAGATCCAGGATAAACACGAATGAGTACTTGATAAGCATTCGCTTGATGGAAAAATAATGTTCTCATGATACCGTTCAATAAATTACACATTATAATTATTAGGTTAACGCCAAAGGACAGTTATGTATTTTACTATGAAGAATGTTATTTACAGATGAAAATATATTATTTTTATCATAGAGCATTTCAGAGAAAATTAAAATAAGTAGAAAAACAGAAAAGGTTAGTGATTTAAAATGTTAAGGACAGGCTTCAGGAACAAGAGTCCGTGTCGGCAAAATGCCATCTTTATTATGTCAAAAAGTAGTTTGAAATGTTCATGCTGAGTTTACAGACATCATACAAATCCTTTACTTTATAAACTGTTATTACGAAGCGAATATTTCAGTGTTGAAATCTTGTGGGTTTGTGCTTTTCACCTTCAGAGAGAGAGAGAGAGAGAGAGAGAGAGAGAGAGAGAGAGAGAGAGAGAGAGAGAGAAGAGAGCCAGCCCTCATATAAATAATACAGATAAGATTAATTATAAAATAATAAGGCAATTATTAGATCATATCAGAATCGATCAAATGTGACAGAGAGAGAGAGAGAGAGAGAGAGAGAGAGAGAGAGAGAGAGAGAGAGAGAGAGATCCTATCAGAATCTATCACTCAGATAAGTGCTACTCTTCAAAACAAAACAAGGCGTGATGCAAATAATGATTAAAAAAAAACAAATATAATAAGGAAAAAGGAAGGAGACAACGGCATAATTTTTAAAAGGATAAGAAAAAAGAAGAATAAAAAGTGGGCGGAGTCAACCTTAATCGAATGAGTCCTTTTATTTTCTGGACCTTTTCATCGGGATTTTTGGGGCAGCGGCACAGGACAGGAAGTCGGTCCTCCGATGAGAAGACAGGATCGAGTTTGTTTCAGGGTTTTTTTGCCCTAGAATTGTACACATTTTATTCTTTTTCTATTTTATGGAATGATACATATTCTCTCTCTCTCTCTCTCTCCTCATCGTCTCTCTCTCTCTCTCTAACTTCGGGATTATAATGACCATCCAGAAGAAGCCATCCCTTTTTTATTAATTATCGTACATCAGAAGCCTTCTTACAAGATTAGTTCTTCCAATGAAAAATGGAAGCCATATTTTCTATAGTTTTTCAAATGAGTTTTATAACATAAATCTTTACAACGCTACGACAGGCCAACTTTTGATTCATTAATATATATATATATATATATATATATATATATATATATATATATATATATATATATATATATATATATATATAAATGTGTGTGTGTATGTATGTATGTATAAAACTGCCTCACACGATGCGTCTTCGCTTGATCCAGCCTTCCTGACCTTGGCCAGTTGTGACCCTCAGCAGCTGATTAACTACCGGTACTTAATCCATTGCTGAGATTATCAGTTACCCTGAATTTAACGAAACTGGCTCCAAAGAGTTAAGACTTGCTCGGGCATCGAACCCAGGGGAAGAGAGAGAGAGAGAGAGAGAGTTCCCAACATCATTCTATGAGGCATTTACAATATTCAATGATTTGACTTATTGTGCTTTGTTTTTAAATCCCACCCCAATGTCACCTAGGCCTATGTGGATTTTGAATAGAAAAAACACACACAAACATCTACTTTTTCAGAATAACAAACAAATTTCCATTCCTATAAAGATGTGATGAAAACAAAAGGCCATTCACTATTTGTAAATTTATACGATGGTTTATTATCCCAAAAGTCCATCCGATAATACTAATAAATATTTCCAACTCTAAAACAGGAATTTTTCTAATCTGAATAAACAACCTGACAGTTGGAACGAATGCATGGCTGAGCATCTCTCTCTCTCTCTTCTCTCTCTCTCTCTCAAACATCATCTAAATAAAGCCTCATATTGCATCCTAAACATCACCTAGGCCTATGTGGATTTTAAATTAAATGATAGAGTAATCATAATCATTAGAGTTACGTTGTGAATTACATACGGAAAGAGTCTAGTATTTACTCTAAAAAAGCGTAGATAACAAATAAAAGGTATTTCAGTTAACCGTATTACTTGTCCACAAATAAAACTTATATATCCTATTCTAGACGCTCTGTTCCCGTAGGATCACATCCTAAGTCTAGGACGAAGAAGCGTTGGCAACGCTGCCATTTGCACCTGACTTCCTCGAAACGGCTCCCCAACACTTCGGTCCAGTTCACTTTTCAATTTACTCTCCAACGAGTGTTTCGTCACACTGTTAAACGAACACAATGCGCAATCTCTCACTCAAAGAGGGGAAACGTTCCTATATTTCAAAACCAGTTATCGTTGTGCACACTTCCGACGGTTTACAAAGTCATCGGAGAGAATTGTTTCCAATTGGTCTTTCAGTTGTAAGTAACCAGTGATTTCGTAGTTTCCCGTTTTCTGTTTCAGTGATACGTAAGTAAATCAAAAACATTTCTTACGAAAACACTTATTACTAAAACTACAACAGATTAAAGAGTCCTCATTCTTTACAAATTAAACACAGTTCAGCGCTAAACACTGAGTATAAAGTTCCTGCGCGAATACACAAAGACCAGAAACAGTGGACGTACCGACACAGGGAACGTAAATATGATACGCTATAAACTGGCTAATACTGAGAACACTTTCTGAAAAGACCTTCTTCCACTCAGCAGCGAAGAACAAACAACTAACTTCATAAGCATTTCCAGAGCATCTGCCTCATCCATAAGAAATTCTGGTCCACGTCCTCTAGGAAGGAGCCCACGAAATCCTCGGAGGCTCTCCATCCGAAGACAAAATAGCGGAAGACGTCGATAAAGAAGCCGTCATGGGTCTTTCTGGGGCCGATTGAGGGCCACCACGAGACCTCAGGAGGATTAGGAGGGCGAGGAAGGAAACAGGAAAACAGAAGGCGGTCGTGGAGGAGGAAATTCTTAAGTAGAACAACTTCCAAATAATAGACGAATTAGTTGTAAACGCGCTTTGTAAAGGAACTAGTAGATGTCAAACAATTTCGTCAAATTACATTAAGTTTGCTGTCACTGAGATAAAGGGAAGAGGACTGAGAGAGAGAGAGAGAGAGAAGAGAGATAGAGAGAGATAGAGAGAGAGAGTAAAGACTGCCGTCACTCATAATGGCCACTATTTTCTAGAGGACGACGTTAGTTTGACTCAGCAGGCAGACCCTAAACCTAGTGGTCTTTCCACCTAATGGCAAAAATTTCAGTTTCAGAGCGACTGCAAGTGGAGAGCTAACCTTGGCATGTGCTGGATAATCGTATGACGCACTCGTTAGGACTTCCAAGAAGTCGATGACCTCATCCAACTTGTTGGTGACGTGTGCAGTAACTTATAGACATGTTTATGGCATGTTTTACTGTAGTAAGGAAGTACTTTGAGTCTATACAAGTCTGTAAACACCTGTCAGTTCATCTTTTCCAGGACCCACCTCTTCATTTCCAGGACACACACCCTCCTTTTCCAGAAAGACCCCTCCTCTTCCAGGACCAACCCCTTCTTTTCCAAAGAAGAACCGACCCTCCTTTTCAAGGACCAACCCTTACTTTTCCAGAGCCCATCCCTCTTTTTCCAGGGACCAATCTTCCTTTTCCGAGCCACACACTTCTTATTCCAGGATCCTAAACGCACAATTCATTCCTGTCTCCCAAAATATTGTGGCCTTTCCATTCCGCTTGGAGGCTGAGACCGTCCCTTCCACATGGCTGCTAAATCAGGCGGAACTCTTCTCCTGGGTGCCTCGTTGTTGTCAGCAATACAACCCGACCTACCCTCATCTGAAACTGCTGACAGCATGTCCACCGCCTTCCGTATTGGATTTTATTAAAACCCCACTCTCCTCCTCTCTCCTACCATCTTGCTTGGTGAGACGTACCCGCGTGAAGTCACAATAATCAACAGATATCACAAGTTTAACATACGACTAGAATTTGAGAAATATCTAGAAGTGTTCGTGAACTATCGGTGATAAGATTAGTGTGAAAATAGTAGGATAAAGCGTCTTCTAAGTTAGTATCAAGTGTAATACTATAAATCAGAACAAGATGGCAGTAAGTTCCAACTGCGGGAAGAGGTGGCGTAATTTGTCGTGTTTAGCAGATTCGCAATACGATGAGGTAGCAGGAAGGGAACTGGCATTTCTCTCTATGAAATCAGCAACAGTCCTACCCAAAAGATACAAAAGCATTCATAGATATATTAGAAGGATATAATCCTTCAAACTGGAACAAATCTAATGAAAACATCTTGAAAATAATTGAAGAAGTTCCAAATAAAATCCAAGTGGTCAAGAGACTCATAAAGAAAATATACATAAACCAACATATTCCGACAAAGAAAATGAATAAGGTGAATCTTGTGAATATCCTAATTGATGCATTAGGAAAAAGAATGCCAAAAGCATGCAAACTGTGTTAAGGTTTGGTATAGCATAGTCAATCCACAAAACCTAATCAGAAAATGTGCTGCATGCAACATTCCGACCTCATCCACAGTGTGCTGAGGTAATACAAGATTGAGAAAAGATACAAGAATTTTTTGTTCAACATGTCTATCATGGATAGACAATGTTATTAAATCAAGATTGAATGTACAAATAGTTGAGGATGAAGAAGAAGAAGGAAGAGGAAGAAGAAGAAGAAAAAGAAGAAGAGGAAACGGAAGAGAAGTAAACAAAAATGAAAATGACAGAAAAAAACAAAAAAATAAGGAAAACAAAGAACAAGATAAAAGTATGGATGCAGAGATACTCATTGATACTACATATGAGGCAAATAAAGCAGCATACCTACGGAAGAAAAGAAATTACGATATGACAACAGAAAAGCAAATCCCGAAGAGGCTCTACCCAGATCTATACAATGACGGGAAAGAGGAAAAAATAGACAAGAAAGACAAAATCTGCAACCTTTTGAAAAGAGGGAATTGCAGATTTGGAGAAAGATGTTACTACAAACATCCTAAGATATGATCAAAACTATGAAATATATGGTAAATGTGCATACTTAGATGGATATGGGGATGATTGCAGAGATCTGCATCCAAAAATATGTAAAAACCTAAAAGAAGGAAAAGGATGTAAGTTCGACAAAAAATGCAAATATATGCACCCTGTAGCCATGAATCATAATCAAATAAATAACCAACCAAGTAATAAAATCCAAAATAAGAAAGAAACAAATAAAGAGAGAATCAAGAATATCAGGTAAAGAGAAAACAAAACAAACCCCAATGAGATATGCAGAGGTGTCAGCAAAAAATTTCAAAGCATCAGCTCCGAAATTCTACTCAAGAGATAATAACTGTATTTATTATGCAAGAGGATATTGGGCAGAAACGGACAAATTGCAGATTCAGACACAAAATTAATAATTATGATGAAGGAAGATCAAATATTAGGAAAAGTTGGATTTTTTAATGTCAGAATTTCTGGAAATGAAAAAGAACAACATACCAGAAACAGGAAAGAGACATGGGAAATCCTTATTACTACCAGTATTAAATGAAGGAGAAAACACGCAAACCATCATAGTGATGAATGCGCAGGGTTTAGTTACGAGTAACTCAAAAAGAAAATAGAGTACTTAGAAGAACTAACCCAAAATGAAAAGAAAATAGATATAATGAATATAAGTGAAACCTGGTATTCCCAAGAGACTGGGAATGATGATCAAATAAAAGGGTTTCCAAACTTATAGATTCAGATAGAAAAAATAGGAATCAAGGGGGAACCGCAATATATGGGAAAGACAAAAAACAAGGAAAAAAATATATGAGAAATATAGTAACTCAGAATGTGAACTAATAGCGGTAGATTTGAATCTGAAAAATTGATGAACATAGTAATATATAGACCCCCTAATACTAAAGAGTTTGACTTAATAATTGAAAAATTGGATGATATATGTAGAAATCACAAGGACTGGACTATTCTCCTATCTGGTGACTTCAACTTTCCTTTCGTAGAATGGAAAGAACGAATAGGAGATTGTGGTTGTACTTATACATATAAAAAAGAGAGTAATAGTAGTGCAGATAAGAGGCAATTTGAAAAGCTATTAGATATGCTACTAGAATACAACATTCAACAAATAAATCACCTGCCAACAAGAAAGGAAAATACTTTAGACCTAGTATTGTGAACGAGATGAATTATGTTAAAGAAATAATAGTTTATAATGCGAGTATTTCAGACCATAATGTCATAGAATTAACAGTTTCATTCCAAAGCAAGTGAAAAATAGAGATAAGCAAGAAATGAAAAAGTGGGAAGGATATGGAAACAAAAATACAACTTCTACAGTATATAAAAATGGTCAGAAATTAATGAAGAATTAAACAAAGATTGGGATAACATTTTCGTAAGTGATGACATAAGGGTAAATACGGAGATATTATAAAATATTGGAGAAAATAGTGGAAAAATATATACCGAAGAAGAAAAGTAAACATCATTCATGCATACCAAGAGACAGAAGGATCTTGTTTCCAGAAAATCAGAAAGTGGAAAAAAGGTCTTGCAAAAGAAAAAAATGCATGGAAAGTTTTAGAACTAAAAAGTAAGATAGAAAATGCAGAACAAAAAGAGTATACAATCAAAGAAAATGAAAAACGGGACTTGGAAGAAAAAACCCACCTATTAAATATCAAGCAAAACCCCAAACTATTATACTCATATGCGGAAGAAGATGAATAAAAGAAGAATAGAAATAGGCCCTCTGAGAATTGAAGGGAGATTAACGAATGAAAAAAAGGAAATTTGCAACATACTGGCAGAACGATATAAGAGAGAATTCACATCTAGAATAGATAATGAAGATAATGATATAGAAGTAAGGGATGAAAATAGTGAATATTTAGCTGACATAGATATTAATGAAGCTGATATTGTGCAGGCTATTAATGAAATTAAAAATGGAGCTGCTGCAGGGCCTGATGGAATTCCTGCTATTTTGTTAAAGAAAGTAGTTCATTCTATCGCAAAGCCACTTGCAATATTATTAAGACAAAGTGTAGATACAGGCAAGATATATGATGAGCACAAATTAGCATATATTACCCCTACTTTCAAAAGTGGATCAAGACTAGAGGCAAGTAATTATAGGCCTGTGAGTCTAACATCACATATTATGAAAGTGTATGAAAGGGTAATGAAGAAAAATATTATGAAACATTTAATAAAAAATAATTTGTTTAATAAAGGACAACATGGTTTCGTACCCGGAAAAAGTACACAAAACCCAACTGTTAGTCCACACCGTGAGAACATATTCAAAAATATGAAAAGCGAAATGAAACAGATGTGGTTTATTTAGACTTTGCAAAAGCTTTTGATAAAGTAGACCATAATATATTAGCGAAGAAAATTAGAAAACACAATATCGTGGATAAAGTAGGAAGATGGTTAAAAGAATTTTTACACAACAGAAAACAGATAGTTATTGCAAACGACGAGAAATCGGATGAAGCCAAGGTAATATCCGGTGTGCCGCAAGGTACGGTGTTAGCTGCAATACTGTTGTTATTATTTGATTGAGACATAGACAATAATGTTAAGGATTCGGTAGTGAGTAGTTTCGCAGATGACACAAGAATAAGTAGAGAAATTACTTGTGATGAAGATAGGAACGCTCTACAAAGAGACCTTAACAAAGTATATGATTGGGCAGAGGTAAATAGGATGGTATTTAACTCTGATAAATTTGAATCAATAAATTATGGAGACAGAGAAAGAAAGCTATATGCATATAAGGAACCTAATAATGAGACCATCACAAATAAGGAAGCAGTTAAAGACCTTGGTGTGATGATGAATAGGAACATGTTATGCAATGATCAAATAGCAACTCTGTTGGCAAAATGTAAAGCAAAAATGGGAATGTTGTTACGGCACTTCAAAACAAGAAAGCTGAACACATGATTATGCTTTATAAAACATATGTTCGTAGTCCACTTGAATATTGCAATATGATATGGTACCCACACTATCAAAAGGATATTGCACAAATAGAGAGTGTACAAAGGTCCTTTACAGCTAGAATAGAAGAAGTTAAGGACCTAGACTACTGGGAAAGACTACAATTCTTAAAATTATATAGTCCCTGGAAAGAGAAGAGAACGCTACATGATAATTCAGGCATGGAAACAGATAGAAGGAATAGCAGAAAATATCATGGAACTAAAAATATCAGAAAGAGCAGCAGAGGTAGATTAATAGTGCCCAAAACTAACCAGGAAAAATAAGGAAAGCACACAGGACATTAATCCACTACGCACCAGCATCGATAATGCAGCGTCTATTCAATGCGTTGCCAGCTCATCTGAGGAATATATCAGGAGTGAGCGTAGATGTGTTTAAGAATAAGCTCGACAAATATCTAAACTGCATCCCAGACCATCCAAGATTGGAAGATGCAAAATATACCGGAAGATGTACTAGCAACTCTCTGGTAGACATTAGAGGTGCCTCACACTGAGGGTGACCTGGGGCAACCCGAACAAGATGTAATGGGTAAGGTAAGATCCCCTTCCTAAACCCAACCCACCCCCCCCACCCCCTCCCGCACTTGTCTCGGGGCGGAAATATTTGGGAATTTGAAAGGACGCCTCGCTTTATATTAAAGGTTACTGGATCGATGGGGAGGCCGTCATTTTAGAGTAAATGTGAAAATATTGACAAAATGAAAATATTTTCTCGATTATAGTTATGACAGTTTCTGTCAGATATATAGATGAAAGTTTGGGTAGCATTTACATTTAAGATTTGATTATTTATCTATTCAATTATTTTTTAATCTGAGGGCAGACAGCCTAATTAGGTTCAGACATAAGCCAGTGTTTGAGAATGAAAAAATTATATTGCTCTCCTTCTCTGTTTTAGGATGAGGATTCCCATATACCTTATCCTTCACCCCTCTGAGAATTCCCTCCCATATATACATATATTAGCTTCTGCGCCCTCATTGTAGCCCAGGTACATTGCAAATCGTCCCTCTCAGGATACCAGATTAATTACCTCATCTCACCCCAACGGAGGGTATGATATCTAATGAACTACTCATTCTCTTGAGGGTAAACATGAATCAGTTTTATACAAGTTGAGAGAGAGAGAGAGAGAGAGAGATTCTAATAAATAAGTGAAACAAAATGCAACAATATAATGATAAAAAACCTCATGAAGCTGACAAAACCCGATAAAGAGCTAATGATCCTATTCATAAAAAATTCTGTCAGTGATGACAAAAGTTTCTCCTTTTCATAGAAAAAAAAATCGAAAGAAACCGAGAATACGTGGAATGTTTATGTTGGCAGAATGAGGCTGAAGGAACTGAAGTCACAAGGCTTCAGAATGGAGACTGACACTTGGGATGATCATTTTGACAAACGCTACCTTGCAAGGGAGAGGGGAAGAGGTGGGTAGGGAGGGAGAGGGGAGGAGGTGGGGGAGGGAGAGGGAAAAGAGAGGGCCCCCTCCCACCAAAAAGAGTTGACCAACAAAGCAAAGAAGTGCCGAGGGAAAAGATGTTTAAAAAACATTGGTTCTTGATATCAATGCAATCAGCTGTTCAACCAAAATTGACAATCAGCTGTTAACTAAAAATGAAAATAAGCTGGTTTAACTAAAGATGACAATCAGCTGTTCAACTTAAAATAAAAACCACCTTTTAACTAGAGATGAAAATCAGCCTTTCCTGGCCAACTCCCCCACCTCTCTCTCTCTCTCTCTCTCTCTCTCCTCTCTCTCTCTCTCTCTCTCAGCCTGTAGAATGCATCCAGTTCATAACTGGAAGGGTGGGAGAGTGATGTATTAGCGGGTTCTCTAAAACTAATGTGCTCCTCTATTAACCAAGTAGTGAATGATGTACCAAGCCGTTACACGACTGTTGAAGGTGGCAGCTGGGTTGGAAAGGGAGAATGGGCCTGGAGAGGGGAAACGTGAAGTTGACTACTCTGTCGAAATGAGTACCTCGTCGGGATGGCCTCGATGAGGTAGTTTGTCACATCCTGACTTTTCCCTTCCTGGTGGACAATATCCAGGAGAGAGGAAAGTAAGATAAAAAAAAAGTTTTTTTTATTTAAGAGGAAAAGGCGAATTTATGGCCCAAATCACTACAACAACGAGGCAGAGCAATGGAACAGATCATTTGACTGATGAGTAAACAAAATCCTAATGACTTCGAACACACCACCTTCGAATTAATTAATAAAAAAACAATACAACATCGCAAAGTAGAAGCCATCGGGATTTGTAATATAATGGGCATAAGTCTCTGCTCAGATTTAATTTACGAATGCCATCAATATTCACGAAGTCTGCCAATTTTACCCAATTCATATACTGACAATTTCGCTGCCTGGATTCTCACGCATGCGCACAAGACACCGACGAAATCGAAGAGATTCGGGGAAGATAAATCTCGCTCAATGAAGAGAGACGGTGACAGGTCTCGATGAGAGAAGAGGAAATGATGCAATCTGGAATTGTATTTTAACTTCAAGCTAATAACTAAAAATATTTCGTTCAAAACAAGTTTCCCCCTTCTAGGATTTATTGGCAGAATTAAATGATATAATTTACCGAGGGAATTTGTTGGCAGAATCCCTCCCTCCCTCCCACCGAGTGTCCTGTCTGATTTCATTTACGTCAACAATAAGATTCTGATGAGGTGTCAGTCATTTTGACAGTTGCTTCAGTTTTTTTTTCTTTTGAGAAAGAAACCTGCAAATAGAGTAATAATAATACGTGGCTACCCGAGTCCCCCCCCCCCCCCCCCCCTCTCTCTCTCTCTCTCTCTCTCTCTCTCTCTCTCTCTCTCTCTCTCTCGTGACAGTCACCTATGTAGGGAACATCAATTTCCCCTTTATTTATTCTCTGCCTAAAAACGTAATGAATTACATATATTTTTAGAGATCGAATTTCAAAACGTTCTTCAACAAGAAAAACAATAAGAAAAAAGAGACAAGTCCAATAGGATCCACCGTTTTTCTACTTCCTTCGATAAAATCGGACAGGAATTTCCCATCGCTCGTTGTCCTCGCCTCTCTTCAAACAAAAGTCAGCTTTTCCCTAAAAGCCTTATGCAAAATAAAGAGCATTCATAAAGACCTACAGGGTAAAACAGAACGAAATTCGAGAGATCTTGAATAACCGACATCAAAAGCTGTATCACTGTATCCACACGAGGGAACATTCAATTGTTCACCATAAGAGCACAATTTTCTTGGGATACAACAGAACTATTTAAAAGACAACCAGTTTCTCAATTTCTCAGAGAGAGAGAGAGAGAGAGAGAGAGAGAGAGAGAGAGAGAGAGAGAGAGAGATTACTTACAAGACAGTGACAAGAGGGAGCTGAGTGGTTGGACAAGCAAGGTAAAAGATCCAGAGAAGGAGAAACTTGGAGAAATTCCACCCTTCTAATTGTAATAGAAAAAGACCCCTGGAGTCTGGAAATAATGAATGAAATGAAGGCATCTTCGCCGTGACTGAAACTATCTCCTCCTTTCATTCAACGACGTAACATCGCTTCTTTCTTTCACTGACTGAGAGAATGAATCAACTGTCGAGGGAAAACAGAGGCTGGAAAGAGAGTCAGACAGAATCAGTATCATCATCATCATAGGCCCAGGCCCCCTCCAGACAGGACCTGGAATGATAATGATAATGAGTCTACAATGAGTCTACTCATTCTTGATCAATGGTGACGTTAGGTCATAATTAAATGACATATTCGCTCCTCATCACAATCAATTTGTGGGGGAGGGGGGTTGAGGATCACAAAGGAGGGAGCGGGAGAGGAAGGGGAGGGGGAGAAGCGTTTGATCTCGTGCCCTATCAACCATTAACCAAAGTCGTCTCTCTCTCTCTCTCTCTCTGTAGTGGTGGAATCTTCTGGTAAACAGCTCTCAAAAGCGCAAAGAAATCAGAAAATTATCTCTCTCTCTCTCTCTCTCTCTCTCTCTCTCTCTCTCTCTCTCTCTCATCAATTCCACAAGAGCTGCTTACAAGGCGTCTACGTGGCAACGATCACATTAGACAAAACAGAGATTGGTTTCCTTTCGCTGTTTGGATTCGGGATTCAATCTTGAATATGTTTACTCGAGCTGAGGAAGGATATTATGAGAGAGAGAGAGAGAGAGAGAGAGAGAGAGAGAGAGAGAGAGATTCTCGAAGGCTGGATGGAGAAACCAAGACGAGCAATGCGACTGTGATTGCAATATGATCCTTGCGACGTCTGAGACAGAATGACGCCTTTCTGCTTGTAAAACTCAGTCTGGTATCTACTTGAGCTCCCCTCTTCTCACCACTGAAAACTCTACAGTTTTATAATAACAACAAAATACCATAAAAATATCTCAGTTTGTCAGGTAAATCAGCCACGATATATCCTGTAGTTCCCATGCATCGAGTCTCCGTCTGCTGGGAGAGGTCCCACCTCATCGGCTGACATCTCTCTTCATTTCCCCCTTGTAACTTCTAAATAAATTCCTAGATACTCGAGAGGAACCGAATAGGATGTGTGGGTGGGGATGGTGTGAATCTAGGTAGGGGTAGGATGGAGGAAGGATTAGGGCTTAGGAAGAGGGGAGGAGGAATGGTTGAGTACAAAAGGGAGATGATCCTCGTTTATCTCAGCTGAGGCAAATTGGAGAGAGTTAGATTTCGTTACTGATGCGTTGAACATATATGACATTGTTAGTCCTCTCTCTCTTCTCTCTCTCTCTCTCTCTCTCTCTCTCTCTCGTTTCTAGCCCTGATGGAGAACTTGCACAAGAAACGAACTTGCACAAGAAAGGACTGGGCGTTCTTCGGAAGAAATGTCAAAAAAGGAAAAATTTTAAATTAAATAATATGAGTATTTACTTCATTCCTAACTTTAAAGTGAAAGTAAATGACAAAAACAAACGACAATTTACCATCTTATTATGGTAAATATTTGTTATATTCAATATTGACTCCTTGTGGCCTACGAAACTAAAAATAAAACAAATAATAATGCAGACGACTATAATAGTAAATAAACCATTTAATGTACAATATATAAACTTTGAGGTTAAAAAAAAACTTTTATTACACAGCTTCTAATTAATGTCTAGAGCAATAAAAATCACATTAATGATGTCATAACAGTTGTACGTACATAATGAGGACCAGTCCTCATTTTGTGGGTAATAAACACTGTTTATGAAGGATATAATCTCCAATAATTATACATTACTTATTTCGCTTTTATCTATGTTGATTCTCACGAAGATTCGTTGGAGAAGGCGATTATTCTAACTACCCAGGAAGACCTTCAATATTTATACCCATTTGCGCAGCTTGGTACAATCAAATTTTAAAAGGTCTGGGATTAGTTGTATGTGGGAGTTATGAAAAATGACAAGGAAATAGATGGAAATGCACGAATAATACACAAACCAACCTAAACGTAATTGCTTCCTCTCTGCCTCTGTCTCTGTCTCATATATTTTTCTTGGTAACGTAAGTAGGCAGTATTTACTGAAGTTCAGTAATTTTCAGAAATAATGCATAAAAGGACAAATTTGAAAGTAAATGACTAGATATCTTGAAGCCTTCATGGACAGCTCTTCTTCTGAGAATATTCCTATTCTGATTCCTAGGACTAATATAAAGCTTGTTGACAAGTCTATGTATTCCTTACCAAAGTACCTTACCTGATGCCACGATAAAACCGCAAAGAGAGGACATACCTGAAATAAAACCGAAAAAAAAAAAAACATTAGAAAAAAGATATGACATCCAACTACATAATTTATTTGGCTGTACCTTTTATCTTGTTATTTTTTGCTTCCATTATTGTCATAAAGTTGCCTTTCTTCAAAAATAACTACGACAAAGCTAAGCTGAAAAAAGGCCTCTTCCATTTTCGTAGACAATCGCCTCCCAACCTCATTTGACTATGCGACAAATTCACCTATAACACACAACTTTTCACACAACCACACACTCAAACACACCAAACAATACAAAGCGAAAATGCACCCAATTCATATCACTTAAGTAGCGATTACTTATAACTGTTAATGAAAACTTCCCCACTTAGGACCAAAAGTGATCGTCTTCTGTGACAAGTGTTTTCACGAGTGTTTGACGATCGTCAAGTGTTGAAATGGAGCTCTCGCTTTCTGTGTGTGTGTGTGCTTTTGATTCTTTTCATTTCCTTTTATTTAGTCATCGCCAGAAGAATATATATATATATATATATATATATATATATATATATATATATATATATATATATATATATATATGTTTATTTATATATATATAATATATATATATATATAGTATATACAGGCACAAGCACGCGCACACACACATGTATATGAATAACTTGATCACGAAGTATATAAAACGGCAACAGCTGCCCATAATGTCGTGTCTCTCTCTCTCTCTCTCTCTCTCTCTCTCTCTCTCCTCTCTCTCTTTTAAATCTGGCAGCCGGGCCGATAACAAACACCGATGCAACCCCACCCTCCTCCCCTCACCCTCCCAGGTCACCTACGTCAATGACCAATTTTAGCGTGAAGTTATGGCTGGTTACACATTTCGATTTCTGACGATTTTTGAGCTTAGTTTAGATGCAGCGTCTTCTCTTTTTCTGATGAAACAAAACTTTGAAAATGCTTGGCATAATAGTGGAATACTATAATTATATATACATGTATATATATATATATATATATATATCTATATATATATATATATCTATTATATATATATTATATATAGAGAGAGAGAGAGAGAGAGAGAGAGAGAGAAATATATTTATTTTTTTTATAAAATTGTAGCACATAGGCCTAATTTGCTGTTATGAAATTAGACTATGATAACAGATGACTTTGTTTCTCTGTTAGAAGAATCCCCCCCCCCCCTCCCCCCCCCCCCCCAGTCTCTCTCTCTCTCTCTCTCTCTCTCTCTCTCTCTCTCTCTCTCTCTCTCTCTATCCAGTGTGTAAAACTGGAAATGCACAGCGCAGACTACTTAGCAATTAATTGTTTTATTGCCCACTCATCTCCTATATATAAGCAGTGACAACTTCCACTGCTAAGCAGCCATTATGAACCGGTCCTCCTCCGACTGAAACTTCTATAAATCCAGAAATAAAAGTAATTTAACCATTAAAAAATTAAGTAATACTAATATATAAAGCAGTAAGCCTATGAGATTCTTCTCTTTTTCTTATTATTATTATTATTTTTTTTTTTTTTTTGTTTTTTTTTTTTTTTTGCTCTATCACAGTCCTCCAATCGACTGGGTGGTATTTGTAGTGTGGGGTTCCGGGTTGCATCCTGCCTCCTTAGGAGTCCATCACTTTTCTTACTATGTGCGCCGTTTCTAGGATCACGCTCTTCTGCATGAGTCTTGGAGCTACTTCAGCCTCTAGTTTTTCTAGATTCCTTTTCAGGGATCTTGAGATCGTGCCTAGTGCTCCTATGATTATGCGTACAATTTCCACTGGCATATCCCATATCCTTCTTATTTCTATTTTCAGATCTTGATACTCATCCATTTTTTCCTTCTCTTTCTCTTCAACTCTGGTGTCCCATGGTATTGCGACATCAATGAGTGATACTTTCTTCTTGATTTTGTCAATCAACGTCACGTCTGGTCTATTTGCACGTATCACCCTATCTGTTCTGCTACCATAGTCCCAGAGGATCTTTGCCTGATCGTTTTCTATCACTCCTTCAGGTTGGTGCTCGTACCACTTATTACTGCTCGGTAGTTGATGTTTCTTGTACAGGCTCCAGTGGAGGGCTTTTGCCACTGAATCATGCCTCTTTTTGTACTGGTTCTGTGCAAGTGCCGGACATTCGCTTGCTATGTGGTTTATGGTTTCATTTTTCGTATTGCACTTCCTACATATGGGAGAGATGTTATTTCCGTCTATCGTTCTTTGAACATATCTGGTTCTTAGGGCCTGATCTTGTGCCGCTGTTATCATTCCTTCAGTTTCCTTCTTTAGCTCTCCCCTCTGTAGCCATTGCCACGTGTCATCGCTGGCTAGTTCTTTAGTCCTGTCCTCATGTATTGTCCGTGCATTGGTTTGCTGTGCCAGTCCTCTGTTTCTGTTTGTTATTCTCCTGTCTCTGTATATTTCTGGGTCTTCGTCTACTTTTATTAGTCCTTCTTCCCATGCACTCTTTAGCCACTCGTCTTCACTGGTTTTCAGATTATTGCTCCAGTTCTCTGTTCTCGATGTTGACGCAGTCCTCTATACTTAGTACTCCATCTCCCTCCTTCCTTTCGTGTTATGTATAGTCTGTCCGTATTTGCTCTTGGGTGTAGTGCTTTGTGTATTGTCATATGTTTCCTGGTTTTCTGATCTATGCTGCGGAGTTCTGCCTTCGTCCATTTCCACTATTCCTGCGCTGTATCTGATTACTGGCACTACCCATATGTTTATGGCTTTTATCATATTTTTCCGGCGTTGAGTTTTGACTTGAGTATCGCCTTGAGTCTCTGCATATATTCTTTCCTGATCGTGTCCTTCATCTCTTGGTGTTTTATATCCCCTCCTTCCATTATTCCCAGGTATTTGTATCCTGTCTCATCTATGTGTTTGATGTTGCTCCTATCTGGTAGCTTTATCCCTTCAGTTCTTGTTACTTTGCCCTTTTGTATGTTGACTAAGGCACATTTTTCTATTCCAAACTCCATCCTGATGTCCCCAGATACAATCCTTACAGTCTGGATTAGGGTATCTATTTCCTTGATGCTCTTACCATACAGCTTGATGTCGTCCATGAACATCAGATGGTTGATTCTGTTGCCTCTTTTCTTGAGTTGGTACCCGGCATCCATCTTCTGTAGTACTTTTGTCATGGGAATCATGGCTACTACGAAGAGTAGTGGGACAGTGAGTCTCCCTGGAAGATCCCTCTCCTGATATTAACCTCTGCTAGTCTTATTCCAGAGCTTGTAAGTATTGTATTCCAGTTGCGCATTGTATTTTTGAGGAAGCTGATGGTGTTTACCTCTGCCCCATATATTTTCAGGCATTCTATTAGCCATGTGTGTGGTATCATGTCGAAGGCTTTCTTATAATCTATCCATGCCATGCTTATTATTATTATTATTATTATTATTATTATTATTATTATTATTATTATTATTTCTGTAAATGAAAACTGTTCACATGGAACAAGCACACAGGGACCACTGACTTGAAGTTCGAGCTTCCAAAGAATGTTGGTTGCAACCTCCCACCGCAGACCCCACACTGCAGCAGTAACTGATTAATATACAATGAGAAAAACAACGGTTTAATAACCCAAACTATTAAAGAAAGCAAAAACCACAAACCTAAAATCATCCGTTATGCAGGTGACAACATTCTACAAATGAAAACTCCAATTCAACAGAAAGAATTAAAACCTGAGTCTAGAAATAGTTAAAAGCCAAAGTCTCCAATGAGCCAGAACACCCTGGTGACTGACTGACTGACGATTCCCTCTTTCCTTCCCTCTTGTACTACTACCACTGATGATGACCAATAGCTTTTAAAGCTTCCGCTGACTTTGCTCCAAACAAAAATCGTTATGGCTGTCGTCTTTATGAAGAACTAACAGGAAATTCTCCCACGCCATGGACCTAAACACGAGTAAAACTTAGTTCACAGAGAGAGAGAGAGAGAGAGAGAGAGAGAGAGAGAGAGAGAGAGAAATTTGCACCAGACAAACTTAGAAGCGCCTTTTCCTTTTAATTTAACAACTGCGATAATATATAACATAATAGCATTAACAGCCGCATAGATTCGGCAATGCTACAGATTATGGAAAGCAATAATAATAATAATAATAATAATAATAATAATAATAATAATAATAATAATAATAATAATAATAATAATAATAATAAAGATGAACTGGAAACCAGGACCGGTCCATCAAGGAGCTTACACTCCATACACGAGAACTTTACCTAATCCTGAAAAATGTGTCCTAATTCAGAGAGAAACCATTTCTTTCTATTACTAAACAAGAAAGTTAAGACCGTAGTTATTACGTAATAACCAACATGTTGTAGGCAACATGACGCCATGGGAACGAGTTTCTCACGCGGACAACTAGATTTAAGGGGCACAAATATGGTATAAAAAATGGTTGTATTCTTAATTATTATTTAATCAAATGGTTTCACTAACTTCACTTTGGTAAAACAAGTATAGAGCCTTAAATTTCCTAATGAAAACTTGGTTTGTGTGACTGAATCTTTCATCTAAAGTCGTCTTCGTAAAAATTGGGAAGAAAAATTCGATAAAAAAAAATCATTCCGCTCGAAGTGACCCAAACCCAGATACAATTCAAAGCGTTTCAAATAAAACTCTCTCTCTCTCTCTCTCTCTCTCTCTCTCTCTCTCTCTCAAGCAGCAATCTAGTTCAGGCTCAAATGCAATAAAAGGGTAAAGTGTCACTTATGAACGGGAAAAGAGGAAAACGAAAACAGTGAACAGAAACGGAAATATTTACAGTTTGTCAGCAAAAAGTGTCTACGCTACAATCGACGTTGATAGAAAATAGGATTCATGGCGCTTCTTATCATAGTTAAGAAACTGAATAATTACTTTGATATATTACCGACTTTCTGGTTTTGTACAAGACTCCTTCTCTGAAGACAGAAATTATTAGGAAATAAAAGAGTAGGGCCAATGATGTCACTATTTCAGGCCAATCTTACTGGGAAACCTCGTTACACAATCTTGTATAAAAGAAAACAAGCATTCCTCCCACTAGACCGATATAGAGTTCTTTCACACCAAACCATGACGCGCAAATCAATTTCTTGCAAACCTTTACACACTAAGAGCAGAGATATCTATTTTACGGCTGTGTAGATGTTTCTTTTCGCTCTCTCAGAACGATCACGACTCCAGATTGCAGACACAGTTCCTGCATTCCAGTTCCTGTGAATCCTGGAACTTAAATGATTAAACAACAGATCTGAATACAACCACGAACCCGAAGGACGTAACACAATCCGATAGGATGAGGATATCCTTCCTTAACATCCTTCACTTCAGACACCAAGTACAGATTAGGCCAACGCTTCGTTTAACGAAACGTTCTCTATAAAACCAAAGTCTAGACTAGAGAATAAAACCTTGAATAAAACGACGTCTCTGTGAAAAGGTCGAGAGAGAGAGAGAGAGAGAGAGAGAGAGAGAGAGAGAGAGAGAGAGAGAGAGAGAGAGATTCCAACAAACCTTACGGCCTGATATGAGTGACAACATATTATCATTACGAAACACACAAGAGCCCCAGAGATCCAATTATGAGGAGGCTCTGAGATATAAAAGCAGCCATTGGGAGGAATTTGCAATCTGAATAGACCTCAAGAAAATTCAATTATGCCCCGAAGAAGGGGCACAGAGCCCCGGAAGAAAGTTACGATGCCTCGAGTCACTACTACTTCAACTACGCTCGTACAGAAATAACGAAATAGTCAAGATATAGAGGAGGAATTCCCCGGTAAGAGAATAAACCCGAGGAATGTCGAGAGGTCCCGGGGGCTGATGGTCGCACAATGCATCATGTTCTGAGACAGCTCAGGTGAGAGATGCTGGTCATGCTACCCATCAAACATTGAAAGGTGAGGAGAATTTGCTAGAGGAAACATGTAGGTTAATGAGGAGAAACACGGCCTCTTCAATTGTAGGATAAATAAAAAAAAAAGGGAGACTTTGTCTTACAAGGAAGACACTAGTGGATGCTGACAGCCGAAGAAATGGAGACGAATAAATGATACACTATAGGGAAAAAGAAAAGAGAGAGAGAGAGAGAGAGAGAGAGAGAGAGAGAGAGAGAGAGAGATAGTGGAAAATAGCCCAGGTTGTATACGGAGGCTCTACGAAATTGAGGAAGCCTACAAGGAAATTACTTCTGGCCCATTTGTTTTGGAGAGGGCAGGGTTCACAAAATTCCTGTTCCGAAAATATTCATAGCCAGAGAGAGAGAGAGAGAGAGAGAGAGAGAGAGAGAGAGAGAGAGAGAGAGAGAGAGAGAGAGCCCTGCTGTTAATCTGTACCAAACCTTGTAGAAGTATGAGTATGAAACTGGATAAAAAAGAAACCAATAATAGGAATTGTAAAATTAGAACACCACTCCAAAAAAATCATCTGAATTCACCTTGACCTTTGACCTTTCCCTCCACAGAGCATAATATTTCCTCATCAAAAAGCAACAGAGAAGAAAAATCCAAGAAAAAGCCTAAAACTGTGTTACACTTTACTTGCTCCATCTGGCCCAGCGATCCTTAAGACTCCTGGCACAGATTGTAACCACAATAAACAATCAGTACAGAATCCCGAAACCCAACTTCCACAATCAGTTGTAGATGTTACAAATCAACTTGTAGGAAACACACTTAACATGTCTGAAACACACCTCAACATGTCTGCAACTATTGTCAAGTCAACATATCATCGACACTTTCCAACATGTCACTAACATTTTTTAACATGTATGCAACATATGTCAGCAACACTTGGCAACATGTCATCAACACTTGAAAATGTCTGCAACACTTGGCAAAATGTCACCAACATTTACGTGGCTTTAACAACCACTAGAAAGTTAATTGAATTCAAGTCCCGTCCCGACCTTAGAACCGAATGAACGAGAACAGAAACAGGCGAGGATAATAAACAGTCAAGGACTTTGGGAGGGTCCCTCACCTTCCACGAGGACCAAGTTAACCAAATTAACGCTCTCTCTCTCTCTCTCTCTCTCTCTCTCTCTCTCTCTCTCTCTCTCTCTCTCTCTCTCTCTGGGCCTATAACACTGACAGAGGTCGGAGTCTTGGCCGAGTGTTTTGATGTTGGCTCATGACTGGAGGACATCAAACAGATCCTGATTGCAGGTGATCCCGAATGGGGAACAGACTGATGGGGGAAGGGAAGGGAGGGTTCACTTATCTAAGGATAATTGAACTTTTTATGAAAAAAGTGATATATGTGATTTATCAAGAGAATATTCAGGCCACAGAAACGGATTTACATGTGTCTGTTGTTTAGGCTTACGCAATTTTCTCTCTTTTTTTATTGTTCTTGACAGGAGGTGGTTAAGAACAGACCTCTCTCTCTCTCTCTCTCTCTCTCTCTCTCTCTCTCTCTCTCTCTCTCTCTTGAATAAAACATAAAACGTAAGAGGAACAGACTATACAGCTCTGACGATTCAGTGTCAGAAACTTTATGAATCATAAATAGCGAAGTAATTTCAAAACCACATCAACGTGGAGGATGAGGTTGCTAGCCCCTCGCCCTCACACACAGTCAAAGGAGCTTGTGCCAGAGGTTCATGGGCGGTACCCCCATCAAATACTGGCCAGACACACTGCTTTCATTTCAATGAGCAGACAACCTGTATATCTTTAATAAGAGATCGTGATATTTCAATAGAAATATGTTATTTATTACTCAAAGAACCGAGACAAACAAAAGCGGAAGGTAAAATTACTTAATATCAGGGAAGAGTCAATAAACGAAGTTGAGAAAAATTAGTAAAAGATAAAGAGACGAAGGAATAACAACAGAATAAGATCAAAATTGAGCAAAAACCGAAATACCCAAAATGAGGCTTTGCCAAAAACCTTTCTTCAATCCCCGAAAACAAATCCCTTATGAAGGGGAAAAAAACTACAATTAACACCAAAGTTAAAAGGTTTCAGAATTGCCTAATCCAACTACCCAAGCCAATTTGGAGGCTTAGCTCCCTCCTCTATTCCAAACCTCCTTTCCTCCACCCCATTTTTCAGGTCCTTGCAATGAAAACTGGAATGAGTAGTAACGAATAACTGGATATTGGGAAAAGCGAAAGTCGTTCCCGAAGGACAAAACTGAAGCCTCGATTCCGATTTGGTTCAGAGGCTCTTTCCCTGAGGACATCTTGGACATTATGGAAGAAAAAACGATCAATAAACTCTCTATGATTGAAGAAAACAATCAAATATCATTTTTGTGATGAAAAATGAGACAGCCAAACTTGAAAGCATCTAGAACATTCTCTCAAAATAACCAAAGTAACTTCATATCATGACGGTATTCGAAGACAAGAAACCTTTACATCTTAAACATGGTAGAGTTGCATTTGAAATAGACTGCTGCTGGATTAGATAGCAGTCGGTGGAATTGAATGATCTTTTGAGAGAGAGAGAGAGAGAGAGAGAGAGAGAGAGAGAGAGAGAGAGAGCACTTATCAACCTTTACATAAAACTGATTCTTAAGGAAATTAGCAAACTTTTGTCAGATTCCCCGTAGACATGTTGGTCTTATGTTAGATTCTGTAAATAAATAAATAAATAAATAAATAAATAAAGGTTTAGAAAATTCATCAAAACAAAATGAGTTGAAACGAAGAGGGAGAAATGAACCCAGAGCCGGTGAGAAAAAGAAAATGGATTCTCTGGAAGGAAATGAGGCCTTTGAATGACAAAGACCCTTTCAGAAATGAAGTTCTTCTCTGGTGAACAAAACCTGAGCGTCTTCTTCCTCCTGCAAATATTACCACAATTCTTATTCGAGTGAATGTTCCTGGCATCTGCAGACCTGACCAAAAAGTTACATGGAACTCCTTGTCTTTCGGGATCGGGGACTGATTGTTTCAAAAACTCTCTTCGAGAGGTTAATGCCAGACCTTCCCAATAAGAGTCGATGAGATGTTCTTCTGTCTCTAATTCATTCCTGATAACAAGAAACAAATACAGAAATGAAGAACCTCAGAACCTGAACATAGAGGTAAATCCTGTTAATGAGTAAATTTAAATTTAATACAGCTGTATCTTCCTTGAATACAGTAAGTAAAGTTACAGTTTAGATACCCACTGATACAAATGCGATTTCTGAAAAGGTTAATCCCATTTATGAGTAAATCTAATTTCAATACAGCTGGATTTACCTCGAATACAGTTGGTAAAGTTACAGTTCACATACCCACTAATAAAACTACACTTTCTCTGAATACAAAACTGATCTGAGAACGAGACAATACCCTGAATCTTTCGCCTGAATTCGACAGCCACAGAACCTCAATCAAGGCCTTTCACTCTCCCCAGTGGCATTACTTGGCCGATAATTGAGTTAATTTCTACTGGGGGATAAAACCAATAGTACCTTTTGGACTGTAAGTAACTCTAGGCTCGGAGAGAGAGAGAGAGAGAGAGAGAGAGAGTCGGTAAGCGACACTCAATAGGGACCTTCAAGTACTTTTCTCTCGCCCAGTGACATCTCAACTTCTTGATCGCATCAAAAAGCCTTGAATCCGAAATGGACATCGAGTGCAGAACCCCTGGCTTCCTTCCAGTGAGGGATTCGAACTCAGCCACACTGGGTTGGGGGAAGGCTCATCTTCGTCTTGGATTCCTGGGATTTTTGGTGACAGGCGTATGGAGAAGTTTGAAGAGATTGAGAAGTTAACATGTATATTATATATACAAAATATATACATATAATATCCAATTCGTTCTACCTCGGAATTAATATATTTTCATATATGTTAACGGAAGGGGATTTTTTAGTTGGTAATATTTTCGTCCTCTCGTGGATTCGAACCAGCGCCCAGCGGACTGAGGAGAAAGCAGGACTTCAGTGAAGTTATGGACTCGGCCAACAACTCTTCGGTTAACATATATGAAAATATATTAACTTTGAGGTAGAGCGAATTGGATATTAAAGGATATTTGAAGCTTAATGTATATATATATATATATATATATATATATATATATATATATATATATATATATATAGACACACGCATACACACACACATATATATATATATATATATATATGTATATATATATATATAATATATATATATATATATATATATAATGAGGATATTTCCTCATTATTCATTTGGTAAATGTGTAACTCCGAGCGTCAGGCATACCACATTACCAACACATAATCTCTCTCTCTCTCTCTAACAGCGATACCTCTCTCTCTCTCTCTCTCTCTCTCCACTCTAACAGGTAATCAAAAAAAGAGAGTTGCATCATAAAAAATACATTTATTAACAATGAAAAAACAACAAATCAATTAGGTCTCACAGACTAACTTAATTCAACTAAAACCCCAACAAAATGTCTGAACAGTTATTAGTCACACCAAATGTCTATTATCCATCGGGACTCCCTTGGTCCCCCCATCATGGTTCCTTACCAGAACCGTCTGTTTCAAAGACATAGAAACACCCCGTAAGTACACACACAAGTTTAACAATCAGAGATTAAAGATTCAATATTCCCACAAAAATATCAAATAGGTGACAAGCCACTCTTCGGCTAAAACAGTTCAAAACTCACCCAAGCAGCCGAACTATTTCACACACTTATCAAAAAACCACTTTGGAGAGCACCACGGCATCTTGTCTTTCTTCCAAAAACGCCTCTAGGCCAAATCCCTCATAGACTTGGGTATCATACATTTTTAATAGAAGAGGCGCACACGCACATACGAACGCACAGTTCGTTAGCGCCTCACATTACTGGCTGCAACCAGTTTCCTAAAGGCACTTTGAGAAGAGTTCATAAACTGTCGTACATTGACTTGTCTAACTATGCAGTTTTATCTCACGCCACCCACAAAAACCCATTGATCAGCTTTCCTCGGGTCGTTGCTTCTCCACATTCCAATAGGTCACAGCGAAACATATGGCAATATATCATTAATCAAACCCTAGGCCTTCATATATATATATATATATATATATATATATATATATATATATATATATATATATATATATATATATAATTATAATCACTACCACCATAACGGCAAAACCAACCTTAAAATTAAAAATTACGAGGCAACACCCCTTAATAATTTCCACTCGAAACAGAAA
>NC_087214.1:21870573-21901233 GCF_015104395.2 Macrobrachium nipponense
GGCACAAATTTGGTATAAAAATGGTTGTATTCTTATTATTATTTAATCAAATGGTTTCACTAACTTCACTTGTGTAAAATAAGTATAGAGCCTTAAATTTCCTAATGAAAAACAGGTTTGTGTGACTGACTCTTCATCCAAAGAAGTCTTCGAAAAATTCAGAAGGGAAATTGATAAAGAAAAAAAATGTATTCCTTTCAAAGTGACCCAAACCCAGATACAATGTAAAGCGTTTCAGATAAAACTCTCTCTCTCTCTCTCTTTCAAGCAGCAATCTAGTCCAGGCACAAATGCAATAAAAGGGTAAAGTGTCACTTGGGAACGGGGAAAAAAGGAAAAGAAAAACTGAACAGAGACGGAAATATTTTCAGTTTGTCAGCAAAAAGCGTCTACGCTACAATCGACGTTGATAGAAAATGGGATTCATGGCGCTTCTTATCAGATAGTAAAGAAACTGAAATAATTATTTTGAATTATTACTGACTTTTTCTGGTTTTTGTACAAGACTCCTTTTCTGAAAACACAAATTATTAAGTAATAAAAGAGGAGGTCAATGATGTCGCTACTTCAAGCCAATCTTACTGAGAAACCTCGTTACAAAAAACTTTATAAAGAAACAGTATTACTCCCACTTGACTACGGCCGCGACTAGACCGATATAGAGTTCTTACACACTAAATCATGACGTGCAAATCAATTTCATGCAAACCATTACACACTAAGAGCAGAGATTTACTTAAATAACCTAAATAAATGACGCTTTTCGAGTTTCACATTTTTGTGACAGCAGAAATCTCTTACGTCTGTGTGTGTGGATGTTTCTCTTCGCTCTCTCAGAGCGATCACGACTCCAGATTGCAGACACACTCGTTCCTGCATTCCAGTTCCTGTGAATCCTGGAACTTAAATGATTAAACAATAGATCTGAATACAACCACGAACCCGCAGGACGTAACACAATCAGTAGGATAAGGATTCCTTCGATCCTTAACATCTTTCACTTCTGACACTACAGACACCAAGTTTTATTGAGCAACGAAACGTTCTCAATAAAACGACGTTTCTGTGGAGAGAGAGAGAGAGAGAGAGAGAGAGAGAGAGAGAGAGAGAGAGAGAGAGAGAGAGAGAGAGAGAGAGAGAGAAATCCAATTATGAGAAGGCTCGAGTGTAAAAGTAGCCATTGAAAGGAATTTGCAATTGAATACACCGCAGGAAATTCAATTATACCCCGAAGAGGGGCAGTGAGCCAAGGAAGAGAGATACGACGCTTCGAGCCACTGCTGCAAGTACGCTCGTACAGATATAACGAAATAGTCCAGATAAAGAGGAGGAATTCCCCGGTACGAGAATAAACCCGAGAATGTCGAAAGGTCCCTGGTGGCTGATGGTCGCACAATGCATCATGTTCTGAGACAGCTCAGGTGAGAGATGCTGGTCATGCTACCCATCAAACATTGAAAGGTGAGGAGAATTTTTTGGAGGAAACACGTAGGTTAATGAGGAGAAACACAGCCTCTTCAATTGTAGGATAAATAAAAAAAAGGGAGACTTTGTCTTACAAGGAAGAATCTAGTGGATGCTGGCAGCCGAAGAAACGGAGACGAATAAAGGAATATACTCGAGGGAAAAAGAAGAGAGAGAGAGAGAGAGAGAGAGAGAGAGAGAGTAGAGAGAGGAGAGAGAGAGAGAGAGAGAGAGTCTTGAAAATAGCCCATGTTGTATACAAGGCTCTACGAAATTGAGGAAGCCTACAAGGAAATTACTTCTGGCCCATTTGTTTTGGAGAGGGCAGGTTAACAAAATTCCTGTTCCAAAAATAATCATAGCCAGAGAGAGAGAGAGAGAGAGAGAGAGAGAGAGAGAGAGAGAGAGAGAGAGAGAGAGCCTGTCTGTTAATCTGTACCAAACCTTGTAGAAGTATTGAGTATGAAACTGGATAACAAAGAAACTATAATATGGATTGTAAAATTAGAAACCCACCACTCCCAGAATCATCTGATCCACCTTGACCTTTGACCTTTCCCTCCACAGAGCATAATGTTTTTCCTCATCAAAAAGCAACAGAGAACGAAAAATCTAAGAAAAAGCCTATAACTGTGTTACACTTTAATTGCTCCATCTGGCCCAGCGATCCTTAAGACTCCTGGCACAGATTGTAACCACAATAAACAATCAGTAAAGAATCCCGAACCCAAACAAACTTCCACAATCAGTTGTAGATGTTACAAGTCAACGTGTAGGAAACACTTGATAACATGTCTGAAACACACCTCAACATGTCTGCAACTTTTGTCAAGTCAATATATCATCGACACTTTCCAACACGTCACCAACATTTTTTAACATGTATGCAACATATGTCAGCAACACTTGGCAACATGTCATCTGTTTAAGATTTTATAGAAAATTTTTTTGTTTATTATTTGCATATTAAAGTAGTCCTTTAAACCCCCGTGCCATACTAAACGAATTCTAAAAGGAACATGGGAGTTTAAGGGATTGCGCAACACCTACATGGCTCTGCTGGCTCTTTTACCTGTTTCAGTTCGTCCTCCTCATCCTTGATTTTTTATGGAAGGACGACGGCCCTTTGCATTTCGCGATTCTTGGAGGGAAAAGAGAGTACCTCGACCCGCAACGAAGCAGAAAAAGGAGTTCAAGCTCAGGTTCCAACTTGGAATCACTGGATAACATTTGAAGATAACTGGTGAACTCTACTTCCTCGCAAGAGAATGCTTTATATATTGAAGAAGCATCTACATTAACTATGTAACGTTTCTTGCCGACCCGCCTGTCTATGCCTCTTCCGTCGTCGTCTTTGAAGCCAACGTCATCAACACTTCTATGGAGTCAATGGTTGAACCTTTCCTGCCCAGTAAGTTTCCTACGATTTGTGGCGTATGGTAAAGCTTAGGTTAGGGAGTTTTTAATTTTTCTTAATTATTACCACGCTTTCAGAACCTGTAAATTTTTCTATGGATTCTTGTGTTTTATATTGCTATCTAATAAAGGTGTATATGGAACTTTGTTATTTACCATTTGTGTAATTGCTCTTTTGATTTTTAGGCAGTTGCTAATTGTTAAGGAGGGACGTGGTTTAGTGGAGACACTGATTCAATTTCTTGTTTTTTCACGCAGCTGATTTAGGTAATTTCAGTGTTAAGTGTCAATGATATACACAATTTTTTTTCATGAGGATAGTCTTTAATTTATCAAATATTGTTGGACTCGATAATGATAGTCTGTTGTTGTTTTCAGAATCCACAGGTTTTCAAAAATTTCCATGAGTGAAGGTCTTTCCACCACAAGCAATAGTTGTCAATTTATGATTAGCGATTGGGAACAGAGTTGTATCTATGCCATTTCGTAATCTTAACTTTCATACGAATAAATAAGTTTTAAAGATTTGTATTTTTATTTACTGTGAAAGAAAATTCATTCAAGGTTACGAGCAACTCTTGTGTGAAGCTCTTGGTTTTTCTATAGTTTTTGAAACATCAACACTTGAAAATGTCTGCACCCTTGGCAAATGTCACCAACATTTACGTGGCTTTAACAACCACTAGAAAGTTAACTGAATTCAAGTCCGTCCCGACCTAGAACCGAATGAACGAGAAACAGAACAGGCGAGGATAATAAACATCAAGGACTTTGGGAGCGCCCTCGCCTTCCACGAGAACCAAATTAACACACTCACTCTCTCTCTCTCTCTCTCTCTCTCTTCTCTCTCTCTCTCTCTCTCTCTGGGCCAATAACCCTGACAGAGGTCGGAGTCTTGGCACGTGTTTTTTGATGTTTGGCTCATGACTGAAGGACATCAAACAGGGCCTGATTGCAGGTGATCCCGAATGGGGAACAGACTGATGGGGTAAGGGAAAGGGAGGGTTCACTTATCTAAGGATAAGTGAACTTTTTATGAAAAAAACTGATATGTGATTCATCAAGAGAATATTCAGGTCACTGAAACGGATTTACATGTGTCTGTTGTTTAGGCTTACGCAATTTTTTTTTTTTTTTTTTTTATTCTTGACAGGAGGAGGTTAAGAACAGATCTCTCTCTCTCTCTCTCTCTCTCTCTCTCTCTCTCTCTCTCTCTCTCTCATCTCTCTCTCTCTCTCTCTTGAATAAAACATAAAACGTAAGAGGAACAGACTATACAGCTCTGACGATTCAGTGTCAGAAACTTTATGAATCATAAATAGCGAAGTAATTTCAAAACCACATCATCGTGGAGGATGAGGTTGCTAGCCCCTCGCCCTCACACACAGTCAAAGGAGCTTGTGCCAGAGGTTCATGGGCGGTACCCCATCCAAATACTGGCCAGACACACTGCTTTCATTTCAATGAGCAGACAACCTGTATATCTTTAATAAGAGATCGTGATATTTCAATAGAAATGTTTTTTATTTCTCAAAGAACCGAGACAAACAAAAGCGGAAGGTAAAAGTACTTAATATCAGGGAAGAGTCAACAAACTAAGTTAAGAAAAATTAGTAAGAGATAAAGAGACGAAGGAATAACAACAGAATAAGATCAAAATTGAGCAAAAACCGAAATACCCAAAATGAAGCTTTGCCAAAAACCTTTGCTCAATCCCCGAAAACAAATCCCTCATAAAGGGAAAAAAACTACAATTAACACCAAAGTTAAAAGGTTTCAGAATTGTCTAATCCAACTACCCAAGCCAATTTGGAGGCTTGGCTCCCCCCTTTATTCCAAAGCCCCCTTTCCTCCACCCCATTTTTCGGGTCCTTGCAATGAAAACTGAAATGAGTAGCACCCAACGACTGAATATTGGGAAAAGCGAAAGTCGTTCCCGAAGGACAAAACTGAAGCCTCGATTCAGATTTGGTTCAGAGACTTTCCCTGAGGACATCAAGGACATTATGGAAGAAAAAAACGATCAATAAACTCTCTAAGAATGAAGAAAATAATCAAATATAATTTTTGTGATGAAAAATGAGACAGCCAAACTTGAAAGCGTATAGAACATTCTCTCAAATAAGCAAAGTAACTTCATATCATGACGGTATTCGAAGACAAGAAACCTTTACATCTTAAACATGGTAGAGTTGCAGTTGAAATATACTGCTGCTGGGTTAGACAGCAGTCGGTGGAATTGAATGATTTTTTGAGAGAGAGAGAGAGAGAGAGAGAGAGAGAGAGAGAGAGAGAGAGAGAGAGAGAGAGCACTTATCAACCTTTACATAAAACTGATTCTTAAGGAAATGAGCAAACTTGTGTCAGATTCCCCGAAGACAAGTTAGACTTATGTTAGATTTTGTAAATAAATAAATGAATAAATAAATAAAGGTTTGCAAAATCCACCAAAAA
Organism: Macrobrachium nipponense; assembly: GCF_015104395.2. Classification (NCBI taxonomy): domain Eukaryota; kingdom Metazoa; phylum Arthropoda; class Malacostraca; order Decapoda; family Palaemonidae; genus Macrobrachium; species Macrobrachium nipponense. The sequence continues at coordinate 21,875,908 of NC_087214.1, forward strand.
CAAAATGAGTTGAAACGAAGAGGGAGAACTGAATCCAGAACAGATGAGAACAAGAAACCCCACAATGGATTCTCTGGAAGCAAATGAGGCCAATGAATGACAAAGACCATTTCAAAAGTGAAGTTATTCTCTGGTGAACAAACCCTGAGCGTCTTCTTCCTCCTGCAAATAACACCACAATTATTATTCGACAGAATGTTCCTGGCATCTGCAGATCTGACCTAAGAGTTCAATGGAAACCTTTCTCTTTCGGGATCGGGGACTGATTGCTTCAAAAACTCTCTTCGAGAGGTTAATGCCAGACCTCCCCAATAAGAGTCGATGAGATAGTCTTCTGTCTCTGATTCATTCCTGATGACAAGGAACAAATATAGAAACGAAGAACCTCAGAACCTGAACATTGAGGAATTTAAATTTAATACAGCTGTATCTTCCTTAAATACAGTAAGTAAAGTTACAGTTCAGATACCCACTGATACAAATGCGATTTATGAAAAGTAATCCCATTTATGAGTAAATATAATTTCAATACAGCCTGGTTTACCTCGAATACAGTTGGTAAAAGTTACAGTTCACATACCCACTGAAAAAACTACTACACTTTCTGAATACAAAAACTGATCTGAGAACGAGACAATACCCTGAATCTTTCGCCTGAATTCGACAGCCACAGAACCTCAATCAAGGCCTTTCACTCTCCCCAGTGGCATTACTTGGCCTGAGTTAATTTCAACTGGGGGATAAAACCAATAATACCTTTTGGACTGTGAGTATCTCTAGGCTCGGGGAGAGAGAGAGAGAGAGAGAGAGAGAGAGAGAGTCGGTAAGCGGCACTCAATAGGGACCTTCAAATACTTTTCTCTCACCCAGTGACATCTCAACTTCTCGATCTCACCACTAAGCTTTGCATCCGAAATGGACATCGAGTGCAGAAACCCTGGCTTCTCCAGTGAGGGATTCGAACTCAGCCACACGGGTGGGGGTTGGGGAAGGCTCATCTTTGTCTTGGATTCCTGGATTTTTGGTGATAGGCGTCTGGAGAAGTTTGAAGAGATTGAGAAGTTAACATGTATATTATATATACAAAATATATACATAATATCCAATTCGTTCTACCTCGGAATTAATATATTTTCATATATGTTAACGGAAGGGGATTTTTTAGTTGGTAATATTTTCGTTCTCTCGTGGATTCGAACCAGCGCCCAGGACTTCAGTGACGTTATGGACTCGGCCAACAACTCTTCGGTTAACATATATTGAAAATATATTAACTCTGAGGTAGAGCGAATTGGATATATTAAAGGACATTTGAAGCTTAAAGTGTATATATAATTATATATATATATATATATATATATATATATATATATATATATATATATATATATATATATATATATATATATATATATATATATATATATATATATATATATATATATATATATATATATATATATATATATATATATATATATATATATATTCTATAAATATCATATAATAACCACTACCATAACTGCAAAACCTTAAAATTAAAAATTACGAAGTAACACCCCTTAATAATTTCCACTCGAAACAAAAAGGGAAAACACCCCCATCGCGCACGCACAAAAAAAAGCCCAGATCAATCAACGCTCTACTTTGTGGACGAATGAACTTTTGCAGCTTTAATTGAAACTTCAAAAAGAAAGAGTTGTTAAAAAGAGAAGCAATCACGAGTGCATGACTGGTTGCAATGGTTCAATTGCTACACAGTTTCTAGTGTAATAATATGGTCGTCTAGAACGTCTAGGCAAAGAGGAAATTAAACTGTCACTTTCAACAATGACGCTAAAATTCACTGGTATTGGATTGTGGTCACATTTCCACCCACCTAACCACCCCACTCCACCATTCCCACCCTTGGACAGACGTCCTTGGTAAAACAAAGAGGAAAAGTATATACACATACATATGCATTATAATATTATAATATATATATATAATATATTTAATATTAATATATTATATATTAGTATAATATATATCTATATATATAATTAATATATATAGATAATATATTTATATATATATATATATATATATATATATATATGTGTGTGTGTGTGTGTGTGTGTGTATGTGTGTGAGAGAGAATGTGTGTTTGTATAAATATACACTTTTCCTTCTTCTCTCTCTCTCTCTCTCTCTCTCTCTCTCTCTTGGATTTGGGCTCTTTCCCTCTCCGTGGGAAGGACTTTGGCGTCCTTCTAAGTGTTTGGTAAGGATCTGTTATTGTTTGCAATCGATACGTGTAGTACATCAAATACTTGGGCATTTGCAGTGTTTTAAAACACAGAGATGAGGTGCATCTTATAGTCGTTTTGAATTATATATATAATATAAACATACTATATATCTCGTTGTTTTAAAACACTGGAAATTCCCGACTACAAGTTATATCCCCTATAAACAATTTCATAGCTATCTTCATACACGTATCGATTGCAGAGAATAACTGATCCTTACCAAACGCTGCTTAGAAGGACGCCAAAGTCCTTCCCATGGAGAGCCCAAATCAAAGGGGAGAGAGAGAGAGAGAGAGAGAGAGAGAGAGAGAGAGAGAGTCTCACCACTGCTGATCTGCAAAGACCAAACTCTTAACTGTGGCCGGGGAAGGATTTCAACCACCTAATTAATGAATCGGCGAAAGGTAAACTCTCAATTCCTCTCGATTCTCTGGAAGGAGAATTCCAGCTCATTGCTGCTGTCACAGTGACCAATCGGAGCACAAAGTGTAACCAGGAAGATACACTTAATTCACTAAATTAAATATATATACATATATATATATATATATATATATATATATATATATATATATATATATCATATATATACACATATATATATATATATATATATATATATATATATATATATATATATATATATATATATATATATATATATATATATATAACGGTGGAAATTCTGTTTTATTATTGAAGTTCCAGGCTTCGAATGAGTCTCTCTTTACACCATCACATCTTTTGGAATCTTCTTACGTACCTATACGCCTTAAACGTCCATAGAGGGGACCAGTCTTCTCTTCTCTAACCCTGAATAAGAAGAAGAAGAAGAAGAAGAAGAAGAAGAAGAAGGAAGTAGGTTAGGCAGACAGACAAAGAATAAAAAAAAAATGCTGTCATAATAAACTAAGCCGGAACAAAAAACTACTTAGAAACAAATGAGCAAGGAGCTTTGAAACGTATTATCAAAAAGGTTCTCTCTCTCTCTCTACTCTCTCTCTTCTCTCTCTCTCTCTCTCTCTCTCTACTATTATAAGCTTATAAGCGCCAACATTCAAGAGCGCTGCCTGGGAGACGAAGCCAAGGTTTCACAGTGAATGAAAAGAGACTGCTCATTTTAGCCTTGTTGGAAAATGGAATTAAAAATGGTATGGAAAGGAGGAGAAGGAAAAAAAAGGAGAGGAGGAGGAGGGATGAAGAGGCCTCGCGTCGCTTCAGGATGGAAAAGAGAAGAACAAAAAAGGCGTCATGAATAACTAAGGAGCTTCCGAGAGATTCAGGTGGACAGAAAAAAAAACCCTCTCCAACCTTCTCTTCTTTCAGGAAAGGGGCAAAATAAAAACTTTGCTTGTGAAGATAAAAAAATTAGGTTTTTATAAAGGAATTAAAGAGCGGATACCGAGACCGACTGAAGAGGAAGGATAGAGACTGAAGGAAGTAACGGGAAAAATGAAAGATGTGAATTGAATGTGTCTACATTCGCGTGACTAAAGGAGTGTCTACATCATCTTCGTTTGGCTGATTTTTAAATTTTATTTCAATCTGTTGCCTGGAATATTTGATTAATATAAAAAATAAGTTCAATAAAACTGCGATGCTATATTCCTCCCAACAAATCTGAACTAAAAATTGATAGCTATAAAGATTTATATCAATAGTAGACGCTGACACAACCCTCTCTCACCTTCAATCAACTGTTGACACAGGGGGGAGGGTGTTGGCCACACTGTTGTCCGTTTTCCACCGTGAAACTGGCACCTGACCCTTTCAGGTCGTACAAAAATAATTGCCCGAATTATATTCTATTTCTATTTCGTTTGATTCTGAAAAGGGTTTCAGCTTTGCACCGAGTGTTTGGGGACCCACAAATTGTGACAAAAATTTTATTTCGGAACTTTAGTTGTTCCCGTTTCATTCACAGTTTTAATATCTCTTTTCAATTTAATATCACCGAACAAAGGTTGCGTTTCATCACGCACCTTAATCGTCTTTTGTTTGGTTACGTGAGAAACTAAATGAAACAAACGCTCCATGACAACAAAGACTCTCTTCATTCTAAAAATCCCATTCAAAGGTTGAGTAAGTGATCTATGACGTAGTGTATATGTATACATACATACATACATACATACATACATAAATACATATATATATATATATATAGATATATATATATATATATATATATATATATATATATATATATAAGGAGTATTTCTAGTTTATATTTCATATCAAGCGATTCTCAATTTGTACAGGTAGTCATGAATCTTAGGGTAGGTAGGTATTCAGCCCTTCTCTCTCTCTCTCTCTCTCTCTCTCTCTCTCTCTCTCTCTCTCTCTCTGAGTGGATGAATCATTACCTTTTAATATCCGAGCACTAATGAGATTTTAATTGCCATAAAAAATTACAATCTTGCCTTATCTTATGCTAAGGCCTACTACGTCTCTCGGAATAAATCATTCCTGGCTGAAGTATGAAAGTGGATAAGAAAGTGAAGAGAAGAAGAAAACCTTTGTTTTTCAAATAAAAAGTCACCTGCTTCATTTTCCCACTGAAGTCCTTCTTAATGAAGAAGTCACTTCATAAGGACAAATGTGCATCTCCCTGTGGCCCTTGGTAACGAAGGGAATGTTTTCGAAAGGGGGAAGGTTGGTAATTACTCATATGGGTGAGGACTGAGGTTTCATTATTAATTAGAAGCAATAAAAAAGGTTATAAAGGAAAGGATGGGACACCTATGAGGATACGGTAATATTTTAGGAGATAGGCAATAATAATAATAATAATAATAATAATAATAATAATAATAATAATAATAATATAATAATAATAATAATAATAATAATAATAAAATAAAATAATATAATAATAAAATAATAATAAATGCTTATTTCATACATGGAGATAAAATAGAGAAATACTAAAATCCCATTGAAATGTTTGAAACTACAGGTGTTGAAATATACTCATTCTTTTGTTTGAAAAGCAGCAAAGACCATTCAATATAATTAATAATAATAATAATAATAATAATAATAATAATAATAATAATAAATGAAAACACGAGCTACAGAAGAACCTCCCTTCCGTGTTCCCTAAAACTGTGAAGTATTCCCCACTATAATGCAGAACTCTGGTCCTCCATTCACCAATTCGGTGCATCTTAGTTGCCGAGTCATTACAGTACCATTATGCTCTCGGCGTTCATCAATTACATATTTATAATCTAAACTCTATTTTTTCCCTCACTGTCGGTCCAAATTATTTTTTTCTCCTAAAAAAATAAATAAATAAGGAAAAAAGGTCGAAGAGAAAACTACAAAGCAGCATTTGGATTTCGTTCTGCTTCCTGTGTTAGTGTTTTCTCTGCGGTGGAATTTGACGCTCGAACTCCCGTTATAAAAACAGATGGAGAATTTCAACTCATAGGCAGTGACGAAATGGGAGCCAGCCATCAGGAGAGAGAGAGAGAGAGAGAGAGAGAGAGAGAGAGAAGGCGCAATAACCTTTTTGAAAGTACTGTCGGGACATCATAAATTCTGGGTACACAGAGGCAGAAGGAGAATTCCCCATTTTGAATGGGAGAGAAGACCATTATCTATTTCCTAATAGTTATGGCTTTCTCTAAATTCCTCTGAAAACTCAGAGGAAATATAGTTTGTTTACAGTATTCATACACAATGGGTTATGTTTAAGACAAACAACCACCGACTTCATGGAGATAACATTCACGGTCTCTCTCTCTCTCTCTCTCTCTCTCTCTCTCTCTCTCTCTCTCTCTCTCTCAACAAGGTGATAGGCTTATAAACAACATGGAATAGTCGTAGGTTAAACTAGGTGTAATGCTAAAACATTCTGATACTCTCTCTCTCTCCTTGGAACACAAGAAAAAAAACTCATGAAAACGCACTTAGGCCTAAATTCACGAAAGGTACCAATCAACAAAAGAGCTCGTGTTTCACAGAAATAGAGTTCCGACTCACATGGAGATCGAACCCCGGTTTCTCAAATGAAAGACCAGGGCGCTACCAATTGACCCACACCTGTTATAAAAGAAGTTTGGCCCTAATCACTTCTGTACCTGAGGTTTTTCCTGGACTGGTTCTAAGAACTTGCATGACCTATGAGGACTTTTTATTTGTGAGACCAGGATTCGATCCCGATGTGAGTCAGTCATTTATTCACGAAAGGTTATATCATTTAGATATTTACAGGCTATCAAAACCCAGGGACATCATCCAAACATCCTGAGTCAGGTATCAAATCTCGACTCAAAACGACCGCAAACCAATATTTCCCCTTCAAACTCCATCCCTTGGGGGAGACAGCAATTAGGGCCACGCTTTTCAAACGGTTTCCCTGAGACTTGTCCCTTTTCGTCCCTTGACCCCCAAGGGATGTGGTCCCCAAGACTAAGAAGCTTCTTCTGTAAGGAACAGATCATAACGAAATTGACAGATCCATTGTCGAGCGGGGGACAAATGAGGCAGAGGCTGTCAGGTAGAATTCTGTCCCAGTAGACAGCCATCAATCGGGAGAGAGAACTGAAGCGATAAGCTCTCTGTCCTTCCTAGGGACATTCCCTCCTTCAGGTACACACAAGTTTTTGTTCTAATTCACAAAAGGCTAGAAATTAGTTCTGGTGATAAATAGTGTTAGAGAGACCCATATATTTTAATAATAAAAATAATCCTTTTACAGCTACCAAGTTGGGAGCTTTTGCTAATCATAGTTAATACAGTTATACGAGTAACTATAGTTGAAAGCGGAAAATTTACGTAATTACGTATAAAAAGACGGACTTACCATCATAATCATCTACTGAAGTTTCCATTAAATACAATAAAACTCCATTTCATCTTATTCAACAACATTCCTGATCATAGGTAACTCTAACTTGACTTATATGTTAGCGATTCCTGCTAAACGTAGCGGGAACAGGAGGCGGCAGGAAGGTGGAATATCTAGAAAAATTAGTTCAAGGAAACATTTAACTGAATAAAAATTAACAACCAGACGCAAATTAATCCAAAGTTAGTTGCTAAAAATATAAACTCAAACGCTGTTCTGATTAAACGCCAAAGTTGTATCACAAAAGTTAATAGTAAAAACAAGTTTGAAAAAAATATGATCAATTTTGAATTGAACCGAAGTGATGAGTAGGTCTTGTCGGATCTGAGGTTTTAAAGCTGCCTCAACACTGCATTAAAACATGTCATAAACACACGTTGGTAACTCGTCCGAAACATCTGAACAATAAGTCGACGACCGAAAGTAGGCAACGATAAAAATTAAGTAGAATTATCATAGGATTTTAAAACAAATCCATTTACTAACTCTCTCTCTCTCTCTCTCTCTCTCTCTCTCTCTCTCTCTCTCTCTCTCTCTCTCTCTCTCTCTCTCTCTCTCTCTCAAGAAGAAAGCGCGACTTTCTACAAAAAGATTCCCTCATTCCAGTCCTCGGATCCAGAGTTTTAAAATTTCCCAGTTTTCGTTTTTCTCTCTTCAGGTGATGAACTTCAGCTCAAATGCGTGTCATTTAATTAAAGGGTAATCATTTAAAAGGTCTCTCTTCTCTCTCTCCTCCTCTCTCTCTCTCTCTCTCTCTCATAATCTGCCATGGAAGGTTCTCATAACCAAATCATCTAGTGTCACATGAACTCGTTTTCAGGTCTCTATCAATGTTAATTCATCCGACTGTCTAATATAACACTTTTCCATATATTTTCTCCCTAACTGTAGTATACCATAAATTAATAAAATCATGACCCCCCCCGCCGCCCCCAATAGATTATCTTCTAATATTTCATTGCACCCAGAAGTCCTGCAGGACAGTTAGACAGTAAATGATAAGATTTTTTTTCTTTCCTTGGCAAAAATAGGAGAGTGATGAACCTTCATTTCGTAATACCCAAAACAAGAAGACTAATGAAGGGCTTCCAGCTGTTTCCTTTCTTTCACACTGCTTATCCTATGAAGCTGCAACACACACACACACACACACACACACGAGGCATTTTGTTCCGGAAAATTAAAACTGCTTTAGGTTCAGAGAGAGAGAGAGAGAGAGAGAGAGAGAGAGAGAGAGAGAGCATGTCGTCTTTGCAGACATGCAACTCAAAATGCTCTCTCTCTCTCTCTCTCTCTCTCTCTCTCTCTAGGTTGGGGCTTTATGTCTACTCATGACCCGTACGTTATTCATTATTCTACGCTGGAGAGAGAGAGAGAGAGAAGAGAGAGAGAGAGAGAGAGAAACTAATTTTCACTTACATCGTACCTCAACACGGTAGCAGTTAAATCAAACAGGTGATAAATTTCCAGACATCATGAAATCACCTCTGAAGGAAAAGGATCGTGAGATTTCCCGCACTTGCCTCGACATCTCTTAAGATGTCAAAACCTCTACGACCTCTCACGACCTCGCTCGCTGATTTGAGGAGTCAGATCCGACAACCTTTGCCCTCTAGCCCCCAATATCCTGCCAGGCATAGATCGTGCGCTCTCGTAAGATGACATGAATTAAAAATTGTTTCAAACGTCTAAAGAAAAAAAAAAAAAAAAACGTTTCACGAAACCCGATGTATGAATATTTATGACTAAATTAGAAAAACACTAGAGAGATCTTTTTATCTTAGCTTAATACGTCATCTACAACCTATCCTTTATCAACTACACAGTGTATAAATTAAATGATAAACGAAAGATTAATAAAAACTCCGTTCTAAACGAAACAAACCGTTTGAAACTTGAACACATTTCCTACGAAAGCTTCTCCAGACTTTCTCGGTTGTAAATAAACGAATCAAAGGTCGAGATGAACGACCCTGATTCTGAGTTCAGAATCGCTTCTGATACGAACATACTAATTTCACCTTTTTTCCTTCCTTCCAATCCGCGAGCGGCCTTCGCTTGTACGAGGTAACAGAATGTCTTCAATTTGAAAAGATTCGGATAAACCGAGTGGATGATACTATGGGGGGGGGGGGGGGTGGGGGGGGGGGGGGGGGGTGGCGGGGGGGACTCGCCGTATTCTGTCGAGTGGAAAATTTTTTCTGAGGATCTAAGTCAGGTTTTCCTGGTTTATCTCAAGATCTCACAACGGCCAGATGTTGATGAGAAGGCGGTGTGAGTTTGAGATGTCACGTTGGTCTAAAAACTCTATAGCATTAGGAAATTTCTAATAGGTGCATTTTTAGACGGAGTTGCGGAAGAGAACTCTCTCTGTCTCTCTTTCTCTCTCTCTTTGTGTGTGTGTGTGTGTGTGTGTTGTGAACCTACAGATGAAGAGGCAATATTGCCTGAATGGACAGGAATAATCCAGATGAAAACGAGGAATATCGACGTCCCATTCAGTCGTTCGATTTGATTCTTCATGAAAATTAGGTCATAAAGCCAAGCACAGGGCAGGACGCCCTTCAGCCACTCAGTGGTCAAGAAAGTGAGAAGAGAGAGTTGGAGTGGTTGGACAGCAAAACTGAGGAAGGAAGAGGGAATGGAGGTGAAGTAAAAGGCTGAAACGTATCGGTGCAGTTAGGGGCCAAAGGGGACGCTGCAAATAACGTTTTAGTGATGCCTACAAGTTGCTCGCCACGTGAGGCATACTAATGGCTACTGCCAACCTACGGAGATTGTTTCACTGAATAAGGAATGCAGCGGATAAAATTCATTAGAGTTTATATTCCTATATGAGTGCTTTACAGTTGACCATGTGAGGTGTACTAACTGCACTACACCCCGAAAGTAAACGTGCCACTGTTGAAAAGTAAAGCCAGCGGAAGGAAATAGTAAATACTTTAGTTTCCCGACATTTTCAACTCTCTCGACGAAGCATCTTCTGCAGTGTAATGCTTTCTTTTCCCCAGTCCAAACTTTCCCATCAATCAAATTTTTCCTTTAACTCTATAACCAAGTTTTGTTCGATTGCAAATAATTCGAGTTTTTCTTTTGAAAGTTGTGAGATTTCATTTATACATTTATTTGCCAGAAGATTATTGTGTTATTGCCTCATTTGATGTATTCTTGGAAATGAAAAGGGGTTGAATATATTAACGCCAAAAGAGAGAGAGAGAGAGAGAGAGAGAGAGAGAGAGAGAGAGAGAGAGAGAGGTGATATGAATGGTATGAACGCAAGTTTTCTGAAAACCCAAGATGTTTAATCAAAACATTTCAGCTACAAAGTTTGGAGAGAGAAAAAACTGTTATATTTGACTTTCTGAAAATTTACAAAATGTCTGGAAGACTTTCTGAGGAGGAATTAGCGCTCTGTTTGTTAAGTTTTCTCAGAGCGTTATTATTAGGAAAGAAAAAAATAAATTAACAAATAAATATATAAAAATGTAAGTCAATTATTACAATACAAGAAGAACTGTTCTAGGGAAGCAAAAGCACTGCATCTTCGCTGGAACTTTGGATGCTCCAACTGCAGACATCCTCCGATACCTGTCAGATTCAGGTATATTTATGGGAGGTGGAGCAGATCATGCCTCACCATCGTAGCCAAGTTGGTAATCGCTTTATACCTTTGAGGCTAAGATAATATAGATTAGAGGGTCCAAATTAGTTTTGAAAACCACAAAAACTCAAGAATAACGCCAAACCCTCCCGATTTCCCACTGCGTTGGAACCAACCTTGCTGGCACGGCAGCAGAGAATCGACAATGAACAATGTATTCCCCAGTTATCGAAACAATGAACATTGTGCTCTGGGAACAACATGTTCTTCACTTATCGGCGCAACGTACACGGTGTTCTCCAATTCTTCACTGTCATTTAGCTTTCCAAATACCCCCGAAAGTGTAGCCCCAAAGGCCCACCCTCTGCACAATATCTCGCGCCCGCCACAAAGCGACATTTCTCAACAAACGCGTCCCCATCCCCCTCCCTAAAAGCAGTCTTTGTTGAAAAATAGATGCACATTGATACGTTACGGTTCATTTATGTTAGACATTTGCTGGATAAACTTCCACAACTAAATTTACTGTATTTCTGAAATTTTATTGGGTAATACTACACTTAACTTTTCTTTTTTAGAAAGGATCTTGTAACTTGGATAAGAGCGGAAAGCAATTGACAAAATCCAACAGAAAAAATAAAAAATGAAAACTCAAAAACACCCAAAACTTTAAAAGGAAACTACTCCATGTTTTGACGAAGACCAAACATAAAGCTCTACCCAAAGATGATCACAAACAAATAGGCAGAAGAAGAAGAGGAAGACAAGATGGTAAACAGTGGAAGGAAGACACAGCGAGGCATCTTTCGTTTAACAAATATTCCCGTCCTAAATCTAATTTAGGTAAGGGTCCATTTATGTCCTCCTGACCTTTAACACCAAAATAAATTAGGAAAGACTAAAAGAACAATCTCTCTCTCTCTCTCTCTCTCTCTCTCTCTCATGCCAAGAGAATGAATGAATGACCACCTCAACATAATATATTACTTCATATGAGTGATTTCAGTTCCTTCCCTTTCCAATTCGTTCCGGACTATTTCTCTTTCCCTAATTCCTTTTTATTATTATTATTTCCATCTTCCCGTTTTCGCCAGCGAGAAACCTTAAACGACATATGAGAGAGAGAGGGAGAGAGAGAGAGAGAGAGACAGAGAGAGAGAGAGAGAGAGAGAGAGACTGGATGCTTGAAGCTACAAACAGTCCCATGGAGGAGGTCACCTGGCATGTAGGAAAAAATTTGTTTTGAACTGCAGCCACGACCTCGGGAGAGATTTTATTTATAAGGAGGGATTCCCACAATTTCTTGACTGTGAGGTCAATGGGATTATTTCTGCTGTTGCTTAATTGCCTATTGTCTTTCAATACTTCTGAAGAACACAAGTTTTTCAATATGTTTTGTTGTTTTTATTTTATTTCTTTCCTCTTGCATTAAACGGCCGAGATCTTTCTTGAGCTTAAATAAGGAAAGCATCAAGACAAAAGACTTTTCTTCTTCTTCTTCTTCTTCTTCTTCTTCTTCTTCTTCTCGAAACTTTGTTAAACTTGACTCCTCCTCCTCCTCCAAGTCTTCCCAACTTTTATTTCCTTTCCAGGGAGAAAAGATTCATCTTCTACCATGGGAAGGCAACGTAGCGCTTTCTCTCTTATGGTATTTAATCTCTCTCTCTCTCTAGTTTACTGGGATATCTTTAGGTCTATGTTCACACGACTACTAACAAGGGAACTTATTGTTTTTATTTTATAAGGTTAAGGTTTAAGCAGCTCAGCCTACTGTAAAGCGCTAGTAGTCTACAGGCCTACCGAGAGAGAGAGAGATAGAGAGAGAGAGAGAGATTGGAGAGAGAGAGAGAGGGGAGAGAGAATTTCAATAGCGTGCATCCAACATCGTCCATGTAAGATAGCTATTGATTTAGTTTAAGAAACCATAAGACTTTTACCCTTAAAAAGTTATATTTTTTCAAAACAGAGGTTTAACACGTTAAACACTGTTTGCCTGGAGGTTTTATCGAAAAACCTTAATATTTTAAACCCTCACTGACTTTACAATATTACACACTGTTTGAGTTGAGGCTCCTGGAGAGCTCTTCTTCAGGGCTATTTCAGCTCAACAAGAAGTTGAAGATTTTTCACTTCAACTTCCATTACCGTTGTTTTTGGTTAACTGCCCTCGTCTCCCATATTGGGGGGTGGCGTCGATATGTTAAAATATTAATGCAAACAGGGATTTATATCTGGTTACAACCTGCCAAAATGATTCCTTTTTCACTTTGGACAAATAAAAATAATAATCGTTACTTCACTTGTTAAGTCTCTTTATTCCTTCCCACTTCCTATAAAATGAGAGAGTGGACTACTATAAATTTTTTTTTACTTGATAAAAGAGAAGAGAATCCGACAATTCACTCTCTCTCTCTCTCTCCTCTCTCTCTCTCTCTCTCTCTCTCTCTCATAAAAGCAGCCAGGTGTTACCGTCGAAATCAGTTCGCAAATATTGTCATGACAAACTCGATGAAGACAAGGACGACAGTAGGATTTTAATCCCCAGTTGAACAGCGAGAAACTAATCCCAAAGGATTTATAATCCTTCTTTTTTTGTAATTGTATCTTTGCTGGCAAGTAGAGGCCAATGTTTTTTCTTTTATTAATTTAATTCAATATTTGTTTTCATTTTGAGACGTAAGAATTCATGTTGTGCCATATTTTCCTTCATTATCTTTTTGGATTTTTTCACTCTCTCTTGGAATTGTTATGCAGACGATTATCCTCCGTCCTCCTCCTCCTCCTCCTCCTCCCTCCTCCTCCTCCTCCTCCTCCTCTCCTCCTCCTCCTCCATGAGGTCTTTGAGGAGTTAATTAGCCTCCCGATTTTTCTCTCCTGATGAGATGGAAGGCGGTCTTTAGCTCTCCTTGTTCCTTAGAATAATAATATTGCCTCGTTAGTCGTCCGTCTCTTCCTATTGTGTGTATTTTTCGTTGGTGCAAATGAGGTCGTTCTCTATTCTGGCAACACCTGGCATCTGAGGCTTCATGAATTGGGAGAGTTTTTGGGTATTCGTTTTGGCCAACTTCCGCTCACGCCCGAAATTATGTAAGGTCTGATGCAAGTAATCTAAGTTTACTTGTTATTGATGTTTCTAAGCATCGACTACTGAAGTTCATAAGCACCTCTTAAATAGAGTTAAAAAGAACTGGTTTATGAAATTACTAAGCAATAATTTCTGAAGTTCTTCACGACTGACTGAAGAAGTTTCTAAACAAAGTTTTAATAAATTTCTAAGCACTGACTGATGAAGTTTAACATTGACTGACAAGGTTTTTAAGCATTGACTGATTAAATTTCTAAGCACTGATTGATGAAGGTTCTAAGCACTGAATGATAACATTTCTTAGCATTTGTTAATGAAGTTTTAATACATCATTTGATTTAGACATTTTTTAGAATTAAATTCCATTAGTGATAAACACCTTTATTTATTTTGTAAAATTTGATTGAACTACATCAACTCCAAAAATAATGTGGAATTGGAGAGAGAGAGAGAAGAAAGAGAGAGAGAGAGAGAGAGAGAGAGAGAGAAGCGGAGAGAGAGAGAGAGAGAGAGAAAGAGAGAGAGAGAGTTGCCGAAAACTATATGAGCCAGCTGTCGGGGGAAAACTGCCGTTTTCATTTTACTTACCCTTCCGAAATCCAACTCTCTCTCTCTCTCTCTCTCTCTCTCTCTCATACACACACACACACTGCTAAACTCAAGCTCATAGCCCAACATAAGGCTGAACATTCTCTCTCTCTCTCTCTCTCTCTCTCTCTCTCTCTCATATAAAAAATCAAACGCTTATTTAATACATTAAATAAATACTCGAAGGATTTCGACCAATTCCCAACGTTTTTGAGCTGACCAAAGCTGACATATATTCAAAACACGGCTCACGTAGAGCAGTCCTTTAACAAATCAATATACCATTTCCTTAGCACCGAGTACAACTGATCATTATTTTCGCGTCATAAATGCTCAAAAATAGTTTCGGAATGTCCACGTAACTTCATTTTCTATATAGAAAAATTAATCGACACAATTATTGTTTTTAACAAACTTTTTAATCAAAATCAATTGAGAAACGAGCTAAGAACGCGAAGATTAAAACAAAAATATCAATAATAAAAATCAGGATAAAACACATTGCAATGATAAAAATCAGGAAGAAAACATAATGTTCCCACACACGGCAAAGATTCGATAACATTGGTTGAAGTCACCCCTTTCCCCACCCCCCCCTACCCACCCTCCCCCTCCCAAAAATTAATAATATCAGAGATATCACCTAAGACCCAAATTTCCAGGTCAGTTTTGATTGAAGGATTACAGGATCAAATTAATCTCCAATAAGCCTACATTAAATCCGATGGAATCTGTCAGTCCTTCAATATTCACAATTCAATGATCTCGTACTTCCTTGCCTCCTTCGTGGAAAGCTGCAGGAGAGGAACAAAGAATATCAGGTGAAAGAAAAAACCAAGCCATCAACGCGATATGGTGTGTCACAAAAAATATTTCCAACCGTCAGCTCAAGATACAACTCAAGAGATAAGAACTGTATTTATTGCAAGAGGATATTGCAGATATAGGAGAAAAATTGCAGATTAAAAACAAATTGAATAATTAAATGATGAAGGAAGATCAAATATTATGGAAAGTTGGAATTTTAATGTCAGAATTTCTGGAAATGAAAAAAACAAAAAAAGAACAACATACCAGAACAGGAAAGAGACATGGGAAAATCCTTATTATTACCCATAATTAAATGAGGAGAAAACATGCAAACCATCATAGTGATGAATGCGCAGGGTTTAGTTGCGAGTAACTCAAAAAGAAAAATAGAGTACTTAGAACTAACCCAAATTGAAAAGAATATAGATATAAGGATACAAGTGAAAACAAACCCTGGTATTCCCTAGAGACTGGGAATGATGATCAAATAAAAGGGTTCCAAACTTATAGATCAGATAGCAAAAAAAAAGGAATCAAGGGGAACCGCAATATATTGGGAAAGACAAAAAACAAGAAAAATATATGTCTAGAGGTTGCCCTAGGAGGGTGGGTATGTGAGTGTCCTGTGCTCCTATTGTTGTTACTCTTGTTTTTGGTGCAGCACACCCCATGTAAGTGTTTTAGTATAATTTTATTTGGGGTGCATGGTACCCCATTATGTGTTTTTAGGTCACACACGTGCAGCACACCCCATGTAAGTGTTTTAGTATAATTCTATTTGGGGTGCATACCACCCTGAGTATGTGTTTTGGAGAGAAATGGGGTGGAGAGATAATGGGGTGCAAGGTACCCCATGTATGTATGTTTTTAGGTCTCACACACACACATATTATATTATATTACAAATCTGTAATACACACACTAAGCATCAATTTAGGATGGATTCAGAGGAGTAATGACTTGAATAACAAACAAATTAAGTTTTTAAAAATAGTGTAATTTTTTCTGTGTTAAATTTTGACCATTTTTTGTCAATCTGTGATACAGTGAGATGTGGTGCCAGAGAGCTGAGGGCTGGTGAGGGGAAGGCGAGAGGACCCACCTCGCCATGGCAGGAAGCCTGTTTGTTTATTATGGAAATTGCATTTATGGCAAATTTTAATTGTGGATTTGTCAGGAAAAAAATGAATTTTCAAAATTTTTGTTGGTAAAATTACAGTTTCAACCATTATTGGGGAAAAAACTGGAATAAAAAATATATTTGTTGCATCAGAAATAATGTCAGTTCCAACGGATTTAACATTTATTTTTGACTGCAAACCATCCGATTTAGAGATTTACTATGTAATTGGAGTTAAAAAAAAAAAAAAAGTTTTTTTCCAGAAAAAGGTAAATGTCCAGGAGAAGGCCGCACCCGTTTTTTCAAGTATTAACGACGAAAAACGGCAAAAAAAAACGACCAGATTGGTGTTGCACATCGCATAGAAACATGAGGAAATGAATAAAAAAGAAACAGTTACTCTTACACACAAAATCTAAGCTACCACCTACTACTACTTCAATTATGGGGGATCCCAGTGGGAAACGGGTTTTTGGGTGGGGGGTTGGGGGGAGAGAAAAGTGATTTTTCGGGGCACTACCGAACCTAATACACCCCACCTAACCTTACCTAGGCCCTGTACCCCTAACTAGGCCTAGCGGGGGAGCTCCGCCCCCCTGCGACCCCCCCTTAAGGCCACAGTGATTTTCGGGGCACTACCGAAACCTAATACAACCACCTAACCTTACCTAGGGCCCTGTACCCCTACCTAGGCCTAGCGGGGGGCTCTGCCCCCCCTGCGACCCTCTCTTAAGGCCACTACCTAACATCCATCAAACCAAATCCAAAGTGATGGTACTGCTGTATACATCGTTATACTACCACCATTATAATATACTCTATAAATTAATGAAGCTTACCTTAAACTGTTGGTTGATAAAAATGTGCTGCTGCTTTGAGGGAAAACGTGAAGCCGTTGCAAGGTTCCCTGACATGCAACTTAAAGTAGGAAGTGGCCAGGTACCCGACGACCACATTGCACTGCAAAAAACATCGGTAGGAAATCGAAGGTCTGTCAAAATTAATGCCAGAAGGGGGCCAGCCACTACCTCCTGCCATAGGTACAGGAAGACAAAATGCCGTTTTTGTTTTTTGCTTCATTATTCGAGTATTCAGTCAAACAAGGATACCATGGGGACACTAGACAGGTAACTTTATTACTCCGCTGAAATGCTAGTGAAACTTATTTTGTTTTCGACTCAAGTCATTCGTAATTGGTTATGACAACCATGACGTCATAACGATGTCACACCTCTCAGCCAATAATGAGTAACTGGAACTGCTTTTGTTTGCGTAAGAAAGTAAGTTAGAGGGCTCATTAAAAGTAAACATTACCGTAGAGGAAACACCTCTCCCGACTTAGGAAAAATTCGAGGTAAAAACTTATTCTTTTTTTTTCTCTGTAAGTATGCATTAGCGACAATAATGTATTGAGAAGAAGTGTTTTGTTATCACGTGCTTTACTCGGGAAAAATATCAATATAATAGATTTCCCATAATGGTTGAAACTGTAATAATACCTTTTTGTTTTATAAATGTTTAGTACCAGAAAAATTCAGTTATTCAAGGATGTTTAATCATTAAAAGAATGAGTCAGGATTGAAGTTTTTGTTGATTTTTTCAGAAATAAAAAATTTTGAACGCAAGTGGATTTTTTCTTGATAAAAAAATGGGGTATGCTACACCCCAGGTTTGTGTTTATGTGACAAGATTTCCATGTTTGGGTTTAAGGGTTAAAATAGCGATAGTCAATATCAGGCATATTCAAAAGTTTGTATATAAAATTTTGGTATTTAGTCTTTTGTATGAAGTTAAAAAAAAAGGGGGAGGGCGAGAGGAAATTCTTAAGCACAAACATATGACGTCAGGGGAAGGAACTAGTTTGTAATGCGGACCTTTCTGAGGTGTTAAGGGCCCTGAGCTACAAAAACAATCTTAATTTCAATGTTGGCGATACATTGATTCATGTCTTGCAATTTAGGCCTTCCTAAACACTCCTATGTAAACTATATGACTTAAGTATAAATAAAACAAGGCCCTGGTTTAACCTAATAAAATATTACGTTAAAGGCCTAGGCTATGAACCAACGGGTAAACACTAAAAGTACCTAGGATTTAACAATATGATACTAGAAAATTTGGATAAGAAAATAGCGTTAAATTCAAGTTAGCGTTTACATTGGCGATAGATTACATAAGGTACTATTTCAATTTAGTCCTCCTAACATCCGGAGAAATATAGGACTTGGATGTATAGAAAAAAGGCCTAGCCTAACCTAGGAAAGGTACAAGCTTAGGCTACAGACAACGGGGAGCCACTATAGATATACGATGTGAATATCTAGTCCTATAGACACTTGACGTTCTGGAAATATGACATTTAGTTCACATCTAGAAAATGAATCTCCTGGAACGTATGGTATTGAACCTTACCTTCTTCCAGGCCCTGAGGAACGTCGATGATGACGCCAAATTAAAAACCACTGAATTTCAGTCACTCGACAACACAGAACAACAGAACACAAACACAGCCTTTGGATGCTACTGAAACAAACAACGACTGATATTTGGCTACGATAAACAAACCGCTAATCAGAGCCGCGTTTGTGGCCCAAGGCCGAAATTATCTGAACACTAATCACAGGCCCAAACCACCCACCACCCTCTCGGGGGTAAATACACGAGTGGCCTGGGAGGAACGACAAGTCAGGCCCACCCCCAACACCCCACCCCCCTAACCCAAACTATCCGTCAGCCATTCATCAGTAGTTCACCGTATAATTGCTTATCATAAACTTTAGCCTTATTATACCAGAAAGACTAATTTAAGTAAAATCAATTGTTATACTCATACAGAGACAAATAAACAAAAATTATGCAATATATATTATAAATATTATCATCTGTTTATTACTTTATATAATTCCTACAGGTTTTTAACATCTCTCAATATGGAACTAAACAGTCTGAACACCCCTGGTACAGTTATTATCAACCTATCACACCAGCAAGAGACCCCAGGATCGATCTCAAGAGGGGAAACGATTTACTTGGGCTGTTTCCTGAAAAATCAATTAAGCCTATAGTGACTTATGCACCGTAACATGAATGTATTTTTGCTTAGTTGGCTGACAAGCCAATTGGATTCTTCTCCTCTTTTTTGTCTGGAAATATCAGCTTCAGTTTGCACCGCGTGAGGTGCACTGACGGCAACTACGCCCTTACGGGATGGTGGTGACTTTGGTCACCATAGAATAGTCCATAAAGAGAACCTTTCTGTTCATAGCGTAACTGAGCGGGAAACTTTAATATGAGAAAGTTTAACATCAATAACAACATGGCATTTGATGTAGTTCTACTATTTGTCTCTACAGAGAACATAATGTCTCTCAACAGTGACAGCCGTCAAAGTATGACCAGACTTTCCTGAACTCACAACAGACTCGACTGTCTCTTGAGGGTGGCAATGGGTCACAATGCGTCCCAGAATTGGACTCGGGAGATTCAACTTGAATGATTAAATTCTGTTGACATTATGAACCTCTTTCCTTCTATGGCTGTTCAATTCATTCATGACTTGAATACCGAACTGTTTACAAGAGGTAACGTGGAATTTCAGCCCTGATGATGAAACTGCTAGAAATGATAAATCAGTCCCCATTTAACTTACTAACGAGGAGATTACAGAGATGAATCGTTACAAAAGGGAAGAGAGAGAGAGAGAGAGAGAGTGTGTGGTAAGCAAGGTATTTTCTGTCAACTTCCTCCTGATTCACCAGAAGAGACCAGAGAAGAGAAGAGGTCCACTTCCAGCAGTCAAGTCAAGAACTGAGGCCTTCAATTGCAGAGGCAGAGTCACTCAACATTCCAGACCTCTCATTGGCATTTGCTTCAGACCATCAGCTCTATTCTCTAAGTGACAATGGCCAGATCAGTGCTCAGAAGGGTGACCTTACTGAATATCACATTCTGCTGGCAATAACAAGCAGGTTGAAAAGAAGTCAGCAACTGTAAGTGGAGAATGAATCTTTGGCAAATGCTGGATAACCAAATGAAGCACCGGTTTGTAACAGTCAACAAGTCGTCCGCTTGTAGTCAACATGTTTGTGACGTGTATGATAAGACCAAGTCATCAAGTTTTATTTATTTGTGACATGCAATAAAAAAGAACAAGTCACTGATTTGTGGTCAACATATTTTTGACATTAGGGCATTGAAAAAAAGTTGCAAACCTTTATTCAACATGTTTCCGATTTGTCTGCAATAAGAACAATTCAGTGACTCGTAGTCAACATGTCTGTGACATAAATGACATAAACAGTCACCGACTCGTATCTAATATGTTTATGACGTATGCAATAAGAACAAGCTGTCAACTTGTATTCAACATGTTTGAAACAAGTGTGATAAGTTGCCAACATTTATATAACATGCTGGATCGCATTTTGGACGTCCCCCAAGCCTTGATCTCCCACAACATCAGAAGCAAAATTAGAGAGGAAAAATGGAGGAGCGATCTGCAAACGAGCTGACATACTGACAGCCATTAGGGTGTTGACAACATTTCCCATCAACTCTGATGTTTCTTCCTCTATCGGTCCTTTGTGGCCGAAGGGAATCCGATGTCCTCAGACAAATCTCACGTCACAATCCCTATCGCTGTGGTTGAAGGAATGGGTCTGCCATTATTCCATTCGGTTTCCTTTCTGGAATGGTAAATTGATAAATGGATCAGTTGTATAAAGTATTCTGTGATGGCTACTTAGTCCCAAACGCTGGAAAATGTCGTGGACTACAAATTTGGAAATGATCTTGTCATGAAAATCGAACAAAAAATCACACTGAAATAACAACCATTATGGCAAAATTGAAACCATTTAAACAGGAGGTATTTAAACTGATATAAAGAACAAAATCACGACGGGTCTTCTTCGGAAGATTAATCATTATATATATATTAATAAAGTTTTACCATCGACGGAGAGTTGCCATCACAACTTGGCTGGAGATTTTACCTTAATTTAGCACGGTTTACACGCTACAATAAATTGTAGAGATTTGTTGAACACTGAGATAGTAACGATCTATTGGATGATTGAAAGAGCGTTTACATGCAACGATTTTTAATCCAATATTTTTTGTCATTACTTGACCGTCATGGAAGAAACAAGAGGCGGAAACACTCTGATAGGAACAAAAAGGACCTGGTCTATGCAGAACTAGTGAATACAAAGAGTTTGATCCTTTAGCTGAAAGAGACACTGTTGTAAAAAAAATAAAGAGTATTCGTGGGACTTTATCTTTCACAAACACGGAAAACTCCGATAAAGTTCAATGAATTCGCTTAAGAACTCAAGAGGAGTTTGCTTAGAATTCGCCATCACTGTGTATTAAGTTTATATTTCGAATTAGCTCTTGCGCACCAGGACTTCACACTTCAGCAGTCAATCTGCAAATGAGCTAGATTGTAACGATATCTTGGGACCTTGTTTACACGTTCAAACTTGTCGTTACGATGCATATAGATTTGAGCCGGCTGGCACCAACCACTCAATCCAATTCCAACTCCAATAAATCGCTACGATATCCTGTTTACACGTAACGACAAATTGTAACAACCTTTTCATTACAATAAATCGCTACCATTTATCGTAGCGTGTAAACCGTGCTTAAATAACATTGGAAATTCTCCTCCTCCCGTCATCATCTCTTTCTCTCTCTCAGACCTTGAATAGAAGAATTCCTACCCTCCCCCCCCCTCTCTCTCTCTCTCTCTCTCTCTCTCTCTCTCTAAGCCTGAAGCTACACTTTATTTGGGGTCCCGTTCTAATAATAACCCATAGATGATGCAACCAATTTTTTTCCAATGCCCAGACTCAAATTTCATATCGTTTTCAATCTCAAAGATCAACACTATTCCTCCTGTATCTTCTTCACTCGTTCGATGTCCCTTTCCCCAACAATGGGCTCTCAAGGATTCTCATTTCGTCGGTTCGTCAAACTAAATGACAAGCAACACTATTTATGCAGACAGGGAAAAATTTAATCCCTCCTTTCTCGCTCTCTCTCTCGCTGGGGAGAGCAAATCGGCTCTGGAAGAAATCAGCTGAGAGGAGCGACACCAAGAATCATTTTCTGAAATACGATTTGAATCCCGGGGAGAGAATCCAAGGAGGAGCTTCAAATCCTCCTTCCGGATAAATCCGAATCCCGTTCCTCTCTCTCTCTCTCTCGTCAACCCTTTCAACATTCACACCACCTAACATCTCAAGCCTCTTCCTCCTTCCCTGTCCATCTTTATGGAAATATTTATATATATTTTTTATAATTTTATTCAAACGTTGTTGTCCAATTCATTTTTTAATTTTTTGCCTTAAGTAAGAAATTTATATTGAATATAAAATCTTTTATCATCATGGAAAAAAGTTTTCGTTATGTTTTTAATTTTAGCCTTTATTTTCATTAAACGTTGTTGCCAACTAAACACAATTAATTCCCTTCAATAACAAGTTTCAATTTAAGGTGAAATGTTTACTGGACTGTCTTCTGAACAACATCTGGTCCAGCAACACCTCAACTCAACGGACCCCAATTATAGAAGACTTCTGTACTGAACATCTACCAAACTATGGTTCATTTTCCCTCTGCTGACATTTAAGACGCCATTTTAGACGCGAATTTCCAAGAGCAGTCTGTAGTCTTGGGTCTTCGTTACTTGATGAACGAACCTCGTCTCTTATCGAAGAGGCTAAACGAAGCCTCCCAAGTGTTTGCTAAGGACGATCTTCCTGTGGAAAAAATTAGAAACAGAATAAATAACTACTGACAATGCGTTTCCTTACGACTTTGCACTTTCAAATGGATTAAATTAAGAGAGAGAGAGAGAGAGAGAGAGAGAGAGAGAGAGAGAGAACAACCCGAAAAACCAAAACCAACAAACAATAATGTATCTCGTCCCCCTCTTCTCTCGTTCCATCAGTTATGAAATTCCAAAAGTTTGTTTAATCAAATATCAAAGGACTTTCTTTCTTCTGCTTCCTCTGCCCCTCGGAGCTTCGCCCCCTGGGGGAGAATTTCCGAAGTAACTTTTCTCTCTCTCTCTCTCTCTCTCTCTCTCTCTCTCTCTCTCAATCTTAAAATCTTAGCAAATTGCAATTTATTTCGGTTGCCTGTAAAATGTAAATCCTATTATAAAATTATTCGTTATCAAAATAGTAATAATAATACTAATAATGATACTAATAATAATATAATAATAATAATAATACTGATGATAAAAAATACTATATTTCTTGAAGCCTGTATTCTACAATGTATATACTGAAAATTTTATTAAAATTTTTTCGAGAATTCATCAAATTTTTTCCTTCACATTCCCAGCAACTCTTACGCACACTCCACTCCTTCTCTCTCCTCTCTCTCTCTCTCTCTCTCTCTCTCTCTCTCTCTCTCTCAGGATGAGCTCATCTTTTCCTCTCTCTCTCTCTCTCTCTCTCTCTCTCTCTCTCTCTCTCTCAGGAAGAGCTCATTCTTTCCTCTATCATAAAACGTCGTTTTTAAATTGAAATGTTATTTTTCGGACCAATTTCCAGGAGGAACTCTCCCGATTCTGAAGAAAACGTCAAACCACCTACTTACATTGAGATCAAGGAGACAATACTACAAACAGGTCTTTCTACAAAGCTCCTCTATAGTATCTGTGTAAAGAATCTGTCTTACAGCGCCTACTGTAGCTTCTAAAAATGAAACCACAAGATTCAACTTCGAGGAACGATAGATCTCCACCTGATGAATCCTCTAATTCGTTTGTTGTGATTTCTTCATTGACGATATTGACGCAGTCAAGCCAACCACTGGGTGGGCCAATCAACGCTTAATTAAGGCAGTGAAAAGAGGGAGTTGGAGCGGCTGGACAGCAACACAAAGAGATCCGGATAATAAAGGAGATGAACAAGTAGAAGCATCTCAAGGTGGAATTGGAAAACCCCACAGTTGCACAAAGAGGTAGCGGTCAAAGAGGTTGGACAGCAATACTGAAAAAAGGAGACGGAAATGGATATAACGTGTTTTGGGGGCAGCCAGGGGCCGATGGGATGCTGCAAACACCCTTTTAGTAGTGCCTCCAGTGCACCACGTGAAGACCACTGATGGCACTAGGCCCCTAAATGGATCATTAAATGGCTAAAACTATAATTTATATCCGCAGTCGTTATACGACTCTACAAATCCTGATCATTTTCTTTTTAAAAAATAAATAATAAAACAAAGCAGTTTCCGAAAAAAAATATCTCTGAAGCGTCTCTTTCAATCTGATCTCATCGCTGGGAATCCTATTTTGATTTTTGGTCTCTCATTCCAGAAGGAATTTCAGGATATTCACGAAGGCTGACTCCGGTCAGGAGGAGAGCTTGAAGGAGGAAGATAAGAATTCACTGAAGACTGAGTAAGAAGAAGAAGAAGAAGAAGAAGAAGAAGAAGAAGAAGAAGAAGAAAGAGAGAATATTTGGTGTCAAGGGAGGCGAGTTATAAAATCTCTGGTTTGAAAGTTTGGTTTGGAATGAAATGCGACTAATAAGAAAGCTACTTTTTTTTATTTTGCCTTCTTCAAGAAGGTGATGAATAAACCTTTTAAGTGAGGAATTACTGGAGAGAGAGAGAGAGAGAGAGAGAGAGATTAGACAGAGAGAGAGAGAGCGCGCGCGCGTTTTGAGTTATTCAACAGGGGCAGAATGTCTTTCTTTATTCCAAGCTCTGTCGAACAGGATAATCAGTCTAAAGGTGAGTTCAAACTACAGTAGAACATGTCATACACATGTCGATTACTTATCGCATACATATCATAAACAGGTTGAAAACAAGATGACAATTGTCATAATTACATGTTGGCAACTTACTGAATACATATCACAAGCAAGTTGTCAACAATTCAACAACTGTCATTGGAAGAAGAAATGTTTAACAAGTGATGGAACACTGGTTAGCACTACAATT